>NC_057863.1:363781110-364092210 GCF_019393635.1 Dromiciops gliroides | reverse complement strand
CAGGCAACCCTGATGAAATCTACTAAAGGATGTGCATAGAGTGCATTGTCTGCACAGTTTTCTTAAAATGACCATGTCTATACTTCAGCAATTGATTCTCTTCTAGGTGCCATGGATTATTCTGATCCACTGTAATAATCAGACCCAATCCAATAGATAGACCCTGTAAAAGTTCAATAAAACCTAATTGCCTTAATGGTTCCAATAAATTCCCAATAAATTGCCTCATTTCACTTTAATAAAAGGAAGCACCTGTTGAATGCCCCTTTTTTCTGTGTACATATTTTTTGATTTGGTTTTTAATATCAGACTTCATATTATGACATGTTGTTTTACACTATATATATTTGAATCCTTCTAAAATGTAAATATGGTCAGTTGGAAGTTGCAATTCACTGAATCTCAAGCAGTCCCATTCCATGACATTCCATATTTTTGTTTCTGTTTCTTGGAGACTACAGTTTCTGTCTCATACTTTACTACATCTCTCTACCAGAGATGAAACAATACAAAAGCATAAGGAAATATGTAATTCATTTTGCAATGGTTCCTATGAGAAGTAACATGGTGCCATGGATAGAAAAGTAGCCTTGGAGTCAGAATGACATGGGTTCAAGTCTTACCTTTGATACATGCCAGCTGTTTAACCGTGGGCCAGGCATTTAATGTCTCAGTGTTGCAGTCATGCCTCTAAGACTCCAAAGGTGCCTCAAAAGTGCCTACTTGCCTTAGTCAAAGACGTTTCAACAGATAGAGTGGTGTTCCCCACATTGAAGAAATTACTGATCCAGACCGATCAAAACAAATATACATAAACAAGAAAAAATGTTTAGAGCTTGTAAAATCCAATCCTTCCAATCCCCCCACCCCAAATTTATTAGATGTTCTAAATGATGATGGTATGGAGCATTAAGGATTGTGAAAAACAACAACAACAGTAATCTTTATTCAATTTGAATTATTAACTAATTTGGGACCTCAACATTATTCACTTATCATTCTCTTGCTTTGCCTGTGAAACCTCAGTGTCTCCTCAAAATTGTTTAGATATTATCTTTCCAATATCAGGAGTTAAAAAGGAAAGATGACACATATGCCTTTGTCGCTATTGTTTTTTTTTTCATTACAACTTCAGATGTAACTTGAAAATAAAAAATGTTCCATCATTTCAGGTACAATTTGTGCATATTTTAAAAGATATCTCCTAAGTATAGAGTCTACTTTTAAAAGTTGGCCTTGAAAGTGACTATATTCATCCCTGAGCACCACATGCATAGTGACTGTATTGTTACACTTCTGATAATCTATTCAACAGCCTTAGCTATTAAGTCTGGTTTTACCTCTTATAACGGAGAGGATATAGAAAGAGATTTTTGTAACATGCTGCACTTGGGATATTATTTCTTCTGTAGTCACACCCCTGAATCACATAAAAAGATCTGATTTAGGATGGCTAGGAATATCTGGCCACCTAGGGAGTATCAGAGTATTTAGGTATAAAAAATAAATGAATACTCCTGAGATCTTTAGTTCTCTTAGGTATATCATTTCTTTTAACACTCTAACCTTATTTTTCTCTAAAATTTTGTCTGGAGGGATATATTAAGTGTGAGTCAATATTTAATAATAAGAAAAGTCTTTGTTCTAAAATTGATGCTACATTGAAACTAAAGTAAGCTAATGTTTTTTAGAAGAAGAAAATCAGTGTAGTTTGTTTTACCTTTTTAAAAATTATGGAGAAATAAAAATTCATGTGTTTTTAATTGTTTAAAACTTTTGCTTGTATGTAATTTAGCTGTCTTAGATATTCAAGTTTGCTTTCTGCTAATTCTTTTCAAAATGGGATCGGTCACTTCTTTTAATGTTATCTATCTGTCTCTCTGTCTATCTACATATGTATTTTAGCCTTTTTCTGCAGTCTGATAAGTTTGCAACAAGGATGAGTCAAATATTAATTGAAGTATTTGGAGAAAACTAAGAATTGGCAGGACAACCTATAACTTGGTGGAGATAGGAAAATATCTTCCAAGTTATTGAATCACTAGTGCTTAAAGCAGCAAGTGAGTTGTAAGAGAGCCTGTAAAGTTCCAATATGGTTAGAAGCCAGGGAGTAAGTTAAGCTGTGACAGCTACTTCAATATCAGTGCTTCAATATAACTTCAGTGAAAACATTGGAATACTACAAGCTATAATTAAAGGAATAGCAGCCCAATTTTGTAACTAAGATATAAATTACAATTTTGCCTTATTAATTTAATTGATTGTTTGGTCCCAATGCATATGTAAGAGTTTTCAAAACCTTTCAGACCCCTGTGGTTTAATATAAATCTCAAAATATTAAAAGCATCTTGTAGGAAATTAGAAAGCAGATGAGACACTTCAGGACTCAAGATAATGTGAATGTGCACATTTTAAACCAACATCAACACAATTACCCTCTGCCTGCTCTTTTATCTTTTAAAGTTCACCTCCCTTATTTGTTTCATTGTCTGGCAATTGCTTTCATATCTTTTTCTCACTCATCTGTTTCATGTAGTCTCTTTAACCTTAAAAAGGAATGCCCAATAGAAATAGTTAAGACTTGACAAAGCACTGAAGTAACAAAAGTTACAAATCCTCTAGGCTGGTAAGGAGTATCTGAAAATGATTGCAAATACTTTACTATTGAATAATTAATAAAATGTTTGTTGAAGCTATTTTCCTGAATTTTCAATTATTTTAAATAATATATCCCAGGAAATAGGAACTTTATTATCATTTATTGTATGTTTATATTGTTTTAAGGTTTATAAATCACTGTATATGCATATACATGCATGTATGTATGTACCTGCATAAATTTGCTTATTTGCTCCTTATAATAAACATATGTGATAGGTTTTATTACCTCCTCTTTTTACATATAAAATATGGAGTCTCAAAAAGATTGAGTGACTTGCCCAGGGTCACATGGTAAGTGTCTGAGGCAGGAAATTTCTTGATTTGGCCCTTTTCACTACACCAAGATGTCTCATAATTGGAAGACTCATGAGTTTCTGTCTGCAAATGGCATGACCACGAGAATGCCATTAATACTTTATAAAAAAAAATGTCAGAGTTGGAGGCATTGAAATTTCAACAGTCAATTTATTAAAGGGAAAATGAATAGAAAGGAGGAAAGGTAGAAAAAATTAGGGAAAGAGAGAAGAGGAAAAAGGAAGGAGAGAGATGAATGGAGGGATTGAGGGAAGGAAGGAGAGAGGGAAAGAGGAGGAAAGAAGAGTAAGGAAGAAATGGGTAGGGAGGAAAGGAAAATTAAAGCATATATGCTCTTTAGTCCTTTTGCCTTAAATTCCTCAAAATACATGAAGAAGAAATACAGAGAAATAGCTTCAAGGGAACCTCATTGATTTTTTAAAAAACTCAATTATCATTATCTCCTCTTCTAAAATTTTTAACTTAATGTTACATGAAGTATAATCTCTGCCATTGAAATGAATAACTTCCAAAAGAAGTTCTAGGTATTGATTCAAAGAAAGGGTTTTCAGTGGACATTTTGCCTTAGCCAAATACATTCCTTACTATGTTTATTTGCTTCAAATGTATCATAATCATTATAACTATTTGCTCATTTGTAATGGGTTTTGGCAAGTGGGTTTTCAATATCAATTTATCCTTTGGGCTTTACAATATGTGGTCTACAAATCTATTAAATGTATTTTAACACTTTATTTTGTTTTATGATTGTATTTTTTATAGTTCATGCATACCAACATATTGTTCTAATTATCATTACTTTTAAGAAAATCTGTAATATTGTTCATAAATAAGTTTGTTTTTGTTTTTGGGTTTTTTTAGTGGGGCAACCAGGGTTAAGTGACTTGCCCAGGGTCACATAGCTAGTAAGTGTTAAGTGTCTGAGGCCAGATTTGAACTCAGGTACTCCTGAATCCAGGGCCGGTGCTCTATCCACTGCGCCATCTAGCTGCCCCTCATAAATAAGTTTTTAAAATATGAAAAAGAATTTTTCATAAATCTATTTCTCAACTTCATTTGGCAGCAGGGATAAAAAATTGGTTTTTTAAGGTGAAGAGCCATTCTGAATCAAAGATAAACTTTATCTATAAAAGTTTTAAAATATCTGGGTAAGTGACTATTTCTGTTTTCCTCCACAACAAAATTTGTTTTCTATTCTTGGAGTAAGGCAGTCTAGGATAGCATGGGAATATGGAGAAAACATGAGATATGTAGAAAGTCATTGGTGAATGTAATTCTTAAGAAATAATCCAGTAAATTTCAACTGAAGCAGCATAATACAACATTTCAGCCTAATCAGGAAAATAAAAAGTAGAAGGCATGTGAGGCATACCTTTGAAATAATGAGACAGGTTTTATGTGTGTAGCTTCTGATAGTGAAGAAGTTGTCATAGCAGACACATATTGCAACACATTTCAAGTTCAACAACAGTACTTTCAAGGTCATCCAGTTATCCTGGTGACAGCAGTTACAGTGAATAGAAGTTCATGTTTTTCCATGTTGGCATAAAAATAATAAGCATTTGAATGTAGCAAAAATTAATATAAAATGTTTTGTGAGGTTAAAAAAACCTTTTATGTAAGACACATGACATATTTAAAGAAGTTAATAGGAGTGTCACAAAGTTGAGAACAACAGTTTTTGACCAGTGCAAAAGATTTACAGAATGGAAAGATAAGTAATGTAATCATCCAGTTACCCATAAGACCAATAAGAATGTTGAAAAGGTCAGAGATTTAGCTTGTTCAGATGAATGATTAAACTAGAATGATGACTGAGGACAGATTTTTATAAAGATCTAGACTGATTCTAATAGAAGACAAACATGAAGAAAGCTTCTATAAAAGATTGTGCCCTTTGAATTTTAAGGGATTAATCAAAATAGAAAAACTGACATTCCTTCTCTTTTCCAAGGGCAATTGGGCAAAGCTAAATGAAGTATTTATTTTTTGAAGATGATGGCAACTCAGCAATAAAACATGGTGTTTCCAATATGAAGTGTGAATAAAGTTTTCTCCAGAAAACTACAATATCCTGACACATAGCAAAGAGAACATGTCAAAATTTTACTGAAAGACAATATGGACTTGAAAAATCACTTGCATTAATCATGCAGAATTCATATAATAAGGACAATCTACAAAACTTATGTAGGAGCTCCCAGAGGACAAGAATTGCTGTGTTTTGGTCTTTGTGTCCTTAGTTCCTAATTGCATTATAAAGAAATTCCAAAATACCTGTTATACTACATGGCACAGAAAAAGAGAAATGTATTCCATTTATAGATGTCTTTACCTTGGCATTACATTTGCTCAACTTACTCCCTAGAGGTCCTGTTTATTCATTCATTCATTCATTCATTCATTCATTCATTCATTCATTCATTCATTCAGCCAGCTTGTCAACAAACATTAGGTGTTTACAATGTACCAGGTACTAAATGATAGTAATATTAAAAAAGAAAAAGAAAAATATTGTCCTCAAAGAGTTTATATTCTAATAAGAATGGTATGTGTTGTAAATAAATATATACACATATTTATGAAGCAATTGAAAGGTAATATCAGAAGATACTAGCTGCTATACCAGGGAAAGCCTCCTTCTTTTGTCAGGAAGTTGCATTTGAGCTGAGATTGATGACAGCTAGGCAAACTAAGAGGCAGAATTGAGAAGGGAGATCATTTTAGGTAAAATGCAAAGGCATAGTCAGGAAGCATCAAAGTAAACCAGTGTAGCCAGATTGTAGGTTGTATAGAAGGGGATCAAATAGAAGAAGACTAGAAAGTCAGGAAGGGGCTAGGTTATGAAAAGTTTTAGATTACAAACAAGAGTCCTTATAGTTAATCTGGTAGTTGATAGGGAGCCACAAAAAGTTTATTAAATTGTTGGGGATAGATGACTGCTGTTCTTTGTCCTTTGTTTTTTGAAGAGAACCAATAACATCACAAAATGGTGTCTTGATTTGTTCATCAATTGAGGCAGACTTGCACAGTCATCAGCCTCACTCTCTTATCCAAAGTTATTGGAGTCCAGTGGCAGGATAAAAGTTAAGATGACTGACAATGGCCTGGGATGCAGTGAATGACCATCATATATTCATTGTCTGACCAAGCTCTAAGCAATCCACAGTGCCTGCTTCAGCTTCCTTCATGGCCATTGGAACAAATTGTTCTCATCTGCCCATTCCAATGGGGAAAGTATCCAAATGCTTGGGACAGACATCCTCTAACAGATTTGAGACCTGTTGGTTATGCTCAACCTAGTTTAGCCCATCTGCAGAGACAGTTAACTGGGGATGTGGCTGCTGAGCTTGCTAAAGGTTTCTGGAGACACAACTGAGAGTTCAGTGAATCAGATGGATAACACGGTTGGGGGGGTGGGGTGAGCAACCCTGAAAACAGCTATATGGGATATACAGAGTGTTCATGAGGACTAGAACCTCTGGTGTGAGGGCTTGCTGGAGAGAATGATTAGATCCATGCTTTAGGAAAACCACTTAGTTTAGTGGAATGGAGAATGATTTGATGAAGGGAAACTAATTAGAAAGCTATTACAATAATGTGGATGAGAAGTGAAAAAACCCTGAAATAGTGTGATTGCTAGGAAGACATAGGGGAGCACAGATAAGGAAACATATCGGAAAGATGTTGTGAAGAAAGAAATTACAAATTTTGGTAACTGATGAAAGTGAAAAGTTAAGTATAGCACTGAGGTTTTGAACCTTGTGATTGTTAGGATAGTGATGCCCTGGGCATTTATAGGGAACATGGTAGAGGCATGAGTCTGAGGGGAAAGATAAAGAGGTTTACTTCAGACATTTTGAGTTTGAAATGCCTTAAACTAATCCAATTCAAAAACACATGCGTTGTTCAGTTAGGTGTGTAAAAGTAAAGATGCATTCACTGTAGAGAAGGACATGTAAAAAAAGAGCTATTGTGAAGGCAAAAATAAAGAATATTGGTATAATTGGCTATGTCAGATGAATGAGAGTGAAGAATTAAAAATAACACAAAAGTTGTGAGCCTGGTGAATGAAGATGGTGAGAAGTTGGGAAAAGAGGACAGTTTTGGGAAAAACATGAGTTCTGTTTTGAAAATGTTGAGTTTGACATGAATACACCTAATATGAAAATATGTTGTACATTATTTCACATATATAATTGACATCACATTTGTCACCTTATCAATGTGTCAGGATGGGGGAGGAGAGAGTGAGAAGATTTAGAACTCGATTTTTAAAAATGAATGCCAAAAATAAATAAATGATAATTTAAGATACTACAAAAATAGAATAATATGGAAAAAAAGAGAGACAGACAGAAAGAAAGAAAGACAGAAAGACAGACATACTTTGCTCAGAGGAATGCATCATTCACTGTTTCTCATAGTTTGTATTAAGCAAAGATTTCAGATACTGAACACGTGGGTACAATATTTCTCACCTGGCTGAATAGGAGACTAACATATGCAAAGTTGATCTAATTATTTTGAGGATCTTAAAGAGGAGTTCTTACCTTTTTTGTGTCCTTCTCCCCCCCCCAACTTTCTTAGTAGTCATTTATTTATTTTTGACATTCATTTTAAAAAATTGAGTTCCAAATCCTCTCCTTCTCTCCTTCTCCACCCTGATACACTGATAAGGCAAGAAATGTGATGGCAATTATATATGTGAAATAATGTACAACATATAGGTTGCAAAATAAAAAAAGTAAAAAAAAAAGTGGGGAAAAAACTATGCTTCAATCGGCAATCATACTCTTCCAGTTTTCTCTCTGGAGGTGGATGACACTTTTCATAATAAGTCCTTAGGGATGGTTTTGAATCATTGTATTGAACAGAATAGCTAACTCATTTCTACTTGATAATTGTACAATATTGCTATTACTATATACAATGTTTTCCTAGTTCTGCTCACATCACATTACATCAGGTGATACAATTCTTCCCAGGAAATTCTGATGCTATCTTCCTCATCATTTCCTTTTTTCTTTTCTTTTTTGGAGGAGCAATGAGGTTTAAGTGACTTGCCCAGGGCCATACAGCTAGTGTCAAGGGTCTGAGGCCAGATTTGAACTCATGTTCTCCTGAATCCAGGGCAGATGCTTTATCCACTGCACCACCTAGCTGCCCCTCCTCCTCATCATTTCTTACAGCATAATAGCATTCGGTCATAATCATATGCCAAATATCAAATTTCATTGACAAAATTGCTCTATGATTTTCTTTCTCTCATTTTGTTCTTCCTGGATTAGTGTCAGAACCATATTTCTGTCATAAAAGGGGTTTGGTAGGATTCTCTTTACCTCCTCAACCCCAATAGTTCATATAGCATTAGAATTAATTGTTCTTTAAAATGTTTGGTAGGGGGGCGGAGCCAAGATGGCCGAGAGGAAGCAGCAAGCTGCCTGAGCTCTCCTTCTGTTCCCTCAAAAAGAACATTAAATCAAGCCTCTGGACGGATTCTGAAACTACAGAACCTGCAAAGCGACAGAGAGACACAGTCCTCCAAGCAGAGATAATTTAGAAGACTTCAGGAAAAGGTCGGTCTGACTTGGGCAAAAGGGAGGCCCAGCGCAGGGCAGCAACCCAGCGCTGAGGGGGTCAGGGCAAGTCAGCAGGAGCTGCGGGCCATAGCCGAACAACTGAGGCCCCTGGAACCTGGTTCAAAAATCTGGTGGCCAAGAAGGACAGTGGAAATACCTACCTGCACCGGCCGAGAGGGCCAGGAACGGGTCAGGCAGGAATGGACGCCAGGAGCGGGCGCCTGGCTTGCTGAGCACACCCAGAAAGGAAGTGCAGGGCGGGGGATCTCCATACACCATAAAGGCCTCAGAGTAAAAAGCCAGTCACACAGCACCTATACCCCTGCACCAGAAGCCCAAAACAGGGACCCTGGTGCCCCCAGAGCAGACCTCAACTTAAAAAATAAATAAATAAGCTGCAATAATGAGTAAGAAGCAAAAAAGAGCCCTCTCCATTGAGAGCTTCTGTATCAATAGGGAAGAAGCCAACGCAAACTCAGATGAGGACAATACCTTCAAATTGCCTACATGTGAAGCCTCACGAGGGAAGATGAATTGGTCTCAGGAACAAAAAGCCTTCCTGGAAGAGCTCAAAAAGGAATTTAAAAATCTATTGAGAGAGGTAGAAGAAAAAATGGGGAGAGAAATGAAAGCAAAACAAGAAAACTGAGAAAAGAATCATTAGCTTGGAAAAGGAAGCACAAAGATTGGCTGGCCAAATGGAAAAAAAAGTGCATAATTTCACTGAAGAAAACAATGCCTTAAAAAATTCAGTTGGCCAAATGGAAAAAAAGGTGCATAATCTCATTGAAGAAAACAATGCCTTAAAAAATTGATCTGGCCAAATGGAAAAAAAAAGGTGCATAATCTCATTGAAGAAAACAGTGCCTTAAAAAATTCACTTGGCCAAATGGAAAAAAAGGTGCATAATCTTACTGAAGAAAACAATGCTTTAAAAATTAAAATTGGACAGTTTGAAGATAAGGAATCCATGAGACACCAGGAATCTGTCGAGCAGAATCAAAAGAATGAAAAAAATAGAAGAAAATGTGAAATACCTCATTGGAAAGACAACTGATCTGGAAAACAGGTCCAGGAGAGACAATGTGAGAACCATTGGACTGTCTGAATGCCATGATCAGAAAAAGAGTCTAGACACCATATTCCAGGAAATTATTAAGGAGAACTGCCCTGATATTATAGAATCAGAGGATAAAATCATCACTGAAAGAATCTACCGATCACCTCCTGAAAGAGACCCCAAAAGGAAAACCCCAAGGAATATTGTAGCCAAATTCCAGAATTATCAGGTGAAGGAGAAAATACTCCAAGCAGCCAGAAAGAAGCAATTTAAATATCATGGAGCCACAGTCAGGATTGCTCAGGACCTGGCAGCTTCAACATTAAAGGACCGCAAGGCTTGGAATATGATATTCCGGAAGGCAAAGGAGCTTGGATTTCAGCCAAGAATCTATTACACAGCAAAAATGTTCATTTTCTTTCAGGGGAAAAGATGGACATTTAATGACATTGGGGACTTTCAATCTTTCCTGGTGAAAAGATCAGAACTGAATAGAAAATTTGATCTCAACATACAAGACTTAAGAGAAGTTTAAAAAGGTAAACAGAGGGGGAGGAAAAAAAAAAGGTTACCCTATTAGGTTAAACTGTTTATATCCCTACATGGGAAGATAATACTCATAACTCTTAAGAATTTTAAATGTATTTGGGCAGAGAGAAGGACTTTACACAGAGGGTATAAATATAAATTGTCTTTGATGTGATGATACAAAAAAAAATTTAAGGGGTTAAAAAGGGAGTCTGGGGAGGAGAGGAAAGGGGAGGTGGAAGGGGATGAATTATATCATATGAAGAGGTGAAAAAAAACCTATTACAATAGAGGGAAAGAAAGGAGAGGTGAACATTGCTTCAACCCTATTCTCATTATATTTGATTCAAAGGGGGAATAACATACACGTTCATTGGGATAAAGAAACAACTCATTCTTTAGGGAAGCAAAAGGGGAAGGGAAAGGGGGGCACTGATAGAAGGGAGGACAAAAGCAAGGGAGAAAAGGGTAAAGAAAAGAGAGGGGGGTAATAAAAAGGGAGGGCAGATCGGGGGAGGCAGGGGTAAAAAGTAAAACGTCGGTGAGGAGGAATAGGGTGAAAGAAGGGGGGGAAAGTACAAAGGGGGTAAATAGAATGGAGGGGAATAGACAGTAATAATAACTGTGAATGTGAATGGGATGAACTCTGCTATAAAACAGAAGTGAATTGCAGAGTGGATTAAAAACCAGAATCCTACAATATGCTGTTTACAAGAAACACATTTGAAGCAGAGAGATACACACAGAGTAAAGGCAAAAGGCTGGAGTAGAATATATTATGCTTCAGCTAAAGTAAAAAAAGCAGGGGTAGCAATCCTTATCTCAGACAAAGTGCAGGCAAAAATAGATCTCATTAAAAGAGATAAGGAAGGAAATTACATCTTGCTTAAAGGTACTATAGATAATTAAGTAATATCAATATTGAATATGTATGCACCAAGTGGTATAGCATCCAAGTTCTTAGAGGAGAAGTTAAATGAGTTACAAGAGGAATTAGACAGTAATACTATACTAGTGGGGGATCTGAATCTCCCCCTCTCAGAATTAGATAAATCTAGCCAAAAAATCAATAAGAAAGAAGTGAAAGAGGTGAATAGATTACTAGAAAAGTTAGACATGATAGATGTCTGGAGAAAATTGAATGGGGATAGAAAGGGATATACCTTTTTCTCAGCAGTACATGGCACATTTTCAAAAATTGACCATGTATTAGGGCACAAAAACATCATAGTTAAATGTAGAAAGGCAGAAATAGTAAAGGCATCCTTTTCAGATTATTGATGCAATAAAAATTCCATGTAAGAAAGAGCCAGGGAAAAGTAGAATGAAAATCAATTGGAAACTAAATAATTTCATTCTAAAGAATGAATGGGCCAAACAAGAAATCATAGAAACAATCAATAACTATATCCAAGAAAATGACAATAAAGAGACAATATACCAAAATCTATGGGATGCATCCAAAGCGGTGCTTAGGGGAAAATGTATAGCTCTAAATGCTTACATGAATAAAAAAGAGAAAGAGGAGATTAATGAATTGGGCATGCAACTTAAAAAGCTAGAAAAAGAACAAATTAGAAATCCCCAATTAGAAACTAAATTAGAGATCCTGAAAATCAAAGGAGAAATTAATAAGATTGAAAGCAAAAAAACTATAGAATTAATCAATAAAACTAAGAGCTGGTTTTATGAAAAAAACCAAGAAAATAGATAAAATATTGGTTAATTTGATTAAAAAAAAGAAAGAAGAAAACCAAATTACCAGTATCAAAAATAAAAAAGGGGATGTTACCACCAATGAAGTGGAAATTAAATCAATAATTAGGAATTATTTTGCCCAACTCTATGCCAATAAATTTGACAATCTAAATGAAATGGATGAATATTTACAAAAATACAAACTGCCCAGGTTAACTGAAGAGGAAATAAAAACCTTAAATAAACCCATATTAGAAAAAGAAATTGAACAAGCCATTAATGAACTCCCTAAGAAAAAATCCCCAGGGCCAGATGGGTTTACGGGTGAATTTTACCAAACATTTAAAGAACAATTAATTCCAATATTGTACAAATTATTTGGAAAAATAGGTGAAGAAGGAATTCTACAAAATTCATTTTATGACACAAATATGGTGGTGATACCAAAACCAGGCAAAGCAAAAACAGAGAAAGAAAATTATAGACCAATTTCCCTAATGAATATTGATGCTAAAATCTTAAATAAGACATTAGCAAGGAGATTACAGCAAGTGATCACCAGGATAATACACTATGACCAGGTGGAGTTTATACCAGGAATGCAGGGCTGGTTCAACATTAGGAAAACTATTAACATAATCAACCACATCAATAAGAAAACCAACCAAAATCATATGATTATCTCAATAGATGCAGAGAAAGCCTTTGACAAAATACAACACCCATTCCTAATAAAAACACTGGAGAATTTAGGAATAGGGGGAGCTTTCCTTAAAATAATAAACAGTATCTACCTAAAGCCATCAGCAAGTATTATATGCAATGGAGATAAATTAGAGGCCTTCCCAATAAGATCAGGGGTGAAACAGGGATGTCCATTATCACCCCTATCATTTTATATTGTACTAGAAATGTTAGTTTTAGCAATCAGAGAAGAGAAAGGATTTAAAGGAATTAGAATAGGCAAGGAGGAAACAAAACTATCACTCTTTGCAGATGATATGATGGTATACTTAAGGAATCCTCAAGAATCAAGTCAAAAATTACTTGAAACAATTAATAACTTTAGCAAAGTAGCAGGATATAAAATAAATCCACATAAATCATCAGCATTTCTATACATGACCAACAAAGTCCAGCAGCAAGAGATAGAAAGAGAAATTCCATTTAAAGTAACAGTAGATAATATAAAATACTTGGGAGTCTACTTGCCAAGACAAACCCAGGAACTCTATGAACACAACTACCAAACACTCTTCACACAAATCAAATCAGATCTAAATAATTGGAAAGATATCAATTGCTCATGGATAGGCAGAGCTAATATAGTAAAAATGACAATACTGCCTAAATAAATTTACTTATTCAGTGCCATACCAATCAGACTACCTAAACATTATTTTATAGAGCTAGAAAGAATAATAACAAAATTCATCTGGAAAAACAAAAAATCAAGAATATCCAGGGAAATAATGAAAAAAAAAATCACAGGAAGGTGGGTTAGTGGTATCAAACCTGGAGCTCTACTATAAAGCGGCAGTCATCAAAACCATCTGGTACTGGCTAAAAAATAGAGTGGTAGATCAATGGAATAGGCTAGGCTCAGGAAATGCAGTAGTAAATGACACTAGTAATGTAGTGTTTGATAAACCCAAAGACTCCAGCTTCTGGGATAGGAACTCAGTATTTGACAAACACTGCTGTGAAAACTGGAAGGTAGTATGGCAGAAATTAGGCATAGACTAACATCTTACACCTTATACTAAAATAAGGTCAAAATGGATACACGATTTAGACATAAGAGGTGATACCATAGGTAAATTAGGAGAGAAAGGAATAGTCTACCTATCAGATCTTTGGAAAGGAAAATAGTTTTTGACCAAACAAGAGATAGAGTATATTATAAAATGCAAAGTGGATGATTTTGATTACATTAAATTAAAAAAATTTTGTACAAACAGAAGCAATGCATCCAAAATTAGAAGGGAGGCAGAAAGCTGGGAAACAATTTTTATGGCCAGTAGTTCTGATAAATAGGGAACTAAATCAAATTTATAAGAACCCAAGTCATTCCCCAATTGAGAAATGGTAAAAGGATATGAACAGGCAGTTTTCTGATGAAGAAACCAAAGCTATCTATTCCCATATGAAAAAATGCTCTAAATCTCTAATGATTAGAGAGATGCAAATAAAAACAACCCTGAGGTACCACCTGACACCTATCAGATTGGCTAAAATGATAAAAAAGGAAAATAATAAAAGTTGGAGAAGCTGTGGGAAAATTGGAACACTAATCCATTGGTGGTGGAGCTGTGAACTGATCCAACCATTCTGGAGAGCAATTTGGAATTATGCCCAAAGGGTGATAAAGCTGTGCATACCCTTTGACCCAGCAATTCAACTTTTGGGTCTTTTCCCCAAAGAGATCATGGAAGGGGGAAAGGGAACCACATGTACAAAAATATTTATAGCTGCTCTTTACGTGGTGGCAAAGAATTGGAAGTTGAGGGGGTGCCCATCAACTGGGGAATGGCTGGATAAGTTGTGGTATATGAATACAATGGAATACTATTGTGCTATAAGAAACGATGAGCAGGAGGAGTTCAGAGAAACCTGGAGGGTCTTGCGTGGGCTGACGATGAGTGAGATGAGCAGAACCAGAAGAACATTGTACACAGTAACATCAACATTGAGTGTTGATCTACTGTGATGGACTATATTCTTCTCACCAATGCAATGGCACAGAAGAGTTCCAGGGAACTCGCGATGGAAGAGGATTTCCAAATCCAGGGGAAAAAAAAAAAAAAAAAAAAAAGAACTGTGGAGTATAGATGCTAAATGAACCATACTATTTCTTTTGTTTTTAATGCTGTTGATTTTTTTCTATTTTGAGGTCTTCCATCATTGCTCTGATTTTTTTCTCTTATAACATGACTAATGCAGAAATAGGATTAATGTTATTATGTGTATATATATATATATATATAACCTATATCAGATTGCCTGCTGTCTAGGGGAGGGGGCAGGGAGGGGAGGGAGGGAGAAAAATCTGAAATTGTAAAGCTTGTATAAACAAAGGTTGAGAACTATCTTTACATGTAATGGAAAAAAATAAAATACTTTATTAATTAAAAAAAAGAAAAAAGGACAAACAAGAAAAAAAAATAAAATGTTTGGTAGAAATCACTTGTGAATCCATCTGGTCCTAAGGAATTTATATTAGAGAACTCATTTATGGTGTATTGTTTTTTTCAAGATACAGCTAGTTAAGAATACTACTTTCCCCTCTTAATTTTGGCAATTTATGTTTTCATAATTATTCATTTATTTCACATAGTTTGTCAGTTTTATTGGTGTATATATATATATATAATTAGTATCTAAGAATTACTTTAATTTCATCTTCATTGGTGGTGATTTCATCCTATTCACCTTGTTATAGGTGATTTAGTTTTCTTCTTCTTTTTTAAAATCAAATTAAGCAATGGGCTACTTATTTTTCCCTAGTCTTATTTATTAATTTATTTTAATTATCAATTTTAATAGCAATTTTAATAGCATCTTTTATATTTTCAGGATTTCCAATTTTGTGTTTAGCTGGGATTTTAAAATTGTTCTTTTTCTATTTTTAAAAATAATTGCATATTCAATTAATGCATCTGCTCTTTCTTTTATAGATACATGTGTTTAGAGATATAAATTTTCTCTGAAGTATTGGTTTGGATTCATCCCACAAATTTTGATATGTTGTCTAATTTTTTTCATTCTCTTCATGAAATTATTGATAGTTTTTATATTTTTTTCTTTGACCCATTCCTTCTTTAGGAGCATTTACTTAGTTTCCAATTAATTTTTTAATCTATGCTTCTATATCCCTTTAATTAATATAATTCTTGTTGTATTATGGTCTGAAAAGCATGCATTTATTATTTCTGCTTTTTTCCATTTTGGTTGTGAGGTTTTTATGCTGATACATGGTTAATTTTTGTGAAAGTACCGTATGCAGCTAAGAAAAAGAATACTCCTTTTTATTCCCCTTCAACTTTCTCCAGATATCAATTGTATCTAAATATTCTCATATACTATTAATATCCTTGACTTATTTCATATATATACAAATACCCATAGATACATGTAGATGCATACACACATACATATATGGGTTCACATAATGGTTAGATTTATTAGCTCTAACGGGAAAGTTGAGGTCCCCCACTTATACACTTTTAGTATTTCCTTCTGTAACTCACTTAACTTGTCCTTAAAAACAAAAATTAATGCTATGCCATTTGGTACATATACATTTAGTATTCATTGTTTTTGTTTTTGTTTTTTGGAGAAAGTAAGCAGAGAAATGGATCTTTTTTTTTTTTTTTTGTGAGGCAATTGGGGTTAAGTGACTTGCCCAGGGTCACACAGCTAGTACGTGTCAAGCTTCTGAGGCCGAATTTGAACTCAGGTCCTCCTGACTCCAGGGCCGGTACTCTATCCACTGTGCCACCTAGCTGCCCCCAGTATTCATAGTTTATGGTACCTTTTAGAAAAATGCATCTTCCCTCCTCATCTCTTTTAATTAGACCTAGTTTTTCTTTTGTTTTGCTGAGATCATGATTGATATCCCTGCCTTTTTTACCTCATCTGAAGCATTATTCTTCAGCCCTTAATTTTAACTCTCTGTATGTCCCTCTGCTTCAAGTATGTTTCTTGTAAATGACATATTATTGAATTATGGTTTCTAATTCATTCTGCTATCTGCTCCCATATTTTAAGTGAGATCATTCCTTTTGCATTCACAATTATGATTACTATGTTTACTGTTATCCTATTTTTTTCTTGTTTATCCCTCTCTCTGTTTTTACCACCATGTTTTCTCAAACTCCTGGTTTATTCCTGACTATCTCCTTTAATTCACTCTCCTTTCTATCACTCCCCTCTCTTCTTCTTTTTATACTACCCTGTTGGGTATGATAGATTTCTATACTCAAATGAGAGGGTAAGTTATTCCTTCTTTGAACCTATTGTCATGAGAGTGCAATTCAAGCATTGCCCACCACCCCTGCATCATCCCTTCCACTATAAAAGCTCTTATTTTTGTACTTCTTTTATGTGAAATAATTTCCCCCATTCTTCTGTTCTGTTCTGTCCTGTCCAGTTTCTCTCTTCTAGTCTTTTTACACTACCGTTTCTCATGATATCATCCATTCCCAAAGGTCCAGTTATCAACTCTATGCAAATGACTTCCATTCCTAAGCTTTCTTCCAATAAGCTTTCTTCCAATTTCTAATCCTTTCAAGATTTTCCTTAGGTGCTACCTCCTAGGGTAAGCCTTTTCTCATTACCCTAGATGCTAATGTTCTTATACTTGCTCTCCCTCTCCCTCTACATCTCCCTTTTTCCTCAAATTATCTGGTACTTATTATTTTTGTGAATCTGCTTCCCACTTGAACATCAACTCCTTAAGGACAATGTAATTAAATATTTTATCAATTACCTACTATGTGCAAAATGTTTATTATATTTCTGAATACACTTGATGACGATTTTTCTCCCTGTTTTGTTCAGCATTTTTGTCAATAACAGAGATTGACTCAAAAGCTGGGGAAAATGGAACACTAAATAACAGGATCAGGATGTAAAAATGTCACTGATAATCCACAATAATGGTAAAGTCAAGTGATGATATTTTATATTTATCGATGGGACAAAAGTAAAAAGCTATGGGCAGGTTGAAAAAAAATCAGCTGCACAAGTCCAAGATATGGCAGACATGTTTTGAAATCTCTTCTTATGGGAAAAAAAAAAGATTTAATGGTTTTAGTTAAATGCAAGTTCAATGTGAGCCAACAATGTAATGTGGCTGCCAAAATAGGTAATGGATTCTTAGGTTACACTAATAGGAGTTTATTGTCCAGACTACAATATCTAAAGTATCATAGTTCTAGGAAGCACATTTTATTTTATTTTATTTATTTTATTTTTATTTTTATTTTTATTTTTTTTAGTGAGGCAATTGGGGTTAAGTGACTTGCCCAGTGTCACACAGCTAGTAAGTGTTAAGTGTCTGAGGCTGGGTTTGAACTCAGGTGCTCCTGACTCCAGGGCCGGTGCTCTATGCACTGCGCCACCTAGCTGCCCCTAGGCAGCACATTTTAAAGAGAAACACTGAGAAATTGAAGTAGAAGGGCCACCAGTATAGTACTGGGGTATGAAAAACACATTATGTGAGAAACAATTAAAGGAAATTGGGTTGATTGGTCAGAGGAGAAAACAAGTAAAGTAGAATGGCATCAATTATTTAATGGACTGCCATCTGGAAGGTGAAAAGGGCTTAAATTATTCTGTTTGGCTCTAGAAGGAAGTAGAATCAATGGGTAGAGTTATAGGGAAAATGAAGTTTAGTACAAGAAAGACATTCTTTTATAATTAGAGAAGTTCCAAAATTTGTCCCAATGAGATGTTCTCCTTTTTGAGGCAGTGAATTTCCTGTCACCACAAGTGTTCAAACAGGGTTATGTTTGTAGAAGGTATTCACAAGTATGAGATAGGGAGTTTGGGTATAGAATATTTTACAATATCTTCAACTATTTCTATGAATTTGAAGGTATTTTATCTTGGAAGAATGATGATTGACAGAAGTACAGTGCAGGAAAAACCAATAAATTTAGATTTTTTTTTGAGTTATAGTTTTGGAAGTTCCCATAGAGACTATCAAGTTTAGCATCATCATTTTTAGATAAGGAAACTGAGACACAGAGATATTAATAGACTTGTCTAAGATCAAAGAACTAGTAAATATTTGAAGAGGGATTTTTACCAAGATCTTCCTCACTCTAAGTCCAGTTCCCTATCCAGTGATTAGCCTGGAAATGATAGCACAAGCCACAGGCCTAGAGCAATGAGTATTGAGTAGAGTAATAAGCAGGGACCCATGGGGCTATGAATAGAATTCTAAGGCACACTCACCATTGGGTGGTCAGAAGAAAGAGAGATCTCAATGAAAGAAATGTGGGGCATGAGAAATAAATAAGGGATTTCAAGACATAGTTCAGAAAATAGAGGAATTGGTAGGGATAAGAATATTTTCTTCCATATTGTGTCAGATTTCCATTCTATTTCATCTTATTGAGCTTTACCAGCCCTTCCTATCCCAATCAATGCCATTATAAAGATTTTCTCAGAATGCTGCTTCTAGTTAGCAAACTTTTTCCTTTATCTAAATACACATACAGATGCATGAACACAGAGAAATTTGCCCATATATAGATCTTTGTAGAAGTGAGAAATGAAGATAATCACTGGTTGAAAGAGGAAATTGGGTTCTGAAGAGATGCAGGTCTTAATAGGTAGCATTTAGTCTCCAAAGGACAAAACAAAGGTGAATTAGTAAAACTGGTGACAGCTCCTGGGCTTTAAGGAATTGAAGAATAGAATTTATAAAGATACAGATCCCAGTACCTGTATCCATATCTAACAGATACCAAAGCATCGAAACACACATTTTTAATCATTTATATATAATTGTTTTCTTATACAAGTTCTATATTTGTATACACATGACCTTTCTCAATCCAACCTCCATTGTTAGTCTCTTCCTTATGGACTTACCTTCCATTTACACTGTATATATCTTGTATGTACATAGTTATTTTTATGTTGTTTTCCCCACTAGAAAATGATATTCCTGATATGAGTCTATGTTTTTGTTTGTTTTTTTTCTATATCTAACACAATTCCTGGTATATAGGAAGTGATTGATAAATGCTTATTAACTAACGAATTGCCTGATAAATGTAAATATTAATGTATTTTTATACACAGTGGATCTAATGAATAGACATAAAATACAATATCTATTTGTGTTATAGTTGGGAAAATATAGGCTGGCAAATGTTTTAAAAATACATCTGTGAATTGATATACTATACCTTCATGTGTTCATAAAACTCTGTTTCCATTAGGACAGTACTTCTTTAAAGACACACGTGTAAAATCTTAAAATTTTGTGAAGGAGTATTATGTGGTCAACATTATGATAACATGGAATGATAAGGTTGGTAAGCCTATGATGATTCCATGCTCCTGAAATTCAGAAGAGCCATTAGGCATGGTTTGGCAAAAATATGGTTATTCTACCCAGATGAACAAAGTGAGACCTGAGGTTTGAAAATAGTCCATGGAGGCCTAAAATGTGGCATATATCTTGCATTTTCCAATAATTGTGGTGCAAAAACTTGATCAGTATTTTGTTGCTGTCAACCTTAGTGTATTTGAGAAGACTTTGATCTCCCTGTGGGCAACAGTACTCTGGATTTCCTCAGGCTTTGCATCCTTCATGGATAACACATGTTGCTAAGTTTGATTTGATTCTCATTTCATAGGCTTCTCTCAGGAGCTTTTATACTTGTGGAATCAAGAGTATCCTGATATAGGTAGCATTGCTTCTATCTTTACCCATCAGGACAAAATTCACCACTCAAGTTTTTGAATAAGTCATAATGGTTTCTTTTTATTATAAAAGTATTTTATTATTTTCTAGTTAAATGTAGAGATAGTTTTCAACATTTGTTTTTATAAGATTTCTACTTCCAAATTTTTCTCCCTCCTTTCCCTCACTTCCCTCCCCAAGACAGCAAGCAATCTTATATAGGTTATGTATGGACAATCACATTGAACATATTTCTGCATTAGTCATGTTGTGAAAGAAAATCAAAACAAAAGGGAAAAAACTCAAAAAAAAAAAAGAAAAGCAAAAAAAAAGTTGAAACAGTATGTTTCAATCTGCATCCAGATTCCACAGTTCTTTTTTCTGGATGTGGGGAGCATTTTCTATCATGAGTCCTTTGAAATTATCTCAGATCATTGTATTGTTGAGAAGAGTTAAGTCTATCACAGTTAATCCTCACACAATGTTGATACTGAGTAGAATGTTCTCCTGGTTCTGCTCATTTCAGCATCAGTTCATGTAAGTCTTTCCAGGTTTTTCTGAAATCTGCCTGTTCATCATTTCTTAAACCACAATAGTATTCCATTACATTCATATAGCACAACTTGTTTAGCCATTCCCCACTTGATGGGCATATCCTCAATTGCCAATTCTTTGCCACCACAAAGAGAGCTGCTATAAATATTTTTGTACATGTGGGTCCTTTTCCCTTTGTATGATATTTTTGGGATAAAGACCTAATAGTGGTATTTCCGGGTCAAACCATATGCACAGCCCCAAAACCTTTTGGACATAATTCCAAATTGCTCTCCAGAATGGTTAGATTAGTTCACAGCTCCACCAACAATTCATTAGTGTTCCAATTTTTCCACAGCTTCTCCAACATTTATTATTTTCCATTTTTGTCCTATTAGCCAATCTGATATGTGTGAGGTGGTTCTCAGAGTTGATTTAATTTGCATTTCTCTAATCAGTAGTGATTTAGAACATTTTTCATATGACAATAGGTAGCTTTGATTTTTTTATCTGAAAACTGCCTGTTCATACCTTTTGACATAAAATGATTTCTTTAAAACAGTAAGAGAGTAAAATCCAGTTGCTTTTAGCATGAATATTAGGAGACAAACTATGAGGTTTGGGGAGAGTTAATGGTGTTTTAACCTTAATTTACATTTTTAGGCTTCCATACCCACAATATAAGCTTTCACATCTTGCAGAATTCCCTCTCTTTTCCTTACCTCAGACTCATCATTTTAGTTTATCACCCTATTTGCAATTTTCACCCAGTACCCTTGCCCTGACTGTTTTACCTTAATATTCTTGAGCCATTATCTTTCCCCCACCATGTATTCCAATAGAAGTCTTGATCTGGGTCAAATTAGCCAGAATCAATAGCTAGGAATGAGAATTAGTCAAACAATCAACAGTCTTAAGTGCGTATGTGTTAGGTACTATGATAGGTGCTGGGTAGAGAAATATAATAAATTAAATAAATCTAATTTACCAAAAATCCCTTATTTTCTAATGCAGAAAGCAAAATTGACATATTTTCAGTGTATACAGAATAAAAATAAAGAGAAAAAATACCAATCAAAACAAAGTAGTTAAATAAAAGGTAATTTGAGAGAGGGGTCACTAATAGTTCAGGATCAGTAAAGGCTTGATGTAAGAGGTGATGCTTGAGATATATGAGGCATTGTGTGAGTCCAAGAGAACCTGGCATACACTCTAGTAATAAGGCAAAACCTCTGCAAATGCATAAAGATAGGACATGTAGCATAGTGTTTATAGAAAAGAGAGAATGTCGACTTAGCTGGATTGCCTAAGGTAAGACAGAGTAACATTAAAAAAGTACAGAAAGATAATTTGGGGATAGATTTTAAAGAGCTTTGAAAGCTAAACACAGGAATTTATATTTGATAATGGGTAATAGAAAGTCACTAAAGTTTATTAAGTAGGGTAGTGGCATATTCAGATCTGTGCTTAAGGAAAATCATTTTAGCAATAGTATAGAGGATTGTGTAAAGATAGTTGAAACAGGGAAAACAATTTAGTAGGCTGTCACAACAAGCCAGGCAAGAAATGATGCGGACCTGAACTAAGAATGTTGCAATGTAAGTGGAGAGGAGATTCAATGAAACAGTAGTTGAAAAGAATATATATATATATATATATATATATATATATATATATGTGTGTGTGTGTGTGTATATGTATATATGTATATATATGTATGTGTGTGTATATATATATATACACACACACACACACACATATATACATGTGTGCTTGTGTATACACACACATATATGGAAATTGTTTGGATATATGGCATAAGGGAGTGTGGGGGTGCCAGGATGCCATCAGCGTTCTAAATCTTGAAAACTGGAAGAAAGATGGTTTCTTCAACAGAATTAGAAAAGTTTGGGAGACGTCTATGTTGGGGAAGTAAGAGAATAAAGATCCTAGGTTGTTCTTCCTCCTCCTCCTCTTCCTCCTCCTCCTCCTCTTCTTCTTCTTCTTCTTCTTCTTCTTCTTCTTCTTCTTCTTCTTCTTCTTCTTCTTCTTTCTTCTTTCTTCTTCTTCTGTCAAGTCTGAGATATCTCTAGAACATCCATTTTGGCAAATCCAGTGGCATTGGTATATATTTAATATATACATACATACACATGCATACATACTATATAGCTACACATAGTCACACATATGTACTTGTGGATGTGTATATGCATATGTACAGGTATAGGTATATATGTGTGTATAGTTCATCCTTCATTTCCCCCCCCCCTTTTTTTAAGGCAACTGGAGTTAAGTGACTTGCCTAGGATCACACAGCTAACATGTGTCTGAAGCCAGATTTAAACACAGATCCTCCTGATCCCAGGGTTGGTGTCATCCTTCATTTCAGAAGAGGGCCACTGATAATACAGGTTAATGTCTTGACTCACACATGAGTTGGATTTAAGTGAGGCAGAGTTTCACAAAATTGTCAGCCTTATTCTTCTAGAGTCATAAAAGTCCTATGGCAAGGAAAAATTCACTATGACTGGTGATAGTCCAGAATGCAGTGGATGACTTTGGCTTCTTTGATGTCTGATTAATGGACAGATGAGAACAACTTGTTCTAAGAGCCGTGAAGGTGGATGAAGCAAGCTTTCTCTCCATCTCTGTCTCTGTATCTGTCTTTCTCTTTCTCTCTCTCCACACACACATATATAACACACTATATATACATGTGCATACATATACATGTATACATACATACACATATATACAAACATATCCATGTAATACACATATACATAATACATATGTGTGTATATATATGTATATATGTATGTGTATCTATAGCTATATATATATATGTATGTGTATCTATAGCTATATATATATATATATATGTATGTGTATCTATAGCTATATATCTAGGAGTCATCTGTGTAGATATGACAATTAATATAGGTGGTGGTGGGGTGGTCACCAAGAAAGCATGTGGAGGGAGAGACATGTAGGGAGCCTAGGAGAGAAATTTGGATAACACCCACAATTAAGGATCATTTCTGGATGAGGAATCAGCAAAGGAGACTGAAAAGGAACAGTTAGCCAAGTTGGTAGAGAAAAATGAGAAAGTACTATCAGAAAAGATCAGAGGGTAGAGAATATCAAAGGAGAAGAGGTTATCCAGGAGTGTCATGAATCAACTATGTAAAAGCAAATAGTTAAAATAAGACCATTAGGTTTGGATACTAAGAGATCATTGGTAACTGTGGAGATAGCATTTTCAGTCAAATGGTGAATTTGGAAGGCATATTTCAGAGTAATAAGAATTGAGTGAGAAGCAAGAGAAGAAAAGGAAAGGAATGTTGAAGAGAAATAGAATAATAGCTTGATGGGATGGTTGATTCTACTGAAAGTGTGTGTGTATGCGTGTGTGTGTGTTAGTATTGTTATTGTTTAATGAAAGTCCTGGGCTTTTGAAGGCAGTCTGCAGGCACCGATAGACAGAAATAGGTTGAAGATAAACTTAAGAAAGGGGGATAATTGAGGTTGCAGTGTGCTTAAGTAGACAGAAAGGGATGAAAATCACAATGATATTAATGAGAATCCCTATTCTTATCCTTTCTGCTACAGTGACAGGATATGTGATACCAAGAAGGGAGTCATATTTTCTCCTGTTTCAGGAGTCTGCAAATAGATTTCAGTCGGGGTTCCATGAACTTGGATGGAAAAATACATCTTTATGTTTGCTAACATCTAAATGAAATTTAGCATTTCTTTCAATTAGGAATGCATTCAATAAAATGTTATTCTGAGAAGGGATCAGAGGTTTTTCCAGATATCCAAAAGGGTACATGAATCACCAAAAGGCTAAGAACCCCTGCCCTAGAGGCATTATTTATATGATACTTATAACTGTTGTTATGGAACTATTTAAGCATTATTATATTTAAGGTACATTATACATCAGTTGAAATAGATTATTTTAGAGTCAACTGAGAACTGAAACAACCCAAATAATATTGTTTTCATGTGTTTATAAGTAATGTCATAATGATCTATATCTTGGCACTGTACCCAGAGGGCTCCAGAGGTGAGGGGAAGACTGGTGACATCACACAGCCCTACCTTACTTAAATCCAATTCTCTGGCAAGTCATGACATCACCTTCCAGATGTCATGGTCCTCTTTGAGATTGAAGGACGGGGGAGGGCAGAGCCAAGATAGCAGAGGAAAGACAGTGATTTGCCTGAGCTATCCCAAAGACCCCTCCACATATCTTCAAATAATGTCATAAGCCAATTCCTGGAGCAGCAGAACCCACCAAAGGTTAGGATGAAATCATTTTCCAGCCAAAGACAACTTAAAAGGTGTGCAGGAAAGGTCTGTTGAACTAGGGTGAGAGTAGAGTGGAGCCCATGGCAGGCTGTACCAGCACAGACCTAACCCCAGTACAGTCCCAGCCCCAACAACAGGAAACCAGGAACAGCCAGCAGGAGCCTTTTAATCAGCTGTGGCAGCAACTGCTTTTGGAATACAGCCCACAAACAGTAAGGGAGTTGAACAATTGATCAGAAGGAGATTACAGGGGTCTCTTTGCTAGCACTGAGGCAGGACTCTGTTTTTTGTCCATACTCAGGTCCAGGTCACAGTCTTGGGTGGCAGTCCTAGGTGGGGGAGGAGCACAAGCACACAAGAGCTTGCAGCCATAGTGGAACAGGATTCTGCTTATAGTTCCAGGGCAGAAAAGCAGGCCTGTGGTTGTTGTGCAGGCCAGAGCACAAGCCAGGAGAGTAGTAAACATATCTCACCTTAAATCATAACACCTTGGAAGAACTAAGGACTTATAAATTCCTAGAAGTATCTCTGAAAACAGCTGCTCAAATCCCCTGAAGCTTGGGACAGTATACCCTCTACCCTGGAATCAGTGCTCCACTTTAGCAAAGAGTTTAAAGTCAAGAAATAGGCTGGGGAAATGAACAAACAGATGGAAGATCAAAATACACTCTCAGAAAATAAAAAAGTCAAAGCTCCTACAACCAAAGCATTCAAGGAAAATATGAATTGGTCTCAGGTCATAGAACCTCTCAAAAAGGACTTTGAAAATAAAATTAAAGAGGCAGAAGAAAAAATGGAAAGAGAAATGAGAGCAATGCAAGAAAATCATGAAATAAAAATCAAGAGCTTGGTAAACAAGATGAAAAAATACTGAAGAAAACACCTTAAAAAATAGACTGGGCCAAATGGTAAAAGATGTAAAAAAAGACAATGAGGAAAAGAATGCTTTGAAAAGCTGAATTGGCCAAATGGAAAAGGAGGTACAAAAGCTCTCTGAAGAAAATAATTCCTTAAAAATTAGGATTGAGCACATGGAAGCTAATGATTTTATGAGAAATCAAGAAAGAATCAAGCAAAACCAAAAGAATGAAAAAATAGAAGGCAATGTGAAATATCTCACTGGAAAAACAACGGACTTGGAAAATAGATATAGGAGAGAGAATTTAAAAATTATTGGACTGCCAGAAAGCCATGATCAAAAAAAAAGCCTAAACATCATCTTCCAAGAGATTGTCAGGGAAAATTGCCCTGATATTCTAGAAGCAGAAGGTAAAATAGAGATTGAAAGAATGCACCAATCACCTCCTGAAAGAGATCCCAAAATGAAAACTTCCAGGAATATTATAGCCAAATTCCAGAGTTCTCAGGTCAAGGAGAAAATATTACAAGCAGCTAGAAAGAAACAATTCAAGTATTGTGGAGCCACAGTCAGAATAATACAATATTTAGCCACTTTCACATTAAATGATCAGAGGGCTTGGAATATGCTCATCTGGAGGGCAAAGGAACTGGGATTACAACCAAGAACCACATACCCAGCAAAACTGTGTATAACCCTTCAGAGGGAAAAATGGGAATTAAATGAAAGAGAGGACTTTCAGGAATTCTTGATGAAAAGACCTGAGCTAAATAGAAAATTTGACTTTCAAATACAGGACACTAGAGAAGCATAAAAAGAAGCATAAAAGTTTCAGTTAGGCAACTCTCTCCTTCCCTTCCTGCCTCTCTTCCTTTCTTCCTTCCTTTCTTCTCCCCCTTCTCATCCTCCCTTCTCCTCTTCCTCTGTTCACACAGGGAATCATACCCTTATCTACAGGTGCTCTGCCCAAAGGAATCTAAATTTTGATAATTGAAACCTTACAAGATATCTTGGGTTTTACAGTCCAGATTTCTTTTTTAAGGAACTTGCCTTAAACCCAAATCACTCTGGCTCTCACTGAATAGCCAATAATAGGTTCCAGCCCAAGTCTCATTTGCTCATTTTTTGGTTCTGATGGCTCAGATGACTATAAATAGCAATTATGTCTATTTTAGCCAGAAACTGTGAGGGGTTTTCCCTCTCAGATTTATTTATTTATTTATTTTTAAATTAGGGAAAAGAGGCCATTCTTTGCCTCATTTCTTACCTAACTTTAATCACTGAATGGGCATTGTCTCAGATAAACTGAGACCTGGGAAAGACCTCATCTTAAATGTTCAAGGTCTCCCACACCATCCAGTGCTATTTCCAGTCTTCTGGATTTATCTCTTGCCACTGGATCCAGATGGCTCTAGAGGGGAGAGTGAGGCTGGTGACTATGCACAGTCCTTCTTCACTTTGAATCCAATTTACTTGCAATTCATAACATCCCCTTCCAGTTGTCCTGGTTCTATTGGAGAATGAAGGACAAACTACAAGTAAAGATTGTAGGCAAACCATTCTAATATAATGACTGTCCATACTATCCGAACACATTCTGTTTTCTAGAGTAATCAGGTTTTTAGATGTTCCATGAGAGTACTGCTAGAGCAGAGGCAAGAAAACCTTAATCTCAGCCACTTACTAGCTCTGTGACTCTGGACAAATCTCTTTATCCCTCTATTTCTAATTTATAATATTAGGAGGTTGCACTAGATGGCCTCTAACTTTCCTTCCAGCTTTAGATCTATAATCCTCAAAACCTATAAATCAAAATGGTCTAGACTCTAAATCTTCCTGAAATAATTTTATTTTACTAGGATTTACCAGGGAAATTATGACATGTCCACCCTCAACAATCAATGTTAAGTTTTTACTCATTAGACAATTGTGTGTATCCTGAAGAAAAGCTGAGGGAATTATTGATCATTCATTGTGTTGCAGTTTGGAAGGGTAGGTAAAACTCTAAACTAAGAATTTGGAAGCCTTCGTTTAAATCCTGTTTCAAACACTTAATAACATAACTCAGGACAATTCACAATTTGCCTCATCTCTAAAATGAATGTAACAACAGCACCTACCTTACAGGATTTCTGTCAGGATGAAATGAGATAATGTGTGGGAAGCACTTTATAAACCTTAAAGCACTATATATCTGAACTATTATTATTATAAGGTCTAAAACTCCAATAAAAGGAATGGGATGGGGTGGGGAACCAAAGAACGGTAAGGTCATTTAGGTGTTTATTCACTTTTGTTTGGCATTACTTGTTAAACACTGGCTAGACATTTGCAAAGATATTAAAAGAATACTTTTTCACAGCTGCTAAAATAACAATGAGGTTGGTGGTATGAAATCTATGGTACTTTGTCTACTTGACACAAAATTACTATGTGGTTTAATGAATTCATTCATTTAGATAGCTAGATTGAATGAAAGTGGCTAATTCATAACAGTTAATTCAGGAGGGTGGAAATAAAATCTCTCAAAAGTATAACAGGTAGAATCTGTGACTAGGTATATTTCTATTTTAAGAAATAAGCATCTTTAACATCCTTGTAGAATTCCACACCAACATAATAAAAGGAATCTCTTTGTAACACACTTTCTTAACCTTTGATGTTCCTCTGACTAAATAAATCAATACTATCCAGGAAAAGCTAACCTAAAATTTGAAAAACACACGTTTCTCCCTATGTAATTATACCTCTTGCATTTCTGGGAATAATGTATAAATTAAGAGATAATATTTGATTAGAGATAACACATATAAAGAGAATGTCTGGTCTAGAGTTGTCTTAGTGAGTTCATTGGTTAAAGAATTATTTCATTTAATGTTTAGGATAATCTCAATTGACTATTCAGACACAATAATTGATAAAATTCTAGTTTTGTGCTTGACTTGTTTTTAAAAAGTTATATATTTGTATATATTTATTATTATATTATATAGACATATATTTATAATCATACTTTAACTCAGTTGTTCCTAATTTTGAGAGAGAGAGAGGGAGAGAAATGAACAAAAATGCTTTGCATATGCTTTGCATAAAGCGCTCCACATGATTGGTATAGGATTGCTGATAATGTAAAATCAGCTCAGACAAGTAATAAAATTAAGTCATTATTAGTAGGTACACTTGATTTGAGATGGAAGATGTTTTAATGGTTGTTAAATGAGGTATAGTGTATAGAGATTTATATTATGCAAGGTGTTTAAATTGTTTTAGGAATGAATATTACAACTAATGTTATCATTGGCTGCTAATTTGCAATTCTAGTACTTCCGGAGATAACTTTGTAAAGCAGAAGAACTGATTCACAACAAAGGTTTCCTTTGTGATAGAAAAAAAAAATGTTAGCAAATAAATACTGTAAGACATTCTCTATGGATGTGGAATGGCACTTCTCAATTGAAAGCATAGATTAGTGCACATCATATCATTATTAGCATTACTATTATAATCATCATTATTATATTTTGCTGTATACTGGAAGATAGACTTTATACCATAATATGTAATTCATTATACACTATGATTTGGGGGAATATGTCTTAAAGCATTATTATTGAGTAATACTAGAAATGTGTTGTATTTGTTTAATAACTTAGAGTCATTACTTTTCTTTTCTTTCTTTCTTTTTTTTAATGTTTGTAGTGGAATGAGGGTTAAGTGACTTTCCCAGGTTCACACAGTTAGTAAGTGTCAAGTGTCTGAGACCAGATTTGAACTCAGGTCTTCCTGAATCCAGGCCACTGCTTTATCCACTGTGCTACCTAGCTGCCCCCTAGAGTCATTATTTTTCACAAAGACTTCTATGTGGATGAGTACCCCAGCAAGACTGGGCACTATCCATTGAATTTGTTCCAATATTTTCAGCTTCTATGCCTATAAATATGTCATCCCTTATTTTGGATTTTGATACGAATCCCTTTTTTACCCCTTTCCTTAGTTATCTAAAATTCCTCCTCTTTCTCCCCTTTCTTTCCCCCCTCAGTTAAGTGGTTAACACCCCCATTCCCTCTCTTCCTCTTTATTTTGTTAGGTTTTTCTTTTTATTGTTTTCTGTGCCTTTAATTTTTTTCTTCATTTTCTTTTCTGTTCTACACTTTTACTAATTAGTTCATAGTCATTATACTTACTTATTCTGTGCTTAGTCTCTTTTCATTCTTCATGGAAGTAATGTTTCTGATGTACCAATTTTAAGTTAATCTCTTCTAAACAATTTTATGCTATTGCTTTAAGGATCTTGTCCCTTCAAGTTCCCTGCTTCATATTTTTCTTGGAAGTAGTAACTCCTGAGTGAAGTAATAAGGTCAGAAGTGAGGTGATACAGTAGATAGTGCACTGGACCTGGAGTCAGGAAAATATGTATTCAAATATGGCCTGAGACACTTACTAGCTGTATGGCACTGGGCAAGTAATTTAACTAACCTCTGCTTCAATTTCCTCATCTAAAGAATGCCCTCATATTTCTGGGTTTTGGTTGCCTTTAGGACCTCTTGTTTCCCTTCCCCAAGGCAGTATGTTGTCCATGGAGCCATAACATTACCTTAGAGAATTGTGTCTCCTTGTGTATCATATCCTGCAGATTATATACATTATAAGGTCAGTATCTCCCATTACAGAATAGATTTGTCCTCTCATGGGAATATTTTTCATTGGAACACACTCCCACAATTGAATTGAGATCTTTTCTTCCTCCCAATCCCCCTACCCCCATTTCTATCCCTCCCTTTGCCACCTCACCTTTTCTTATTGTAGTCCCTCTTCTTGCTGAATAATTTTTTTTCCCTCTTTGTTGTTTACTATGGACTTGATTAAGGTACATCACACATTCCCCTCTATCCTCAACCTTCCCTCTGTTTTTGTATGGACCCTCTATTCTGCAATTTAGTCTGAAAAAAAAAACAACCCAAAACAAAACATTAATTCTCTTCTAGTATGGACATGAGGTTTAATTTATGGTGGTTTTGGATGTGTTCCTCCAACATCACTACTATGAATTTCATCCTTATTTCTTATGCATTTTCATAGGAATGGTCTGTTATTTCTTTTTAACGCCACAGTTAATTTGCTAGTTCTAGAATATTTTGACTTCAATAGCGTCTTGAGATGGGAAAATTTATTTCATTTTTTGTGCTTTTCTCGATGGTTGTTTCTTGTTTGAAGTGTTTACAAGTCAAGTATGTATTCAAGTTCTCCACCTCCTCTCTTTCTTTGTTTTTTTCAGGGCAATGAGGGTTAAGTGACTTGCCCAGGGCCACACAGCCAATAAATGTCAAGTGCCTGAGGCCAGATTTGAACTCAGGTCTTCCTGAATCCAGGGCCAGTGCTCTATCCACTGCACCACCTAGCTGCCCCCCAACCTCCTCTCTTTTTGTAGGAATGCTTCAGATGTTTCTCTTTTATTCAATGTCCATCTCTTTTCATTTATAATTTGGATCAGGTTTGTAGAGTCTATCATTTGGGGTTGCATCTTTTAATTTCTTTTCTTTTTGGAATATATCGTTTCATTCTATTCTGTTGTTTCTAGGAAGTACAGAATATTTTGATGTTATTTGAATTTCTGTTTTTATATTTGAAGGTCTTTCTCTTGGGAATTTGCTGAATTCATTGTCATTGAAACTAATTTAAAATAAGTGTAATGTGTCACGTATGTGTCTTCAAGCAGCATAATTTTTTTCTGAAGGAAATATGTGAATTCTTTTCTAAAATTTATTTTATTTTTAATTTATGGAATAAAGCAAGCATATATATATATGTATATATAAAACATCATATAATAAAAAGATGATTGTACATGAAACTGCAAGTCTATGTACCACTTGCTATTTCTTTCAAATATACAACAAATTTATCATGTTCATTTCTTTTTTCCGTTTATTTTCTTCTCTTTACCCCACTCTAGTGATGGCTACCACTGGACACAAAAAGTGTGTATAGAAATCATGTTTTCTTTTCTGTATTCATGAGTTCTGGGGAAATTTAAGAGAATATTGCACTATGGATATTTGTTTTTGTTTTACTCATCAAGTTCTTCTGAGAAGCTAATAATCCTTAAATTATCTCTACACACATCTTTGAGATCAACTTATTTTCCTTATAAGAAGATTATATGATCTTTTAATATGATTTTATTTGTTTGATTGATTCTCTTCCATATTTTCCTTCACTCAGATGAGATGTCTGTCATGTGCATATCACAGTACCTGGCACATAGTAGGCACTTATTAATGTCTTATTCTCTTCTTCTTCTTCCCACTTTGGTATATTTCTATTCCTAATCCATTGTCCTCTTTTTTGCTTTCTTGGAGAGACGACGATGCATTCAAGTTATTTTATTCTGCTAAATATTTTTACTACACTGACCATATGCTCTGCCATTTGTTCTTATGTAAAACTTTTTTTTTTCTCAAGGTTCTGAGTTCTGTCTTGAACTATATGGGAACTTTCTCCTCTGTTTCTATGCTCTCATCAGAATCCACAAAATTCTGGTTCAAGTATTGGTTATTTTGTTTTGAAATATTATTTAAGAATATTTGCTGTCTTTTTTGTTTGTCATGTTAACCATATTCCTTTCTCAGTTTACTATCATCCCTATTGATTTTCCATTCAAACCTTTTCCCTTTTTGTCTTTCCCCTACCCCCTACCCCCACCTATTTTATCCCGTTGTTCACTTTCTGACTCCATTTTTGATGATGGACTTACCTTTGTGACCTCAGTCACCTCCTCCATTGGAAACTCCACTTTTCAGTGACCTGGGATAGGATTAGTTACATATGGATGTCAGTTTCCCACATGCTCACTGCTTGTCTCATTTCCCTATATTCTTTATGTCTTAGTCTAGGGCAAGTACATTTCTATTGCTTTTTGAAGGCTAGAAGGAGGGTGGACTGAAAGTTTTGAAAGGTGTTTCTCCTTCTTTCAGGTCTACTTGAAGGTTCCCTGGTACTGTCCCAAAAAGAGAATATTTTTTTTCCCTTCTTTCCTATATTACCCCTCCTCCAAATGTAGCAGGGCAGAGTTGAGGTCTTTTAATTTTCTGACTTTCTGATAGAGCACTTGTAATGTATTCTGAGCAATCCCCAGCAATTCCTTAATATCATGTACACACGTGCACACACACACACACACACACACACAATTTTTATAATACCACAACTCTGAGTAATGTTATATGTGAATCTCAAAACCCAATGATTACCTTTGAATAATCCAAAAGTAAATAAAGAGAGGAACATTGGACATTTATAGGGTATGTATATTGCTAGTGTTGGTGTTCCTAGGTAGTATGTCAAACCTAGCTCAGCTTCAGCTGGTGTCTGCTTAAAGATTGGAACAAAATGAGTCACTCTATATCTCACACATAAAGAAGGTTACCTAGCCATTGAAGTGGATGGATATCAGATATTCAGAGTAGGAATAGGATATTCATGGAATACACAAAGTTTTAGCAGTTGAGTACTTTTTTTTCAGGGAAATGAGGGTTAAGTGACTTGCCCAGGGTCACACAGCTAATAAGTGTCAAGTGTCTGAGGCCGGATTTGAACTCAGGTCCTCCTGAATCCAGGGCCAGTGCTTTATCCACTGCGCCACCAGCTGCCCCCAGTTGACTACTTTAATTATGCTGGTAATGCTGCCAGTCTGAAATTTCAGGAAAGAGCCCCTGACTTACTGTCTTCTGAAAATTCTATTCAGGTGATGAAGAAGCTATATCATTATTCTTCCTACCTCCAGTGACTGACTGTAATCTTTAGCTCCTTCTGGAACTTCTTAAGACATGGAGTAAAATCCCCCCTGCTAGATTCTTTGGCTATTCCTTTCTGATATTACACTGATTTGCCAATACACTTCTGTCTGCCACATACTCATACATACTCCTACCTAAAATTAAGTTTTTCACAGGATAGAAATATAGATATTTATGACTCTAGATACAGTAAGTATTTAATAAATGTTTATTCAGTTTTATTTACTTTGAATTTGTAAAGTGAAAATAATAATACTTATAAAACCAACCTCACAGGGTTGTTGTGAAGATCAAAAGAGATAATGAGGGTAAAGAACTGTAAACCTTAAAGTGCTTTTGAAAATGTTCCTGATTATTATTACTTCAGCATAACCACCACAAGCTCTTTTTGTGAATGTAACAATAGGCAGCAATCCTGTATTATTCCCACACAGACACTTCTGTTTAGGGAATTCAATAAAAGACACTAGGAAAATAGAAAACTTCAATTTCCATTGCTCTTCATCTGAAACATTTCATTAAAACTAAATTCCCCTGACTTAAGACCACCCTTAAGCAACACAGGGAGCCATTTTCTAGATCTTTCTGACCCACATTTAACCTTCAATGTTCAACTCATTTACTGTTCATGTTCCTGTCTGATTTCATTCACAGGTGCTTTCATTCTACTTTGAAGGTCTATATTCAAACTTCTACTTTGTGCTTTGTATTTTCTGGAGACAGATAAAAGACACTCAAGTGAATTAATTAGTATGATTAATAATATTTATTATTACATAAGCTAAAGAATACTGGTCTCATCCAATTGCATAAATTATTATAATCTGTTAGCTTAAACACGGCTCTGAAAGAAAATATTTCCATATAAATATAAATATTCCATATAAATATTTAAATATAAATATTCCATATAAATATAAATATTCCATATATTCCATATAAATATTTCCATATAAATTTATAGAAATATAGATTAGCAAAAACAATACTAATACCTGGTAATTGTCAACATGTAGAGGAACTTTCCTTCAGGTTTTGGGCAGAAAAAAGTTCTATTTTTGCATGTAGATGTATGTACTGTAGGGACCAATTTTTAATTGGGCAGTGTTAGCTAGTTGGTTCGATGCAATATTGGGGCAAGGAAGAAGACTGACAGCATCCCTCAAAACAGAGCAGGATTTATTTAACAAGAACAAACTTAAAAAAAACCCACAAACAGGATCAGTAGGATTAAGGGAAAGGAAATAAAATGGGGAAAGGGAAATAACACAACCTGAATAACACCACCGCCCAGGAATCAGCTGAGAACACACAACAGCATCCTGGCACCTTCTAGCTTCAAGCTAGAATGGCAAAAAAATCTCCCTTCTTCCCAGCAGACCCAAAGCTGAACACATAGCCCCAAGCCAATTGGCTGGCAGTTCTGACTGACAGTCACATGACTACCCTCACTGGGCTTCCAGTCATTATAATTTTGCCAGGCCCATGTAGGCATTGGCAAGTGGTGATGATGTGAGGTGCCAGCACCATGGCAACGCCTACAACCAGTGGGTAGAGCACCGTGCAGTTTGTGGAGGCATTGGCATGAGCCCCAGGCTAGTGCACACACCTGAGCTGGGTTTTTTAAAATTCTAGCCAAAAGATGGGGTCAAAAAAACCTCAAATAACAATTAATTCTATACAGTACTATATTTGTGCACCATGTTGACATTCAACTTCTTTGTGTAACAATCCATTGCTCACTTACCCACAATCATATTTGGCAAACTGAATTAAGAAAAATATTCAAAGATGCAAAGTGTGAAACTGTTTCTATAAATGTATTTAGATGTATTCTTCCAGAATTTAACTGCTATCATTCCACATAAGGGTGCCATTTTCCTAAAGGATATTGAAGAAGATAGTCGATGAGATTGACTTCTCTAAACAAAACCCACTGTTTTTTGTTTTTGTTTTTTTGTGGGGCAATGAGGGTTAAGTGACTTGCCCAAGGTCACACACCTAGTAAGTGTCAAGTGTCTGAGGCTGGATTTGAACTCAGGTCCCCCTGAATCCAAGGCCAGAGTTTTATCCACTGAGCCACCAAGGTGCCCCTAAAACCCACTGATTTTAATGTTCCTCTTTTGCTTGTACTATATATTACAAAGTGGCTTTAACATTGAGGTCGAGGCTTTTGCTTTTAATAGTAGGAAAATGTCAGTATTTTCAAATAATGAAGAGAGAAACAGTTATTTCTTGCTTATTGTGTTAACAGACAGCAACTGTGGATGGAGCATCAAGGTTCATTAAACAATAGCTAGTTTCCAACCCATTCAGAGAAAACAATTTGAAGTTTACATGATACATTATTTTGGCATGGCAGAGATTGGCTCCTGGGAACAAGTGAAAAAGAAGAGATTTTTAAAAAACCACAGGATAATGATAGATAAAGCAATTTATTTAACAGTTTGGCTAGCTGGTAGAAATTCATACCATAACACGCAGTTGAGACTCATCAAAAATAAGCATATCTGAGCCTGGTAATTTCAATGTGGCATATTTTATTTTTAATAGACTCTTATTAAATTCATAAAAGTTAATGAACTAGGAATTAAGTCATTATGAACTCTGTCCCAATTGTCTGTTATTAATAGCATCACGATAGTGGTGCTATTGTTAAATTTCTTCACTCTAACTTCCTACTTTTAAACACTCATGATTTTAGGAGCAGGGGGAGTATTTCTTTTTTTACCCAAACAATTCTTTCTTTCTTTTTTTTTTTAAACAAAGGCTTGTATTCTTTATTTATTTATTATTATTATTATTTTTTTTTAGTGAGGCAATTGGGGTTAAGTGACTTGCCCAGGGTCACACAGCTAGTAAGTGTTAAGGTCTGTGGTCAGATTTGAACTCAGGTACTCCTGACTCCAGGGCCAGTGCTCTATCCACTGCGCCACCCAGCTGCCCCCAAACAATTCTTTCAAACTCCTGTTAGTTGCCCAGTAGTGGAATATTAGTTTAAATTCATTTTCAGAAATCTCAAAGCTTTTGTTTTTATTTCATTTTATATCAAATGTAAGTTTTTATTAAAAGCCTATTCTTTGAAGAGATTATATCCTATATTGATGAATGTACCCCTTCAGCTAGTTCTCTAACTTAAGTGGGCAAATCAGATTATGGGATCATATAAAAAGGAACACCATGGCTATCTAACCTAGCTCCCTCATTTTTCAGATGAAGAAACCAAAGCTAGGGAAATTAAGTAACTTGCCCCAAATCACAGGGATAGTAACCATTAGAGGCAAGTTTCAAACTTGGGTGTGCTGACTCCTGAATCAATGTTGTTCCTGATGTGCCTCTTAATTTTCTCATCTTTGAAGTGGGAATGTCTCACAGAAAGGTTACTAATTAGGAGTATCTAATGAGATAAGATTTGTAGGCAACTTTGTGGTCAGAAACTACTATATAAATATAAGTTGTTAGTGCTATTGTCATTTGTATTGTTTCCACTGTTTAAAAAAGAGATATTATAAACTATGTGGTACAGAGTAAGGTAAGGTTTACTCTAGTAAGTTGGCCAGTCAGACACCTCTAGGATGAGACCCCTGAAGTGTAGAGGAAATATTTAATAATAGCATCACCATCGTGATATTGTTTTTTTTATATTAAAGTATTTTATTTGTTTTTTTCCCGTTACATGTAATGATAGTTCTCAACTTTTGTTTATACAAGCTTTCCAATTTCAGATTTTTCTCCCTCCCTCCCCTCCCTCCCCCCTCCCCTGGACAGCAGATAATCTGATATAGGTTTTACATATATATATATATATATATATATACATATATATATGTATATATATATATATAATAACATTAAATATATTTCTGCATTAGTCATGTTATAAGAGAAAAATCAGAGCAATGATGAAAAACTTCAAAATAGAAAAACATCAGCCACCAAAACCCAAAGAAATAGTATGGTTCATTCAGCATCTCTACTCCACAGTTCTTTTTTTTTTTTTTTTTACTGGATTTGGAGATCCTCTTCTATCATGAGTTCCCTGGAACTCTTCTGTACCATTGCATTGGTGAGAAGAATATAGTCAATCACACTCAATGTTGATGATACTGTGTACAATGTTCTTCTGGTTCTGCTCATCTCACTCATCATCAGCCCACTCAAGACCCTCCAGGTTTCTCTGAACTCCTCCTGCTCATCATTTCTTACAGCACAATAGTATTCCATTGTATTCATATACCACAACTTATCCAGCCATTCCCCAATTGATGGACATCCTCTCAACTTCCAATTCCTTGCCACCAACTAAAGAGCAGCTATAAATATTTTTGTACATGTGAGTCCCTTTCCCCTTTCCATGGTTTCTTTGGGAAAAAGACCCCAAAGTGGTATTACTGGGTCAAAGGGTATGTACAGCTTCATCTCCCTTTGGGCATCTGATATTGTTAAGAACAAAGTATCATGTAAACACTGGAGATGATGACTTTTGATAATCACTGCCCTTGAAGTTTGTCTTCAGGGTGGCCTGTCTCTTCAGTACGGGAATTTAGCTGCTTAGCTCTCCAATACCACCACACCCCAGATTCTTCTTCTTCTTCTTCTTCTTCTTCTTCTTCTTCTTCTTCTTCTTCTTCTTCTTCTTCTTCTTCTTCTTCTTCTTCTTCTTCTTCTTCTTCTTCTTCTTCTTCTTCTTCTTCTTCTTCTTCTTCCTTCTTCCTTCTTTCTTCTTCTTCTTTTTTTTTTTGTGGGGCAGTGAGTGTTAAGTGACTTGCCCAGGGTCACATAGCTAGTAAGGGTCAATTGTCTGAGGCTGGATTTGAACTCAGGTCTTCCTGAATCCAGAGTCAGTGCTTTATTCACTGTGCCTCCTAGCTGCCCCCCACACCCCAGATTCTTAAGGAGTTTTTTACTCTAATCTAAGAGGTCTCCCCCACTAGGGGGATGTGAGTGAGAAGGAGAAGCAAAAAGGCATCCAGAGGAAGAACATGAATCAGGTTTAGAACACGTAGTTTTATTATCACAAAGAAAGATAATGATAACCAATTAAAAATCATAGAATTATTATAATCATTTGGGAAGCTAGTATTCAAGCTTTATTCAGACAATTGTACCAAGGCTGCTCCTTAGTTATTTTACAATTTACTTCTACTGGGTAAAGCCCTATCAGTGTATAGCTTGCTCTTTCCAATAATCTAATTCTTTGTTTGTCTGTCTCTTTCTCTGTATTACTCCTTCACTGTCAGCTGGTCTGTATTTGCTTTTATCTGTATTTTCCCTACAATTGCTATGGTAGCTGATTACCTGCTGCTTTGGTGCCCAGAAAGAAAAAAAAATGTGTGTTACCTTCTAAGATTTCACACGGCCTTGTATGAAAGAAAGGAAGACACAAGCAGGAGAAGGACTAATTCCATACAGAAGTTTGACTAGGAGGCAATGAGCTTATAGCTTATGACTCTATATGGGGGAAAAGCATCCACTGACAGATTAGAGATTTGGCTTTAATCTTCAAGATAAACTAAAAGAGGTATCATGGGTAGGGTTTGTCTTGAGTAAAGCCATTGGATTCTCACTCAGCAACCAATTAAAACATTCCTCATTGTCAATAGGATGCAATGAGGGGATCTCTGTGGCTTTTCCGAAGTACATAAGAAGGGGCTGGGAGGAGGGCAGATCAATCACATATGCTGAAGGGAATTTGCACTACCTGCAAAATTATGTTCCTAACTATAAAAGGATAACTAGCCAATGAGAGTTTAATACTTATATTTAGTGGGCTTTGTCTGATAAAATCCCCCATGTGGACCTTTGGACATATACATTTAGTAACTGTTTCCAGTCCACTAACCATGTAGTAAATACTCAGACTTTGACTTGCTACTGAGAAAGAACTGGATCTCATGCAAAAGATGCCTGTGGGAGAAAACATGGCCCACTTCCCCACCCTGGTATCCAGGGAAAAGGATTAGATATGATGACCCTTAGATAAGTCTCTGACCATTCTCAGGAAGAGTCAGCCTAAAGTCTTCAGAACATGATCCTGCTTCTTTTGAGAAAGCTAGCACCATCCCTAGTGGTCTCTTCTTCTCCCCATCCAAGGCAATATGAAGCTATGTGCCCTTGGCATTGCCGTTGTGTCAATTCTTTCTCAGCTTAGATTATATATATATATTAGAGATAGAGCAGACTAGGCTTTGACTTTGTGAACTTGGAAGAGTAAGGATAACCACTAGCGGTCCAGAGTTTGCAGTCAGCAAAGACAAAAGGCCCTTAGGAGTGAACGGACACTGATCAGAAATAGTTTGATCCTAAAACTAAAATGTTAGTTCCTAAAAGAGTGACCCGATTGACCATTGAATATATTACATTCAGGGTTGAACTTCATATATGCATGAATGTGTGTGTTTAGGATTTAGGAGGATATATATAGAAACTTTTGTTCGAACCAACTATCTTAGAGACTTAGATATTATAGGGAGAGTATGTCCTGTGTTTGTTGGGGTACATGTCTATTTTAATTAATCAATGTTAATTGGTTAAATGATAGTGGGAACTAGCTATAATTGGCATTTGATATTGTAGATAACAAAAAATAATGAGAACTTGAGCCAATACAATTCAAGAAAAAAAAATCAACTTCTCAGGGGTACCCCTTAGAACCCTGAGGGGAAGGTGTATCCAGTTGTGAACTCTGTGGAGACTCTTCTCATATGACTGTGAGCATTTGAGTATGAGTGTGAGTTATGATGAGGACCCTAGATTTTAAACACATTTAAATATGCATAACTTAATCTACTGGGCAATAGAATCAGGAGATAGGTGGATTATGTCACAAGTCCTTTACCCTTCTTATTTGACCACACATTCTTTAGAGATCACCCTAGGTAAATTGGAAAGTAAGTACACTTTGTCTTCAATGTTCCTTTTGTTTTCAATACCTCCTCTTTTTTTCTAGCTTTTCTTTTCTTATTCAACCAACTGAAGCTCAAGGTCTGTTTTCTCAACCCTTATGCTTTCATACCTTAATAACAAAAGCTTATTACTACCAGGTTTACAACTTAAAAACTTGCCTGTCCTCTATTTTATCCCTTCTGGCCTTAAGTGACAAGCATCCAATGAGATAAATTATTATATACTGGTGAGTGCCTATGCACACAAAATTTGCACTTTAACTATGACCTTCCCTGGGATAATACCACCATCTTTGTTGTCTGACCCATTAGCTTAAAAAAGTTACAATGGAAGGGGCAAAAGGGGCATGGAAGTGGACTGTTTGAAATCCATTTGGTGGTTAGTATGCATGTTATCTCTGCTTCTTAAAACCAAGTTATTGGATGGATTGGTACATAAATGAGAGGCTGAGCTCAATAAGGAGGGCTTCTTTTAATGGGTATAAAATATGTATATCTAAAAGTAAAATTTAACATAAATTATGTCATTTGGAAAACCCAAGATGGGAGATCTAATGCACTCTGGAAGATCTGATTTGGATGCCTACATCTACTTTTACTTCAAGAGCCAGAAGGTAGGACCCTGAAGTAACTTACTTAATTCTAGAACTTGAGAGTTCAAGTCTTCTTGGCAGACTTAACTTTTCTCTTCTACACAAAGGCATTATAATAACATCTTTTATTATGTTATCATGTAACACTGTGTAACATACCATTTGTCAAATAATACAATAGGTAACATATTTGTTCTCTGATCTTAACTGTACATATATAGTTTAATGATTATATTCCATAGAATGATTCCCCCCTCCCCCAATAAACTGGATTACTGTTTATCTAGTAAAATTTTTAGACTAAGTTGAATTACATAAGGTATATTTATGGCTTAAATGATGTTCTCTTGTCCTATGTAAATAGAATATCCTTCATAATGTAGGATACCATGCATGCTAGAAATAATAATAACTTTGATTATTTTAAACCCTAAAGAGGAATGGGAGGATTTAAAAATGTATAGATCTCAGACCTGTTTTTTGTCAAAATAGCTTTGGTAGCTTTATTTTGAGTAAGTCTTTCATATTGAAAGAAAGAGAGATAGATACAGAGACAGAGATACAGAAAGAGATAGAGGCAGAAACGAAGTTAATCAGAGTCAGAGAGAGAAACAAACAGATAATTCTCTCTTCCATTTTCAGAGGGTAATACAGTCTTCTAAATTGAAAATTTCCTTAAACTTGGAAGTTATATAATTTGGGGACAGATAAAAGAAAGTATCACTGTCTTGAAGCTTTATACAAAAGGAACTCACTCATTCTTTGGAAAACTCTAAAATAGAGTTCAAAAAGGTTTCTATAATAAAATATGACAAGAAAGTTTGGATTGCTAGAAAGCCATTGATGAATTTTGAAGCTAATATTACTATAAAATAGCTATTTTGCCTTCCCACAAACATGCCTTGGTGAATCTGACACAGTCAGGACCTCAGGGTGAACAGATAAAGTTTCTGATGACAAATAACATTTCTAAAGATCTTATGAATTAGGATTCAGAATTAATTGGTCATCATAAGATAACTTTAAAAATTTTATACCTATGTCAATTTACTTAGAAACAATATTACTTCATCTGCCATTTTTTCTATACCAAATAGGGAAAGTATATATTTTCTCCTGCTATAACTTCTTCGACTGACTGACTTCCATTGCCTAGGAAAATCATGGAGCTAAGAAAAGCAAACACTCTCATGCCATTAGATTTTTTTTCCTATAACTTGGGGAAGGAAAAGTGAGGGTAGATAGATTCTCAGGCACCTAGATGACCTGTGGGGAATTTGGAGACTTTTTTGAGGGGATGAGTGAGAAAGTGAAGCTAGCCAGTTGTAAACTCTATGTGTGTGAGTATGTGAGTGTGAGTTTGAGTATAAGTTGTGATGCGGTCCCTAGAGTTTAAACAGATTTAAATATGCATAACTTAATCTACTGGGCAATAGAATCAGGAGATAGCTGAAACCCAAAACTAAAAATAAAAATGTTTATCACTTTAAAAAAGTAACTCCAGGACACAGTTAAAAAAAATAATAGGTTTGGGCTATTTAGAACAGAGTTCAACACATAGTAGCAGCTTAATAAATTTATGTGAATTTAGTGATTGATTATATCAGGTCATATAGTCAAGTATTTGAGAAAAATAAAAACCTTTGCAAGTAGAAGGAACTTTTAAGAAAATGAATAAAATAACATAAAAGAAAACTATTTAAAAAGACTTCAGAACCATGATCAATGCATCAAGCAATCACAACTTCAGAAGACTTATGAAGAATAACATCTGCTTCTTTGAAGAGAAGTAATATAAAATATGTAGAAACAGGACGGTGGATTGGTGTGATTTCTTCAGATATAAGCAGTGTGTTTATTTTTTTTTGAATGACTAAACTTTTACATTATGAAGGAGGGCTTCTCTTGGACAAGAAAAGGTGAGTTAGTGGGAATGAACAGAGATTAAAAAAGGCATCAGTAAAATCTTTAATGATACATTGCTGAAGGGAAGATAGAGGCATGATGGTGGAACAGAGGAAGTACTACAGCTGAGCTCTCTTTACATTCCCTTCCAAACAACTTTGAACTAATGCCTCAAATTGATTTCTTGGGTGGTGGAGCCCACAAAAGGTCAGGATGAAATATCATTTTTTCATCCCAAGACAAATTAAGGTATCTGAAGGAGATGTTTGTGAAACTCAATTGGGTGGTGATCCAGAATGCATGTGATAACAACACCAGCTGGTGGTGACAGTAACTGAAGCAGTTTCAGGAGCTCTCAGCTCAGAGATGGTAAAAGGATTAGAAAACTTGTCAGAAAGAGATTACAGAGGTCACCAGTGCTAGCATTAGTTATAGGACAGGAATTATTTGGAAAAAAATTGCCCAAATTCAATTCCAGGTTGCAGTTACAGGGAGGAGAAGGGTAATTCCAGTCACAGGGGGGCAGGGGCCCTAAGGAGCAGTAGCACTTGTGGCTAAAGGAATCAGGAGCCCTTTTTGGAAAGGACCAGAGCACAAACCAAGAGTGCAGTGATTAAATCTCTTTCTGCATTACACCATCTTCAGAAAACCCAAAGATATGCCAGTACCCAGAAGTAGTTCTGAAAAAAGCAGGGGGAAAAATGAAACTTGGATAGTGTTCCCCTGCCCCAGTTGAGCAGAGCCCAATTCTAGCATAAACTTCAAAATAGTCTGGAAGAAAGAGAAAACCAAAAGAGAGCCTGACCATAAAAATCTATGGTGATGATGGGGAAGACCTAGATAGAAACTCAGAAGATATCAATGTAAAAACAATTATAAACATAACTCCCCTTTCCTCCCAAAATTGCAAATTGAAGAGAAGTCCAACAATAATTCATGGAAGAAGTAAACATGATTAAAAAATAAGAATGATAGTGGCAAAACTTGGAAATGAAATTAAAGCAATGCAAGAAAATTATGAAAACCATTAACAGTATAGTAAAAGAGACAAAATTTACTGAAGAATAAAACCCCTTTAAAACAGAATTGGGCAAATGATAAAAGATGTAAAAATACTCACCAAGGAAAATAATTATTTAAAAATTAGAGTTGGGCAAGTGGAAGCTAATGTTTCCATGATATATCTAGAAATAATAAGCCAAAGTCAAAAGACTTTAAAAAATCAAGGAAATGTGAAATATCTCATTTGAAAAACAACTGACTTGGAAAATGGGTTGAGGCCATTTAACAATAATTGTACTACCTGAAAATCATGATTAAAAAAGACCTTTGGCATCATATTTGAAGAGATTATAAAGGAAAACTGCCTTGAGATAACATACCATAGTATAAAATACCCTGAAAGAAATCTCAAAATTAAAACTCTTAGGAATATTCTAGCTAAATTCCAGGACTCCTAGGTTAAAGAGAAAATATTGAATGCAGCCAGAAAGCAGCCATTCAAACATCATTAAGTCACTGTCAGGATCATACAAGATTTAGCAGATACCATGTTAAAGAAACAAAGGGCTAGGAATATGATATTCCAGAAAGCAAAGGAGCTAGGATTACAGCCACGAATAATCTACCCAGCAAAACTAAATATCATTATTTTGGGGAAAATGGATATTTAATAAAAAAGAAAACTTTTAAATTTCCTGATAAAAAAATTCCAGAGCTGGATAGAAATTGTGACTTTTCAAATATAAGACTCAAGAGAAATGTAACAAGTTAAAGATGAAAGAGAAACCATAAGGGACTCAATATGCTTAAACTGTTTGCATTGTAATATGGGAAGATGATACATGTAACTCCTCAAAACTTTGTCATTGTTAGGGAATTTAGAAAGAGTCCATATAGATGGAGGGCAAAAATATGTAAGGGCAAGAAAGAAAGATGCACTGGGAGAAGAAGGTGAGAAACAAGAATGGGGCAAATTATCTCACATAAAAGAGGCAGGCAAGGAAGTAATTTTACACTGAAGGAGAAAATTGGGTGGGGGTAACAATGCTTAAACCTCATTCTCATGTGAATTGTATCAAAGAGGGAAGGCTATATATTTACACTCAGTCATGTATAGAAATTTATCTTACACAAGGGGCTAGGAGGGGAAGAAGAGAAAGGCATCGTGATGATAAAGGGAAGGACATTTTAAGGGAACCAGTGCTCAGAAGCAAAACAGACTTTAAAGAGGGAAAAAAAGAGAGAGAGAGAGAGAGAGAGAGAGAGAGAGAGAGAGAGAGAGAGAGAGAGAGAGAGAGAGAGAGAGAAGAGGAAGAGATAGAGGTAGTAGTGATGGTGGTGGTGGTAGTGGTAGTAGTACTAGTACTAGTAGGAATAATAGTACTAGTAGCAGTAGTAGTTCAAACTAGAACCCAACAATGTGTTGTTTATAGGAAATACACTTGGAACCAAGAGACTGAGAAATATACAGAGAATTAAAATAAGGGGTGAGAGCAGAATCTATTACGACTCATATAAAGTTAAAAAAAATAAAATAAAAGATGGGGTAGCAATTATAATAGCAGGCAAAGCAAATACAGAAATAGACTTAATTAAAAGAGGGAATCAGAAAAACTATTTTTTTTCTAAAAGACAAGGAAGTATTGTCTGTAGTAGACATCTACATACCACAATGGCATGGTATCAAAATTCTTAAAGGAACAGTTAAGTGAGTGACAGTAGGAAATAGAAAAGCTCATTTCCTTTCTCAAAGCTAGGATGGCTGGGAAAACTGAAAAGCAATTTTGCAGAAACTAGGCAAAAACCAACATCTCATTCTTTATGACAAGAAAAAAGTCAAAATAAGTTCGTGTTTTAAACATCGAGGGTAATATCGTAAGCAAATTAGGGAAGCAGGGGGAAATAAGGGAAATGTTTAAGATCAAAGAAGAGATAGAGAGGATGACAGGAAATATAATGGATAATTTTATTGACATTTGTACATTTGGGCCCTTTTCTCTTTTTAATGATCTCATTGGGATACAGACCTAGCATTGGTATTGCTAAGTCTAAGGATATGCACATTTTGATTTTCTTTTGGGCATAGTTCCAAATTCCTCTCAAGAATGCATTATTGTCTCAATTTTCCAACATCTACAACAATTATCATTTTCCTTTTCTGTCATATTAGACAATCTGATAAGTATAAGGTGGTACCTCAGAGTTGTTTTAATTTGCATTTCTTTAATCAATAGTGATTTAGATTTTTTTCATATGACTATAGATAGCTTTAATATATTCATCTGAATACTATCTGTTCATATCCTTTGACAATTTACCAATTGAGGAATGGCTTGTCTCCTTGTAAACTTGACTATATATTTGATATGTGTATAGTTCACTATATATTTGAGTAATGAGACTTTTTTTCAGAAACACTTGTAAAAATTGTTTCCCATCTTTCTGCTTTCCCTCTAATCTTGGTTGCATTGTTTTTGTCTGTGCAAGACCTTTTTAATATTATGTAATCAAAATTACCCATTTTTCATTTCATAATATTCTCTGTCTCTTGTTTGGTCAAATATTCTTCCCTTCTCCATAGATCTGACAGGCAAACTATTTCATCCTCTCTTAGTCTGCCTATAGAATGACTCTTTATGTCTTCATCATGTAACCATTTTGATCTTATCTCCATATATAGTCTGAGATGTTAATCTATTTGTAGTTTTTGGATACTATTTTCCAGTTTTCTCAGTAGTTTTTTTGTTCCTCAAATAGTGAGTTATCTCAGAAGCTGGAGTCTTTGGGGGTTTATCAAACAGTAAATTGCTATAATAATTTACTACTCCATCTTGTGTGCCTAATCTCTTCCACTTATATAGCAACCTGTTTCTTAGCCAATACCAAATAGTTTTGATAATTTCTGCTTTATAATATGATTTTAGATCTGCTATGCCTAGGCCATCTTCCTTTGCTTTTTCCCCATTAATTTGCTTGATATTCTTGACCTTTTGTTCTTCCAGATGAATTTTGTTAATTTTTCTAGGTCTATAAAATATTTTCAGTAGTTTGATTGGTATGGTAATGAAGAAGTAAATTAGTTTAGGTATAATTGTCATTTATATTATATTAGCTTTGCCTATATATGAGTAATTGATATTTTTCCAGTTGTTTTGGTCTGACTTTATTTGCATGAAAAGTGTTTTTAATTGTGTTCATATAGCTCCTGGATGTGTCTTGGCAAGGAGAGTCCCAGATATTTTATATTGTCTATAATTATTTTAAAGGGAATTTCTCTTTCTATCTCTTCTGGCTGAGCTTTGTTGATAATATATAGACATATTGATGATTTGTGAGTTTATTTTATATCCTACAACCATGCTAAAGTCCTTCATAATTTTGAGTAATTTTTACTTTAATCTCTAAGTATACCCTCATATTTCCAAAGAGTGATAGTTTTGTTTCCTCTTTGCCTCTTATAATTCCTTCAATTTCTTTTTCTTCTTTTATTGCTAAGGCTAACATTCCTAGTACAATATTGAATAATAGTTGTCATAATGTGTATCCTTGTTCCACCCCGATCTTATTAGGAATGATTCTAGTTTATCACCATTACAGATAAAATGCTTGCAGATTGCATTACAGATAATGGTTTTAGATGGATATTACTTATTTTATCCCTGTTTATCCCCATGCTATCTAGTGTTTTTTAATAGGAATAGATGCTGTGTTTCATCAGAACCTATTTTTGTATCTTTTGAGATAAATATATGATTTCTGTTGGTTTTGCTGTTGGTATGATGACTTATGCTAATAGTTTTCCTAATATTGAACCAGTCCTCCATTCCTGGTATAAATTCCACCTAGTATAATACTTGTTAAAAATTACTGTAATCATTTATATATTTATTTAATATTAGAATCAATATTTATTAGGGAAATTAGTCTATAATTTTCTTTCTCTGTTTTGGCTCTTCCTGGTTTAGGTTTAACCACATATTTGTGTCATAAAAGGAATTTGGTGGAACTCCTTCTTTAACTATTTTTCTAAATAGTTTATGTAATATTGAAACTAATCATTCTTTAAATACTTAGAGAATTTACCTGTAGATCCATCTATCTCTGGGACATTTCTTAGGGAGTTCATTGATGGCTTATTCAATTTATTGTTCTAAAACAGGCATATTTAAGTATTTTATTTCCACTGCTATTAATCTAGGCAATATATATTTCTGTGTATATTCATTAATTTCACTTAGATTGTTAGATTTATTTACATATTGAACAAAATAATTTCTAATTCTTGATTATGGGTCCTCTTCATTGGTGACAAATTCACCCTTTTCATTTTTTTTTTATACTGGTAATTTGATTTTTAAATTTTTTTTTGTAATCTATTTTATTTTCCATTTATATGTAAGGATATTTTTCAACATTCATTTTCATAAGATTTAGAGTTTCAAATTTTACTCCCTCCCTCCCTTTCCTCCACCCTCCACAAGATTGCAATCAGGTTATATATGTACAATCCACAAGTGTTCTTTTTATCAGTTCTTTCTATAGGGGTGCATAGTAAGCTTCCTCATTAGTTCCTTGGGATTGTCTTGGATCATTGCACTGCTAAGAGTAGTTGTCATTCACAATTGCTCCTTGAACAATACTGTTGTCACTATGCACAGTGTCCTCTCAGCTCTGCTCACTTCACTATACATCTATGTTCATTAGTCTTTTCACATTTTTCGGGGATCATCCTGTTTGTCATTTCCTGTAGCACAAGTCCATTCCACTACAATCATATGAGACAGCTTTTTCCATCATTCCTCAATTGATGGACATTCCCTTGATTCTCAATTCTTAGTCCCCACCAAGAGTTGCTATAAATAGTTTTTGTACAATTTTCCCCCTTTTCTCTTTTTCATGATTACTATTATTAACTGTTTCCCTTCCATCCTATTCATTTCCCCATGATATTTATTCTATTATCTGTCTTCCTTCATCCTATCACTCTTCAAAAGGGATTTGCCTCTGTCTGTTCCCTCCCCCACTGTGCCCTTCCTTCTTCTGCCCCTCTCTCTTTATCCCCTTCCCCTCCTATTTTCCTGCAGGGTTAGTGAGATTACTCCACCCAATTGAGTGTATCCATTATTCCCTCCTTGAGCCAGTTCTAATGAGATTGAGGTCTTTGAGCCAATTTTGATGAGTGTTAGGCTCATTTACTGCCCAGATTAAATAGATTACTCCACCCAGTTGGGTGTGTCTGTTATTCCCTCCTTGAGGCAGCTCTGATGAGTTTAAGTTCTTTGAGCCTTTTCTGATGAGTGTAAAATTAATTTACTGCCCTGCTCCTCTCCCATTTCTTCCCCCACTCCATAAGCCTTTTCCTGTTACTTTCATATAGGATTTCGCTTCTGTCCTTCCCCCTCCCCCAGTGTATTCCTTTCACCCCTCAATTTAACCCTAAAGATGTGATCATCTAGTTAAGTGACACAGGGGACAAATTATCACCCCTGGACCCAGGGGGATCCCAGCCAAAACCTGGCCTCAGACACAAGACAGTCGCCCACTGTATGACCCCAGATATGTCCCCCAGCTCCAATTTTTTGTTTTTATGGTTCTCTAGGGTCTTGTATTTGAAAGTCAAATTTGCCATTCAGTTCAGGTCTTTTCATCACAAATATCTGAAAGTCTTCTTTTTCATTAAAGTCCCATCTTTTCTGCTGAAAGATAATGCTGAGTTTTGCTAGGTAGGTGATTCTTGGTTGTAATCCCATTTCCTTTGCCCTTTGGAATATCATATTCCATGCCCTCCGGGCCTTTAATGTAGAAGCTGCTAGATCTTGTGCTATCCTGGCTGGGGCTCCACAGTACTTGAATTTTTTCTTTTTGGTAGCGTGCAATATTTTCTCCTTGACCTGAGAGCTCTGGAATTTGGCTATAATATTCCTAGGAGTTTTCCTTTTGGGATCTCTTTCTGGAGGTGATGGGTGGATTCTTTCAATTTCTATTTTAGCTTCTTCTTCTAGAATTTCAGGGCAATTTTCCCTGAAAATATCTTTGAAGATGGTGTCTAAGCTCTTTCCTTGATCATGGTTTTCAGGTAGACCAATAATTTTCAAATTATCTCTCCTGGACCTATTTTCCAGGTCGGCAGTTTTTCCCAGAAGATATTTCACATTGCCCTCTATTTTTTTATTCATTTGGATTTGCTTTCTTGTGTCTTAGTTTCTCATAAAGTCATTGGCTTCCATTTGTTCAATCCTAATTCTTAGGCAATTATTTTCATTGGAGAGCTTTTGTACCTCCTTTTCCATTTAACTTTTCAAGCTGTTGACGTTTTTCTCATGTCTTTCCTGCATCACCCTCATTTCTCTTTCCACATTTTCCTCTACCTCTCTAACTTTATCTTCAAAGTCCTTTTTGAGCACCTCTATGGCCTGAGACCAATTCATATTTTTCTTGGAAGCTTTAGATACAGGGGCCCTGATGTTGACATCTTCCTCTGAGGGTGCCCCTTGGTCTTCCTTGTTACTGAAGAAAATTTCTATGGTCTTCACCTTTCTCTGTCAGCTCATCTTGCCTTTATTTTACTAGACTTTTAGTTCCTTAAAGTGGGGCACTGTTTCCAGGCTGCAGTATCCCAAGCTTAAGAAGTCCCAGGTGGTATGATTTAAGGAGAATCAGGTTCTTCCCTTGCCCTGCCTGTTTTCTGGTCCTAGATGACCCCAGACCAACTTGCCAATCAACCAGCTTTGTGTGTTGTGGTTGTAAGCTTCAATGAGCTTGTGCCCCTCCCCCACCTAGGCCACTTCTACTGGAACCTACCACCTGGTTCTCAGTAGGGGTGTAGAATCCAAGTTCTGCCTTAGCACCAGCATAGACCCCTGTTGTCTCTCCCCTGCCTAGGGCTCAGCCCATTCACCAGACTGTCAGCTTAGTTCCAGATGACACTAGTGCTTAAGCTGATTTAGAGGCTCTGGGGGTCTCCTTCTCTGGTGAGGACTTCCTGAGAGTGGATCTGTGTCAGGGTGACTGTGGGGTTGGGCCTGACTCCTGTATCAGCACAGCAGCTCCCTCCTTCTGACCTTCCAAGCCGTTATTGATTAGAAGATGATTTCAGTACATTCTTCTGTGAGTTTTGCTGCTCTGAGAATTTTCCTATGACCTTATTTGGATGTTTTTTGGAGCAATCATGTCCTGAGTTCGGGAGCTCACTGCCTTTCCTCCTCCATCTTGGCTCCACCCCAGAAGTCCTTTTCTTTATATTTTTAATGTCAAATTAACTAAAGGTTATCAATTGTATTGTTTTTTCCCCATAAAGCCAACTTAATTTTATTTATTAATTCAATAGTTTTCTTACTTCCAATCTTATTAATCACTCCTTTGATTTTCAGAATGTCTAATTTAGTATTTAATTGGGAGTTTTTAATTTTTTTTTCTAGCTTTTAAAATTGTGTGCCCAATTCACTGATCTCCTCTTTATTTTATCCATGTAAGCATTTAAAGATATAAAATTTCCCTTAAGGACTGCTTTGCATGTATAGATTTTGTTTTGTGGTCTCATTATTGTCATTCTCTTTGATAAAATTGATTGTTTCTATCATTTGTTGTTTGACACATATTTTTTTAGGATTAGATTATTTAGCTTCCAAATAATTTTTGATATGTCTTTTTTCCCTTTTAAAAAAAAAATTAGGTGTTTAGTATTTTATTTCCCCCCCATTTATATGTAAAAATAATTTTTGACATTCTTTTTTTTTTTTTGCGGGGTAATGGGGGTTAAGTGACTTGCCCAGGGTCACACAGCTAGTAAGTGTCAAGTGTCTGAGGTCGAATTTGAACTCAGGTACTCCTGAATCCAGGGCCGGTGCTCTGTCCACTGTGCCACCTAGCCGCCCCTGACATTCATTTTTAAAACTTTGAGTTCCAATTCTTTCCCTTCTTCCCTTACCATCCCCCTTACTGAAAAGGCATGTAATTCAAAATACGTTTTACATGTGTATTCATGAAAACATATTTCCGTATTAGTTGTTAGGAAAGAAAACATAGACCTCTGCTCAAAATAAAAATCAGGAAAAATAAAGTAAAAAGAGTAAGCTTTAATCTATTCAGACACCATTAGTTCCTTCTCTAGTTATGTAGAGCATTTTTCATAACTACTTTAGAGTTGTCTTAGATGATTGTACTGCTGAGAATAACTAATTCATTTATAGTTGATCATTTTACAATATTGCTGTTACTTGGTACACAGTGCATTTAACTTTTCCTCAGCTTATGTGTCTTGCTAGGTTTTTCTGAGAGCATCCTGCTCATCATTTCTTATTATACTATCATATTTCATCACAGTCACATACTACAATTTGTTGAGTCATTCCCCAATTGATGGGCATCCCCTTAACTTCCAATTCTTTGTCAGAAAAGAGCTGCTCTAAATATATTTCTACATTTAGGTTCTTTTCCTTTTTGTTTTTATCTCTTTTTGGTACATAATAGTGGTATTTTTAGGTCAAAGGATATGCATGGTTTTACTGTAAATGGTCTTTTGTGCTTCTAATGTGAAATAATTTACCCTATTCTCGCTCCCCTTTTCCTCTTCTCCTAATACAATCCTTTTTTCACCCCTTAATTATTTTCATCTTTACATCAAAAACAACTTATACCCACACCTTTTGTTTAAGTATACTTGTTCTCACTCTCCTAATTGAGATACAGTTCTTAAGAATTGCAAGTATAATCTTCTCATGTAGCAATGTAAATAGTTTAACTTTGTTAAACACCATGTTTGGTTTTCTCTCTTTCCCATTCACCTTTTTATTCTTCTCTTGAGTCCTTTATTTGAAAATCAGATTTTCTGTTCAGCTCTGGTATTTTCATCAGGAAAGTTTGAAAGTCCTCTATTTCATTGAATTCTAATCTTTTTCTTTGAAAGATTATACACAATTTTTCTGGATAGTTGAGTCTTGGTTGTAATCCAAACTCTTTTGCCTTCCAGAATATTATATTCCAAGCCCTCTGATGCTTTAATGTAGAAGCTGCTAAATAGTATATAATCTTGACTGTGGCCCCTTGATATTTGCATTTATTTTTTTTTCTGGCTGCTTCCAGTGTTTTTTCCTTCACCTGATAGTTCTGGAATTTGGCTACAATATTCTTTGGAGTTTTCATTTTGGGATCTTTTCCAGGAGATGATGGGTGTTTTTTTCAATGTCTATTTTATGCTCTGGTTTTAGGATATAAGGATAGTTTTCCTTGATAATTTCTTGACAGATGCTAAGCTCATTTTTTTTTTATTATGACTTTCAGGTAGTCCAATAATTCTTAGGTTATCTCTCATGGATCTGTTTTCCAGGTCACTTGTTTTTCCAATTAGGTTTTTTATGTTGTCTTCCATTTTTTAAAAAATTGTTTTGATTTTGTTTGATTTTTGATGTTTTGTGGTCATTAGCTTCCACTTACCCAATTCTAATTTTTAGGGAATTATTTCCTTCAGTTAGCTTTTATGCCTCCTTTTCCATTTGGCCAATTCTATTTTTAAGGAGTTGTTTTCTTGAGCCATTTTTTGCCCTTCCTTTTCCAAGCTGTTGACTTTTTTTTTTAATAACTCTTGCATCATTCTCATTTATTTCCCCACTTTTTCTTCTATCTCTCTTACTTGATTTTTTTGTTTTTGTTTTTTTTGTTTGTTTTTGTAGTGAGGAAATTGGGGTTAAGTGACTTGCCCAGGGTCACACAGCTAGTAAGTGTTAAGTGTCTGAAGCCGGATTTGAACTCAGGTACTCCTGACTCCAGGGCCGGTGCTCTTTCCACTGTGCCACCTAGCTGCCCCTATCTCTCTTACTTTATTTTTAAAATCCTTTTTGAAGTCTTCCAAGAGTACTTTTTGGGATTAAGAACAATTCATATTGCCCTTTGAAGCTTCACATGTAAGCATTTTGACATTTTTGTCCTCTTCCGAGTTTGTATTTTGATCTTCCCTGTCACCATAGTAGCTTTCCAAGATCAGGGCTCTTTTTTGTTTTTTGTTTTTCTCATTTTTTTAAAAGTTGAGATTTGCTCCTGGGGTACAGGAAGCACTGTCCTAAGCTTCCTGAACTTTGCCCATGGGCCTGGTCACTGTCTTTTTCCACCTGGGTTTCTGGGGCTGGTGGCTTGCCTACTACTCTAGAGTGGCTTGGTCTAATCATGCCTGTTGTGCCCTGGGTTCCAGGGCTATCCCTTTGCCTGCTGCACTAGGGCTAGAGACCTCACAGCTAGCTTGCTGTGCCACTGGCCTGGTGAGCTAGAACTGCTGGGCCTTAGCTGCTGATCTGAGCTGTGGCTAAGAGTTTCCCTCTGACTTGCCAGAATACTCCCTTCACTGGTGTGCATTCCCTTTTTACCCATATGAGAAAGATCTTTCCTGGAGTCCTTTTAAGCTATCTTGAGCTAGAAAATTGTTTCACTACATTTTGGTGTGGATTCTATTGCTTCAGATTTTTTTTTAGAGGCTTGATTTAATGTTGTTGCTAAGAGAAACTGGGGAAAGTCCAGGCAACTGCCTGGCATCTCTCTTCCATCTTAGAATAGAGAATCTTATATAGAAAGCTCTGATTCTTAGGAGTTTCAGGGCAATTTTACATCTGAATGCCTTGTAGTTACCCTAAAATTGTCTATCTCTTTCTATTAGGAAAGATCCTTCATTGCCATTTTGCTGTTTTTCAGGAGAAGGGTGATATATATATATATATATATATATATATATACACACACACACACATGCATACATACATGTATCTACATACACATATACATGTATGTATATATGATAGCATATACAAACATATATACATAAATTACATAGGTACATAAATATATATCTTAGAATTTCTCATGTTTTCATTCCAAATAATGTAAAATAAAAATTAGACAATAAGCATTTTTTTTAAAAGATTGCTTATCTTAAGTGTTCCTAGAAGCTAAATTCTGGGTTCCCAGTTTCTTCCCCAACATCAGATAAATACCATTTATGTGTTTAAATTGTTCTTGTTTGTTGGTTTGTTAAGCAGAGCTATATGGACCCTTGCAATATTTTAATGGGATTATGATTAATTTTCATCAGAACTTAATTTGTAGAAACATTCAAACAGATCATATAGTTTTTGCTTTGAATCATAATATGATTCCTCCACATAGAGGTTTGTTTTCATGTTCTACAGTTTGATTCTGTTATCCAAATATTGATTCCTATATGTTTAAAGTGCTTCTCAGGTCAAGGATGGGGTGTTTCCTCCATCCACACAGGACCTCAAGAAATTTGTAAAACCCAGGGCCCAGACAGGGCATAACCTATAGCCTCAGAAGATGAAATTCAAGCTGCTCCACAGCTTTAAGTTGTGTCTAATTATGAGACTGTTGTAGCTGGTCCAGCTGAGTACAGAAGTCCTTGAGTGACCTAAGAGAGTGATGTTCTCTGGGGTGGTAGAACACATCTGCTGCTGATATCTGACCTTGACCTTGCCACTTTTCATGTCATAGAATCACACATAGTCTTGTGGAATTGGAAGGATTTCATACAACATACTGGTCCTATGGCTGAAGGTTTATGGATGTGATTTCAATAGTTAAGATCAACATATCTAGGCACAGCAAACAATTTGAGAATATGTTTTCATTTGTTTTCATATTTTCAACTTTCTTCATGTAAATTTTCATCTTTAAAACTTTGTATTAAGTAAAAATATGACATAACTTAACATTCTTCAACAATTCACTGGCTCTGTGATCCAAACAATGCGAATATTTTTCCACTAGTGTAGATCACAGAACATCACTTCATCCTCACTCTGTATGACTTTTCATATCCTACATAAAAGATCTATCCAACTCACTAGAAGAATTTCCTTAAAGTTTGTATATTTTTTAAGATTTCAATTTATTCCGGAACCAACATTCGGGTTATCCATCTGTTATCCCTTACTCTCATTATGTGACCAGTTCAAATCCCTTTCTAAGAATAGATGTTTTTGGCAATGTCTTTTCTCTATCTCCTATACATGACATCATTGGTAGCATTCTACAGTCAACTAATACTTATCATGTCTCTCTCTTTTTTGTTTTACCTTTTATGTAACCTACGCTTTTGAATCTTCTGAGATATTGGTGTCTGGTGATTTAAAGACACCACCAGGAGAATATTGGCATAGAAAAGAGACTTTTGCAACAGAGAATAGCATGGGATCACTGGAAACACAGTTTCCCAAATGTGTTATAGCCACCTCTCTTCAATCTCCTTTATTTGGGATCATGCATATTATCTATTAGCTGTTGTTAGGCTGGGATAATTGTAATATTGGACTAACTGAATGGACTTCTAATCCAACTGCACATCAGAAAAGGTAGCATTATATAAAGAAAAAGGTAGTAAGATTGAAGATGAGAAGACTATTTAAAATACAGCTCTGATACTTAGTACTTGTGTGACGAAGCAATATTCATAAATCAGCTGAATTTAGCATTTTACACTTTAATGTATAAGTAACAAACATCATCATCATCTCTATCATAGGGAATAGGTAACATATTCAGATAAGTGGAATATCTTATGAATGGTCACACAGCTAATAAGTTATTTAATAAACAAGGACATTATTTTCTCTATTACTTAATCCACAGAGCTGTTATTAGGAAAAAAAATTTAAAACCTCAAAGCATTCTGACATACACTTTGCAAAGCTATATCTCCGTTTTATATCTCACTTGATAGTAATGCTCAATGAATAACACTATAACTATCTTTTGAAGAATTTTGATGAGATTACATATACATGGTAGACAAATGTCTTCAAGGGGGTCTCTAATGTTGCAATTTTGCTTTATTGTCTTTTTTGTTTTGTATTTATAGTAGAATGTAGAGAAATATTATATTCTCTACACCAATCTACTACTATATGTGCATGAAAGTGTAATCAGCTATTTAAAATTGTTCACTAAAGGCTATTTCTCTCTTTTCTCTATCTCTTTTAATCAAGGCTATCTTAATACATTACTATGCCATTATAATAAAGATTTTATAGAGATGAAGTAGTAGACATGTATAGAGTTAATGGTTCCTGTTACCTTCTCAGTCACCTTTTTGGATTAATGCTGTTTTTGATCTGTTCAACTTGTTTGTAATTCTGGCATTTTTCTGATGTTTACAAATTGGTCACAACTCCCTTAAAAATTGTGCCACAGCATAGATTCATTCTGTGTTTATTTTAGTCCAGTCAATTTGCTTGTTCTTGATTTCATCTGCTCAAGTGCCATTTACATGTACACAAATTGGGTAGAGTCCAAATTTAGGGATTTTTGTTGTCATCAGTAATGAGAATACATTTCTATAGAAAAACAAGTAAATCTGTGTTACTTCACAACTATTTGTTTTCCTTCTTGGGATGATCTGGCACATTTGGGTTTTATGACAACTTTCTGCAGGCTCATCTTCCTTTTCACTGATTTTTATGGTTTTGCATGGCAATGATGCTCAAAATTTTGTTATTCTTTTTCTTAATGTTTTGCAAATGAGCTTATATTCTGAGTGTTGCCTTTGGCTGCCATGAATTCAAGGTCGGCAAGGAAATAAAGGGTTTTGTATCTAAATAAATTTTAGGACTATTTTAATCTTTACAAAATGAATTGTTTTCAGGTGGTTTAATTATTTATGAAAAAAGTTATCTTTATTTTGGGGGGGTGGCAATGAGGGTTAAATGACTTGCCCAAGTTCATACAGCTAGTAGTTGTCAAGTGTCTGAGACTGAATTTGAACTCAGGTCCTCCTGAATCCAGGGCCACTGCTTTATCCACTTCACCACCTAGCAGCCCCCAAACAGGATTCTTTAGAGTAAGGATGTAAGGATTTTTTTTTTTGGCGGGGCATTGAAGGTTAACTGACTTGCCCAGGTTCACACAGCCAGTAAGTGTCAAGCCTCTGAGGTCAGATTTGAACTCAGGTCCTCCTGAATTCAGGGCCACTGCTTTATCCATTGCTCTACCTAGCTGCCCCCTAAAAAGTTGTTATCTTTACTTTATTTCCCATTTCTAGGGTCAACAACCTTGTTAAATAGGTTGTGTTGGAACTGTTGCAATTATCTACATTTCCTATTTTCATCAATTCTTCTGATTTGATACCACAGTTTACTCTCAATAATGATGTAACCATACACAGATTGCTTCTGAAATGATTCCTACACCAGAGAACAATTTTTTTTTTAAATTTGAGATTGAAAATTTTGTGTCTTTGTAGTTGTGTATGATATTGTGTGAATAATGAATTAATGATTCATTGACATGACAATTCTCAGTAATTCATGTCTTTGGCATTTTGATTTTCTTAGTCTCACCCCTACTTTCCAACACAGTTTTTGAAAACATGGGTTTTGACATCTTTTTCTTAATGTACAATGATATCATTTGATTTTATATATATTGGTTTTGGTTATAGTTTATTATCAAGTGATTCATAAAATTTTTCTTCATGTTCTGTAACAGATGCGGACTCATAACTAATATTCTCATGGTGGTATATTTAATTATATTTATCATGAAAATTATAATGTAAATTGATCAAGTGACCCACATGATATTTTTAATTGTGATTAAGTATATACTAATTAAAAAGAAAATAAGAATAAGCCAAACTTCTTTAGGTACTTCTGAGAGAAAGTGCAAGAACTTTTTTTAGTACAACTTTTTATGTCATTTGGTTCCATGTACAGTGAAATATCATTGTGAATATGGTTCATTAACAAGGTCACTGCTACCAAAGGAAAATACACAAGAGAGGCAAAGGCAAACAGGAGCTTGTACTGTCTTATGACCTATGTAATTGAGGCTTGTGCTATGTGGAGCATCATTATGACAGGGTAGAAATGAGCAGATCTTCTCTATCTTTTACTGAGATCACATTTTGTCAGCTGAAAGGATGTATCCAAGAGAAAAATCAGAATGCCTCCTTCTCTTTGAGGTCTGGCACCTAGCATCATCAATGCTTCTAGCTGATCAACAAATCAAAGGACTCAGAAGATAAATTTTACATGACTGGAAGCTGCTCCCTCCACCCCCTGCCCCACTCAATTCCTAGTGGTAAAATAAAATGATAGCTGCACATGCTCTTGAGAGTATATGATAGGGCAGAAGTTTCAAATTCAGTACAATCTAACCAGAATCTGTTTAAAATATAATGAGCAGAGAGCTAGGTGGTACAGTGGATAAAGCACTGGCCCTGGATTCAGAAGGACCTGAGTTCAAATTCAGCCTAAGACACTTTACACTTACAAGCTGTGTGACCCTGGGCAAGTCATTTAACCTTCATTGCCTTGTCCCACCCCCACCCCCCCAATATATATAATGATGAAGTGTTTAACAAAATGGATAAAAATATAAAACAACATAGAAATGGTTAATTTGTGATTTTATAAGTCAATTGGAAGTCTGACGGGATTTACTTGCATTTGACACAGCTGTGGTAGGGCAACTGCTACATGTCACTAGGACAATACCTAAATCATTTCCTCTGTGGTAAAGTATGTGATTATGTAGAAAACCCATCATGAACCCAGAATGACCTCCACAATATAATGAAGTACAAGAATGGAACTCTTATATGGGCTCTCATAAATTTGCATAACATTTTTACATACCTTATTTATCCCAGCTTCTGGACTTGAAAACAATTTCCTTAGTTAACAAATTTCAAAACTTTTTTTTTTCAGGGCATCAGGGGTTAAGTGACTTGCCCAGGCTCACACAGCTAGTAAGTGTCAAGTGTCTGAGGCTGGATTTGAACTGAGGTCTTCCTGAATCCAGGGCTGGTGCTTTATCCACTGTGCCACCTAGCTGCCCCAATTTCAAAACTTTTATACTGACTCACAAATATCTCCATTTTCATTTGAATGGATAATGTTTCTTTAGTGCATTGATATCATCCTCAATATGCTTCATATCTTTCACATATCCTTTTTTCCTTTTATTTTGACCTATGCTTATGGTCCATATTGTTGATCCTTCATAAATATAAAAAAAACCACTGGATTTGGAATAAGGATGCAATAAACGATTTTCAAAGGAAGAAACAAATTATTCAAGTTTATTGAGTGTTTATATTTTTAAATATAGCACAGTAACATTTTTGGGTCCACATTCTTTCAGTATGTTGCTGTTGTTGTTGTTTTTTAACTTTAGTATGGAGTCAAAGTCAAAGGATCTGAGTTCAAATCTAGCTCTTACAGTTACTGAATGTCTGATCTTTGACAAATCACTTAAGCTTTCTAGGCATCAGTTTGATAAGCCTTAAAAGGAGGAGATTAAACCTGATGACTTCTGAGGTCCCTTTCAGCTCGAAATCTATGATCTTTTGAATCTTTGATATACAATATCCCCAAAAAGTTTTATCCTGATGCCTTGTTGCCTTGTTGCCTTGTTATAGAATGGATATGGTGCTAAATTTTTTTTTCTTTTTTTTGTGGGGCAATAGGGGTTAAGTGACATTCCCAGGGTCACACAGCTAGTAAGTGTCAAGTGTCTGAGGTCAGATTTGAACTCAGGTACTCCTAAATCCAGGGCCAGTGCTGTATCCACTTCGCACCCTAGCCACCCCCTTATGGTGCTAAATTCTAAATTCTAAATTCGGAATTGGAAAATATGGAACCTTTGGAAGATGTAAAGTGATAGGTGTTAAGGGCTAAAATTCTAGCTAGTCTGTCTAAAATATCTAATGAATGGTTGCCAATAAATTATAAACTTTAGCAAGAGTTAGGCTTTTAAGCATTTATTCAGGAGAATAAGAATTTGGTAAAGAGAGAGAGAAAGGCCTAGATTCCTATCTATTAAAGGGAGAGCGCATTTTTAGCTCCCTTCTCTGCCGGAGTCCTCAGGAAAGAGAGTGAGTCAGAGCGCCCAGCTCTTCCTTCTTCCTCCCACTAGCAAATGTCATTTCCTGATGCCAAAGAAAAGACGCATCTTCTTGCCCTCAAAGACCTTCCTTTCATGGTGGAACTTTTCTACAGTAAGTCTCCAACAGGTGGCATCATTCCAGTCGTTACATAGGACACTTGGAATGAAGCTACTCCCTTACCACATTAAAATAAACAAGAAAACTAACTCTTCTCCCATTCATCAAGAAACATTAATTAGGAATAAAAAAGAATCTTATGTGAAATAATTCTCACAGAAAAAATAAATGAAAATTTATTTTATTATGCTGTTACTCCAGCTGTTTCTTATTTCCCCCTCACAGAGCACAGAGTAGTCCCATATTAATTATTGAAGTTACAGTCATAAGCACCAACTTTTATCATCATCATATTGGCAATAGTATAGGGAGCTTTCCATTACCATAGTAAATTGAGATCAATCCTGAAATTCTGGGACTCTATAGAGTGTAAGAGATATAAAAAAGGAACTTATAGAGGAGGGAGGGGACAAAGAGTATGGTTCCATTTATGGCAATTTAATATAAAGTAGTTATGAGAAAAAGTAAGGAAAGGTAGAGAAGAAAGACCCACTTAGATAATTTTCCTGAATTTCCCTTCCAGCAGTGTCTAGGTGCCCTCCTATAACCCTATAGACCATTGTATCCAACCAACCACTGAGATCAGTCAAGTCATTGAAGAAAGTCACTCAGAGAAATGAAAGTAGAGTCTCTAGGTGGGTGGTTAGTGAAAGTGGAAAATACTTTCAACTATAGCAGCTTCTCATAATGGTTTTCTGGAAGTGGCCCCACTAGTCAGCTTCAGTTCCCTGAAGCAGAAGCCCTTCTCCAATCTACCCCCTAAGGAAGAGAATGATAAAAACAATGAAAAAAAAAAGATATCTTAATGAAGAAATATTTTGCAACAAGGAAAACTGAACCATCATTCTACAAGGAAAGCATATTATGGCAAAATCTGCATAGCCATTTGAAACAACAATGACACAACAAGAAGAACCAACAAAATGATTCAGAAAGATAATAAAAGAATTAATGAATATATCAGATATTATTAGCAATAAAAACTCTTGAGGAAGAAATCAAAAAGCCTAAGATGAACAAAAGGAAAAATATCTTTTCAAAAGAGTGTCTCTGAAAAATAGAATGGCATAATTGGAAAATCTAAATTCAGAGAAAGAAGGAAAATTAATTGAACAAATCAAAAGATGAAAATATTTTAAGACCTCCAAGGAGCAAGAATAACGTGAGGACAAAAGAAGACATAATCTAAAGGGTTTCCATTCATTCCAATCCAGATTCTGATTTTGACTGTTCACTATCATGCTTCAGCTGTGTTCTCATCCTGTAAATTCCTGGGTAACTGCAGCCTTCTCACCCTGGAACCACACAAGAAGGTTTCCTACAGTTAGTTCACTTCTCCTGTTAGTCAGTCCATCCCAGATCTTCCATTTTGAGGAAGTTCTCAGGTCACCTGTCTTTCAATTTTTTTCCAGCTCTGCTTCTAATTATCTGGATTTTACAACAATACCCCTACAGGGGTACCTTCCCCCCTATTTCTTTTTTACTTTTCTGATCACTTTTCTGATTTATTTTTCTGATCCTGAATTAGAATGTAAGTCTTTTTTGAGAAGGGGGATCATCTTTTTTTTTTATTGTCCTTGTATCTGTAGCATTTAGCACAATAGTATTAGCTTAATAAAGGCAAAAGTTAAGTGTTTATCAACTTGACTTCATATATATATATATATATATATATATACATACACATACATACACACAATTTAACTCAACAGGGAGCATTACAGTCAAATTAGAATTTCAGAATAAAACAACAAATTTTGTGAGCAACATAATTTTTTTTCACATTCAAAGGGCAATCTATTAGAACATGGGTTTATTCCTTGTTTAAAAAAATTCAAAGGAAAAAAAATAGAATTTGATATTCTGAAATAATCAGTTTGGTTTATATTCCACAATAATATATACTGAGAAACTGAAAGAACATAATTAGATGTTAAAGAAAAAATACTAATAGATTCATTTTTTTTAAATACCCAGAGTTGAAGAGGGTTTTCAATGTGTAAATTGACCCAGCCAAATAAAATTAAACTCATTCAGTTAGCAATGAAAGACTAAGAAATCGTACATGTTTTATACAGCTAAGGCTAGACAATGTCATGACTGTGGGATGCCATTTAAAGAAATATATATATATACACACACATGTACGTATATACCCATGTATGAATACATGTCTATGTACATGTATGTGTATTGTATGTATATATATAAATTTTCTTTTAAAAACTTGATTATTTTAGAGATATATAAAACAAATATAGCATTATCACATTAATGAGATTAAAAATATCAAATAAGCAAATAGATACCAATAATAGTCTAAGAAATTACTGAAAGATGGAGGAATTGAATGATGAGTTAATAGTTTTAGGAAACAGCAGGTATAAGGAGAGATGGATTGATAAGAGATTATGATCATATAAATTTTAGTTCTTGGTCATTGAAGTTTATTTTTGGGCTTAGGCAATCACCCTTGCTCTGGCTACATTAACTTACTTACCAATACTAACCATTGAAGCCATTCAATCCTATATTCTCTTTTACCCTGGAATCCCTTATTTTCCAGCAGTCAGACTAGTGTCACAAAGGTCAAAGGCAAGAAGTCAAGGACAAAACCCAAGAAAAAAAGGCAATCTAGAAGAGAGGCAGTAAAGGATGAAGAAAGAGGAGAAAGGGGACTGGGAAAACAATCATATACAAAGAAAAGTTCTGTTGGTTTTTTTCTATGCTGTTTTACCCTGGAATCCTTTATTCCCTTATGTGCTCACTGTCACTCCTAGCCACTCCCCAAACCTTATATTACTCTTATTCACCACTTCTCTGCTCCTACACATATACTGCTGCTGAAGAGAAATAGAAGAAACCACATAAACATGCTGACTGGGTCCAGTACACATTTAGTATCTAATCTCAACTAGGCCATCACAGAATCAAGGAAATATTTTTATATGTTCCTCATTGATTATCTATCTCATTTACCACAATACTAATAGCTAAATCAATGCCTTCCCACATTCAACCAGTTGAAATGTATTTCTCATACTTTAGGAAGGACAATTAAAGATATTCACCTAGAGATTCCCTTTCACCTTTTCTAATCATCTCACCATCGCCCTCCTTGTCTCAAAACTCCATTGACGTAATACCACACTTTCTTCATTTACTCCAATTTATGATGAAAACATATCCCTTTTCCTCACCAAAACCAATCTACTCTATGTATACCTTTAATCCCACCCACTCCCATCTCTTCCTGCAGAATGCCCCTACTTAACATCCTTCCCTATCCCTTTCATTTTCAATCTTTCTCTGATTTCTTTCTTTGCTGTAAAATCTAAATGAATTCTTCAAAACATGTTCCTGACCACTAATAGTAAGTGAGATAAAAATCAAAATACTGAGTTTTTAATTGATACAGTTGGCAAAGATGAATGAAAAGTGAACTGTCAGTATTGGAGAAGCTGTGAGAAGAAAAGCAACATAAATAGAGTTGATAGAACTGGGAATTGGTCCAGCAGTTCTGGATACTAATTTGGAATCATATGAGAAATGTACCCAATTTCTCTTACCCTTACATTTGTCCACCCCGTTACTGTGCATAAATATAGATATAGATATATCTATATATCTATCAAGGTGGTCAAGCAACTTCCAAATATATCAAAATATACATAGCAGCAATAATCTTTGGGAAATTAAAGAACTAGAGGAAAAAGTTAGTTCCCATCAATTGGGTAAGGGCTGAAAAACTATGTGATATGAAAGCATAATATATTATTTCATTCTTGATCAGTTCATACAAAACCTCACATTTCTCTGAATTTTTCATATTTTTTATTTATAACATAATTTCATTCCTTTATACCATGCACTAAGTCACAATGAGGGTGCAATCTGCATTAGAAGAAGCAATACTCACTATAGTAAGAAAAAATGGAAATTTTAAGGCATAAAAATATGGTGCTAATATGCATTGAATTGGATGATTTGCTGTAGAAAATGACATATTATTACTGTTACTGCCCCTTTGCTTTGCACTTCATACTTTGCTCTTTTGATGCTGAATAATAAGCCTTCTTCCTCCACTAAAGAGTTTGCTCTGTTGTCTCATTGTGGTGTAGAGAGGACCTAAGATTTCTGAAGGCTATACCAGTAAAATACAGGCTATGATCTGCTTTACCAATCTGTAAAGGCTTTGAGGAAAGGCCTGGTGACAGGCCCCATGTCTGTTCTCTGAAAGCTAAACTTGGAGAGCCATGTCACCTGAGGCATCTCTACCAACTGAGGAACTCTTTGTTTTCCCATACAATAATAATGAGGGAACTTGCTAAAATACATTGAGGGGAATTTGGCTTCAAAGTAAGTTTGCTTCCAGTTTCTTTCCCTTTGTTTACAAACTATCTTGACTGGATTCCTAAGAAACTGCTTGAAGATGTGATCATGCCATACTTAGGTTCATAGGATCATGTGATGCATTTAAAGCTAGAAAAGACCTCAGAGTACATCAACTCCAGCAGTGTCAAACTCAAATAGAAATAGGGGTCACTAAACCATATGTAAGGATCTCATTGGGACACATAGTGATTTAAAAACCCCCATATTAACATCTATTTGTTGTATTTTCATTTATTTTGTTAAATATTTCCCAATTTCATTTTGATCTGATTCACGCTGCACTTGGGGGTGTTGTGGGATACATGTTTGATATTTCTGGTCTACTCCAACCTCCTCATTTCATAAATGAGGAAACAGAGGTCCAGAATAGCTAAATATCTTAGCCATGGCCCCACAGGTAGTGGGTGGCAGAGCCAGGATTTCACCCCAGGTTTTCCAGCTCAAAATCCAGTGCATGTTCAGTATTATACACTTCTCATTATTAGTTCCCATATCTATACCTATACATACATATGTCTATGCACATATGGGCATAGATATATGTATGTATAATTCTTAACCTATCATACACCCCCAAAAGGCATATTTCTATATAGAAGTAGAACATAAAAAAGATTATATATGAATCTATGAATCATGATTCAATCCCACTTGTTTTTTTAAAAGAATATAATAAATCCAACCTGTTACTCTCATAATTGTTCCATTTTTCTGTGTTTCTTTTTGAAACTTTTGGTGTACTCCTCTTTGCAAATTTCAATGCATCAGTTCATGTAAGTCCTTCAACATTTCTCTGAAATCCTCCTGCTGGGATTATGTATCTTTTGAACAAATAAGCATAGTAGAGCAAAACTGTTTTGCACAGTGACAAAAAAGTCCAAAAAAAGTATTTATTGTTTCTGCACTTTGAGTCTATCACCTTTCTGTCAGGAAGTGAGGAAGTAATATGTTTCATCATAATTCCTCTGAAGATGTGCACTATATCATTTTAAATTGCATTTATATTGACCAGTGTTCAGGGACTTAACATTTTCAACACAGCTCCTCCTGTTTCTATTCCATTCCACCTTCCTTTAGTTTTCTTGGATATATTGTCAGCCTTTCGTGCCTATCATTCTTAAAAATGTTCTAATCTTTTAATAGCCTATTTTAGTGCTATCTCTGGGTTTCCTAATTCCTTTTTTTTTTTTGTGCCTTTAAATTTAGGATCAGATTTATTCAAAGGAGAACAGGTACATAAGAATTGTTTAATACCTTTTCATGACTTCTATTATCTCTTAAAAAGCCTTTTTTATATTATTAATTGCATTTAAATATTAAAAGTATCAGTAAAACTTTTGGGGCCATTTTCCTGAATTGGAATTATAATTTTCTATTGTCCATATTCTTATAAACGTTTTAGTCTTAGAAAATCCACCAGAATCACCTGACAAGAACTATGTTTCAAAGGTTATAACATCCATAAAGAAACATGCTCTCAATGAAGAATAGGCTAAATTTGCCAACCGAGGACCACATTTTATTTTTTATTTTTTGTAGTTTTATATGTTTCCAATTACCTGTACACCAATACATTCAAAACACAGACAATCTATTGTTGACAGTTTTTTCTCATCTGTTGAACTTTTGGTAATTTTTAATTTTATTTTTAAATAAATGAAAGATGGCATAAATAATAGGCAGTACTATTGATGCAGCATTTTGCAATATCCAAAGGTATTGAGACTATCATTTTAAATCTTCCTCTTTCAACCATTAGAGTGGTTGAGGGGCTTCTCACCCATGATCTTTGGCATAGGATAGGGAGACATACTTTCATTCCTCACTCTAGTTTTCAATTTTCATTTTTCTTGACCTATCTAAAAATTCTGACACTGTTAATCACCCTCTTTCCTTGATATTCTGCTTTCTCTAGGTTTTTGTAACAATGCTCTGTTCTGGTTCTCTTCCTACCTATCTTACCACAGTCTCCGATTTTTGGATTTTTATCCAGATAATGCCCAATGACCAGAGGTGTCTCCAGGGGTGTGCCAGAGCCAGTTCATTCTGATGTGAAAAAGCCAATTTTTAAATTTTCAGTGTAAACAGTTATAGCTCAGAAATCAGCAAATACCACAAATCACAGCTGGATTTATTGTTTGTTTGATTGTCTAAACTTAAGAAATAGATGGAGAAAAAGTTAGTATGAAGATTCCATCTAAGAGTGTGTCATGAAAAAAAATTCAGAGGTTCGGTTATTCAATGTGTACCAGAATACTGCAATGTGTCTTCTAAGGCTATTTCTGGTCCCTCTTCTCTCCTCCTTCAAGATTATTTCACTTGGTGACTTTATTCATTCCATGGAATCAATTATTAATCTATGGTGATGTTTCCAAGCTCTGTTTGTCTAGCCCTAACTTTCCTCCCGACCTCCAGTTTCACATTTTCAATTACCTATTGGACATTGCATACCGGATGTCCTAAAGACATTCTAAACTCAGTTGTACAAAACTGAATTTATCATCTTTTCCCCAAAACCTCATCACCTTCACTTTTTTTTATTTCTGTAGAGAGAACTAACATCCTTCCAATCATCTAGGTTTGTAACTTAGGTATCATCCTCAACTCTGTCTCTCACCCTTCATACTCAATCATGTACCAAATCCTTGTTTATTTTTACTTTGCTACATCTCTCTTATATGCACCCTTCTCTCCTCTATTACTTTCACCAATCTGGTTCAGATCCTCAATACTTCATGCCTGTAGTATTTAATAACTTATTGGTTAGTCTCCTTACTTCAAGTACCCACTTGTCCATTCAGACATTAAATTGATCTTCCTAAAGCATTGTTCTGACAGTGTGATGCTCTCCCCGCCATTCAATAAACTCCAGTGGCACCCTATTACTTCCAGAAACAAATATAAGATTATCTGTTTGGCTTTTAAAGGCCTTTATAACTTTGCCTCTTCTTATCTTTCCATTTTTTTGCATATTGCTCCTCTCCATATACTATTTATTTCAAGTAACATTGGCCTCCTCACAAAAGACACTGTCTCCCTATTTTGTACATTTGTACCAGTTTTCCCCTATTCTTCAAATTAGCATTCCCCTCATATATCTTTTTTCTTCCCTGATTTTTTTCAAGTGTCAGCTAAAATTGTACTTTCTGCAGGTAACCTTTCTTGACCTTTATTAATTCTAGTGTCCTCCCTCTGTTGATTATCTTCATTTTATTGTGTATGTAAAAATGATGTACTTAATTGTTTGTGTTTTGTTTCCCATATTAGATGGGAGCTCTTTGAGCTGAGGGTCTTTTTTTTTTTCAACTTTATATCCACAGCACTTAGAACAATAGCTAGCACATAGTTAGAGCTTATGAAATATTTGATACAAGGAAGGTTGGTGAGCTTGTCCAGCAAATATAGCCCAAGAGAAGAGTTTTTGGTTTCTCCCCCCCTTTTTTAAAGCAGATGCCAGAGACTGGAGATGTGGGTGTGGATGTTTTCTGCCTCAAATAGTGTTTTGTAATTGTGTTGATATAATCCCTGGATTTGCCTTGGCAGGTAGACTCTGAAGTATTTTATATTATCTGCAATTATTTTAAGTGGAATTTCTCTTTTTATCTTTTGCTGCTGGACTTTATCTGTCATATATCAAAATACTGATGATTTATATGGCTTTATTTTATATTTTGCAAATTTGCAAAAGTTGTTCATTGTTTCAAGTAGTTTTTAAATTGATTCTTTAGAATACTCTAAGTATAGCATCATAGCATCTGCAAAGAGTGATAGGTTTGCTTCTTCCTTGACTATTCTAATTCCTTCAATTTCTTTTTCTTCTCTTATTGCTAAGGCTAACATTTCTAGTACAGTATTGAATAATAGTGGTAATAATGGACATCCTTGTTTCATCCCTCATCTTTTGTGGGTTTTTTTGCGGGGGGGTGGGCAATGAGGGTTAAGTGATTTGCAAATATCAAGTGTCTGAATCTGGATTTGAACTCAGGTACTCCTGAATCCATGGCTGGTGCTTTATCTACTGTGCCAACTAGCAGCCCCTCTCTAGTGTTTTAAATAGGAATGGGTGCTGTATTTTGTCAAAAGCTTTTTCTGTATCTATTGAGATAATCATATGATTTTGGTTAATTTTATTATTGATGTGGTTGACTATATTGATAGTTTTCCTAATATTGAGCAAGCCCTGCATTTCTAATGGAAATCCCACCTGGTCATAGTGTATTATCCTGGTGATAAATTGCTGTAATCTCTTTGCTAATATTCTATTTAGAATATTTGCATTAATATTCATTAGAGAGATTGATCTACAGTTTTCTTTCTCTGTTTTTGTTCTTCCTGGTTTAGGTATGAATACCATATTTGTCATAAAAGGAATTTGGTAGAATTACCTTCTTCACCTATTTTTTCCAAATAGTTTGTATAGTATTGGAATTAGTTGTTCTTTAAATGTTTGGTAGAATTCACTTGTAAATTCATCTGGCCCTGGACATTTTTTTTTAAGGGATTTCGTTGATGGCTTGTTAAATTTCTTTTTCTAAAATGGGATTATTTAAAGATTTTATTAACTCTTCTGTTAATCTGGGCAGTTTATATATTTTTGTAGATATTCATCAGTTTCATTTAGATCCTAAAATTTATTGGCATATAGTTGGGTAAAACAGCTCCTAATTATTGCTTTAAGTTCCTTTTCATTGGTGGTGAATTCATCCTTTTCCTCTGATATGCTGGTAAATTGGTTTTCTTCTTTCTTTTTAATCAAATTAACCAAAGGTTCATCTATTTTATTACTTTTTTTCAAAGAACCAGCTCTTAGTTTTGTTTATTAATTCTATAGTTTTTTTCACTTTCAATTTTATTAATCCCTTCTAATTTTTAGATTTTCTAATTTGGTGTTTAATTGGAGATTTTTAATTTGTTCTTTTTCAAGCATTTTTAGTTGAATCCCTAATTCATGTAGGCATTTAGAGATATAAAATTTCCCCTAAGAACAGTTTTGGCTGCCTCATAAGTTTTGGTATGTTGTCTCATTATTGTCATTCTCTTGGATGAAGTTATTGATTGTTTCTATGATTTGTTGTTTTACCCATTCATTCTTTTTATTTTTGGGTGAGGCAATTGGGGTTAAGTGACTTGCCCAGGGTCACACAGCTAGTAAGTGTTAAGTGTCTGAGGTCAGATTTGAACTCAGGTCCTCCTGAATCCAGGGCCAGTGTTCTATCCATAGCGCCACCTAGCTGCCCCCCATTCATCCTTTAAGATGAGACTATTTAGTTTTCAATGAATTTTTTGTCTATCTTTCCATGGTCCTTTATTACACATAGTTTTTATTGCATCATGATGTGAAAAGGATGCCTTTCTGCATTTGACTGTGAGGTTTTTATGCTCTAACATGGTCAATTTTTATGTATGTGCCATGTAGTGCTGAGGAAAGGTACATTTCTATCCCCATTCAGTTTTCTCCAAAAGTCTATCATATTTATTTTCTCTATAATTCTATTCACCTCATTAACTTTTTTATTATTAATTTTGTGGTTATATTTATCTAGTTCTGAGAGGGGAAGGTTGAAGACCCCACTAATATAGTGTTGCTGTCTATTTCTTCCTGTAACTCACTTAACTTCTTCCCTAAGAATCTGGATGCTGTACCACTTGGTGCATTCATGTCTAGTATTGATATTACTTCATTGTCTATGGTACCTTTTAGCAAGATGTAGTTTCCTTCCTTATCTCTTTTAATTAGGTCAAATTTTACTTCTGCTTTTTTTGAGATAAGGATTGCTACCCCTGTTTTTGTTTGTTTGTTTTACTTCAGCTGAAGCATAATATATTCTGCTCTAGCCTTTATTCTATGTGTATCTCTCTGCTTCAAATGTGTTTCTTCTAAACAGCATATTGTATGATTCTGGTTTCCATTCCACTCTGCTATCTGCTTCCCATTTATAGGAGAGTTCATCCCATTCCCATTCACAGTTATGATTACTAAATGTGTATTTCCCTGCATCCTATTTTCCCCTTTGTTTTTCCTTTTCTCTTCCCCTCCCCCTTCCACCCCAGTCCCTTCTTAGTAATGTTTTGTTTCTGGCCACTGTCTTTCTCAGTCTACCTTCCCTTCTCTCAGCCCCACCTCCCTTTTGTTCTTTCCCCTTTCAAATCCTAGTTTTGCCCTTCCTTTTATGAGCCCTACCTCCTTTTTGTCCTTTGTCCTTTCCTCTCTTAGTTTTACCCTCCCTTATATCAGCACCCTAACCTTTTCTTCCCCCTTTCCACTTTTACTTCCCAATAGGGTAAGATAAAATTTTATACCCAATTCAATATGTATGTTATTCCTTCTTTGAGCCAAATCAGATAAGAGTAAGGTCAAAACAATGATCACCCCTCCTTTCTTTCCCTCTATTGTAATAGGTCCTTTGTGTCTGTTCATGTGATATGATTTACCCTGTTCTGCCTTCCCTTTTCTTTTTTCCAGTATAATCCTTTTTGTTACACCTTAAGGTGTAATTCTGATTGTCCTTCTATGACATTTAAATTGTTTCTTTCTGGCTGCTTGCAATATTTTCTTCTTTTTTTGATAATTCAAAAATTTAGCTCTGATAATACTTGAAGTTTTCATTTTGGGGTCTCTTTCAGGAGGTGATTAGTGGATTCTTTCAATGTCTAATTTTTCCTCTGGTTGTAAGACATTGGGGCAGTTCTCCTTGATAATGTCATGAAATAGAGGGCAGCTAGGTGGCACAGTGGATAAAGCACCAGCCCTGAATTCAGGAGGACCCGAGTTCAAATCTGGCTTCAGACACTTGACACTTACTAGCTGTGTGACCCTGGGCAAGTCACGTAACCCTTATTGTCCCAGGAAAAAAAATTAAAGAAATAGATAATGTCATGAAATATCCTGTCTAGGCTCTTTTGTTGTTCATGGTCCTCATGTAGTCCAATTATTCATATATTGTCCATCTTGGATCTATTTTCCAGGTCTGTTGTTTTTCTGAAGAGATATTTTATATTTTTTTTCTATTTTTCTATTCTTTTGATTCTGCTTTATGTTGTCCTGTTATCTCATTCAGTCATTAACTTCCATCTGCCCAATTCTGATTCTTAAGGAATTATTTTCCCCAGTCAGCTTTTGCATCTCCTCTTTCATTTGTCCAATTGTATTTCTTTTTTGGCAGGGCAATAAGGGTTAAGTAATTTGCCCAGGGTCACACAGCAAGTAAATGTCAAGTGTCTGAGGCTGGATTTAAACTCAGTTCCTCCTGAATCCAGGGCTGGTGCTCAATCTACTGTGCCACCTAGTTGCCCCTGTCCAATTGTATTTTTTAAGGCAATATTTCTTTTTTCAAGCTATTGACTTTCTCTTAAATAACTCTCATTTCTCACTCCAATTTTTCTTTTATCTATCTTATTTGGTTTATAAAATCCTTTCTGAGCTCTTACAAGTGGGCTTTTTGGACTCAAAACCAATTTTTATTCCCCTTTAAGGCTTTACATGTAGGCATTTTATCATTGTTGTCCTCCTCTGAGTTTATGTTTGATCCTCCCTATCACCATAGCAATTTTGAATGGTGAGGATTCTTTTCTGTTTCTTCATTATATTTTAGCCTCTTTTGTGCCTTTTAAGGTTGATCTCTGCTCTTGGGGTATAGCATGCTCTCTCCTAAGCTTCTTCTGCTGGGGGTCAGGAACTGGGCCACTGACTTTTTGCTCTGAGGCATTAGTAGCTTACAGCTTTCTCACTGCACTGGAGTGCCCCAGACTAGTTGGACCTGTTGGGTGGTAGATACCCCACCTGGCAGATCCTGCACTGGGGCTGGAGGCCTTACAACTGACCTGCTATGCCACTAGCTTGCTGGGCTAGGATCTTGCATCCTCAGGGCTGATCTCTGCTGTGGCTAAAAGCCTTTTGCTGGCTTGCCCAGACACCCTATGTGTTAACTGTGCTCCCCTTTTACCCAGATGAAACAGACCTTTCCTGAAGATCTTCTAGGTTATCATGTCAGAAGAATGTTTCACTCCAGTTTTTTTTTTTTCTTTCATGTTTTGCAGCTCCAGAATTTGTTGAGAGGCTTAATTTAATGTTTCTGAGGGTAATTTGGGAGAGTTCAGGAAGCTTCCTGGTTTCACTCCACCATCTTGGCTCTGCCTCTTTTTACTCTTAAAAAGTATCAAAGATGCCTCCTAATGGCTTTTGTTTACTGTTTTCACACACATAACATATTATTAAATAAATCATCATAGTCTTATTATGAAAATAGTTTTGACCTTTCTGAACCCCTAAAAGGTTTGTCTGGAAGCTAAGGAGTTCCTGGTCCATGCTTTGGTAACCTCTGTTTTTATAGACCATAGGACCGAATCCTCTCCATATAAATCCAGAGGTGTTAAGCCATGGGTTACAATTATAAGCAGCATTTTCCTTGTATTATAATGACTCATAGCTTACTGTTACTGTCCAAATGCAATTCCTAGCTTTATAGATAAAGCAAACACTAAAGTTGTGCCTTTATTTTCATGTTTCCACTTCAAATAACAAATCCAACTGAATTTTTGAATACTTCAATAATCCAATTATAGCATTTTATCAACACAAATCAACATCACCTATATTGGGTTGCTCACCAGAAATTCAATTCCAGCTGTGCTGAATGAGCTTGTCCCAGTTATCTCATGGTCTCACTCTCATGATCTTACCAAGCTAATAATTAGAGATGACCTGGCAATGGGACCAGAGTTAAGCTGGCAAGATGGAGAGGGATTCTCTCCAGGAGCTTCCATAGCTCTAAGATAGTGGTTTAAAATGAAGTGATTGAACTGAACTGTTTTTCTGAATGCTAAATTTTAGGGTGGCTTATAAGAGGAAACAATCAAATTAGCCTAAACCAAGATATAAGACACTATGGTAACTGAAAGATAATTCAAGTTTTGTTTTTTTGTTTGTTTTTTTCCAGCCTATTTCTATATAAAACACATTTTATAAAACAATTATTATAGAGAGAAAGGTGAAAGAATTTAGTTAACAGAAATGTGAACTGTGTAATAAACCATTGACTATGTTTTCAAAGTGAGACTCAAACCAGATCTTGGTTTAGAAATGACTTATAGGCTACCAGATCTCCTAGTACTTCTAGGTGAATTTGGCAGTCAGAAGACCTGATTAGTTCAGATACACATTGAATAAGCATCCCACCTTCTGCCAGTATGTGCAAACTAGAGACCAAATTCTGAAGCTTTTGAGATTGGCCCATTGCTAATTACAAATGTAGTTGTTGCTGATTAGCTAATAGATTCAAAATTGAACCCATTTGTCAGATCTACAGCATTGTAAATGTGCCAGGTCTTTTATGTTAAGTTCTTTGAGCCTAGGGACATAAGATCCAGCTGAGAAAAAGAAAAGCTCTACTGCAGCTTATAAAGCATTTTTATTCTCATTTCTTTCCCCCTTGTTCCTTTCTACTCATTTATTTTTCCCCTCAGTGGCAGTTGTATTTCATACTGCTTAGAAAATTTGGATCCCAACCTCACCCAATCACTTTTAGATAATTAGCTTGAGGTCAGGATACCCAACCCAAATTATTATGGGTAATTTTCTGACTCATTAGTTGGCAGAGATGGGCATCCTTTTTGGCACCAACAATATGACATATTGATGTATATGACTACATATTCATCCACAGATCTCAGATTAGTGAATGGGTAGTTGTGGATAATTTTCGTGACTTTTGACTGAGACTGAAGGAGAATACTGTCCCTTATCCTACATTTTATTGCCTGTTACAGGGTCTAGAAAGTATTTATGTCAGAGGGCAGGAATTCCAGGTAAAGAACCTTCAGAATCCAAAGACTTCAACTTAGTAGATAATGAATACCCCAGAAAATCTTTCTCAGGTATGTCTACTACAGTATTGGTACACTAAATATAAATATCCAAAGTCATTTATAAAGAACTTATAAACTTCAGTTCATTTGTATTTGTACCCTTATATTATTCCCATAAGCCATAAATCTTTACTTGGTGATTACAATACTTGCCCATCAATCCAATGTCAGTTTTTCCACATGTAGTTATTTATTGACTGGATCAAGGGAACTATCCTTCAAACAAAATGGGATATTCTATTCACAATTAGGTCATTAATATCTCAGCAAAGTTACTTTTCTTCAAAGAATAAGAAAATAAATCTTTAAAGAGATTTACATCCACATAGAACCATTAATGAGCAACCATGGTGTCATTTTTCAAAACTTACGTGACTTTGTCACTTAATAAAATTTACATAATATTTTGAGGTCCATATTTGGTAATTATCATAGAAATCACTTATGGTAGCAAATGCTGTTCTGGCTATTGACAGCTTCTAGGTTTTCTCTCTCAGTTTTAATAAAAATGTTAACACATTTTTGAGAGAAGTGTAATAGGTATTGTAATAAATTAACTACGTCTTCAAGTATGTTTGCAGAGACCCCAGACTTTATTAATAAAATACCATGCTTATCTAAAATCTTGGTGATATGTTCTTTGGGAGTATATTTTCACACATCAGCCAAACTTGTAAGAATATCAAAAGTGACAATTTTCATAAATCTTAGAAATTGTAGTCTTGCTTTTTTTCTCCCTCTATGATTCAAATCATTCAAAAGTAATTTTTTAAAAGAAATCTAAAAAACATAAGCTTTTTGTAAAACTGAAAGGTCTTTGAGCCCTCAAGTACCACAGTTATGGGCCCATTCTATCCAACTTCATTAATTGGCTCTATATAGGCATGACTTTGAGGTAAAACAGTTTTGCAGAAGAGGGGGTTGTTTATTCCATTATAATAATTTTATAAATGAAATATATCACCATATAACAAGGTCCTTTAGCTCCAAAAACCTCAGAATATATCTAGTCCAACTTCCTCTTTTTACGGATGAGGAAATTGAGGCCCAGGTGAAGTGAGTTACTCAAGATCACATAGTAGTAGGCCTCCACCAGTGGGGGACAACCATGGATCAGCGCCTTGAAGAGCCACAGGCCACAGTGTGGCTGTGCAGTCTGATGTGGGAGCCGCAGCTCCTGAGTGACTTATAACTGGTAACTGCCGCATCCCATGTTGTATCTACCCCATAAGGAGTAGCTGGAGTGTCCTGTCCAGGGCGCTGGCCTGGGGAGATCTATATGGAAAACAAGCTGTTGCCCATGCAGCGGGTTTTCCCTCTATGCGACATTGGTGGATCCAAAGGAGAGGCAGAGCCAATACAGTTTGGCACCAGTGCCGCCACAGGAGTTGCTAGAGGGATGTGATGTCCGACATCCAACTGCCTAAGAAACTCCGACTCCTGATTTTTCCTTGGGGTTAACTCCCGAAGCCTTCCCCATATATGGGTATAGCTGCAAGGTAGCAGAGGTTTGAAATCAGGGTTCCTTCCCCTTGGCGGGTTGCCTGCCAAGGCTAATGAGCCCCACCTGCCCGAAGTGACTGGTTTTAAGGTGTCAGTGACTTGCTTTCTCCGGTTCTCCTGTTAGTGGAAACAGTTCCACCATGAGAAGGCCAGGAGCTGGGCTTCTGTTGTCAGAGGCTATTTGAGACACTCACCATTGGAACATTTTATAGAGAGTGGGAGCTTATCCCCACTCCCACCCTGGCATGACAAACCTTTTGGTCACATAGGTACTAAGATACAGAGACAGGTATTAAATCCAATCCTTTTTTTGTTTGTTTCTTTAATTTTGTTTTGTTTTGCAGGGCAATGACGGTTAAGTGACTTGCCCAGGGTCACACAGCTAGTAAGTGTCAAGTGTCTGAGGCTGGATTTGAACTCAGGTCCTCCTGAATCCAAGGTCAGTGCTTTATTCACTGTGCCACCTAGCTGCCCCTGTTTTGTTTTTTGTTTCTGTTTTTCGTTTGTTTTTAAACCCAATCCTTTTGACTCCAAATTCAATGCTCTTTCTGCATTGTTTCCATAAATTTTTGAATAGCCAAAATTCAGGCTTCAAATAAGTCTCTATAAAGACTGGAGAAATTAACCAGGTTGTGCTAAGTAACATTGTTTGGATGCCTAATAGAGTCAGTGTTTGGAGGAGACCTGATATAACAAACAATCTCAGAATGCATGCACAAAAGGACATACACATACAGATACAAAAATGTTTTCATAGAGAATCCCATGAAGTCCAATGATGCCTAAACAGGGATAGTGTATCTCTTCTATATAGCTAGCATTTATATAAGACTTTAAGGATTGCAATGCATTTTACAAATATTATTTCATGTTCATTTGCTCAGTTGTGTCTGACTCTTTGTGATCCCATGGACCAGAGCACACTAGGCCCTTCTAGCCTTCACTCTCTCTCAAAGTCTGTCCAAGTTCATGTTTGTTGTTTCCATGATACTGTTTATCCATATCATCCTCTTCTATCTCCTTTCCCTTTTGCCTTGAATCTTTCCCAAAATCAGGGGTTTTTTTTGGCCAATGAATCTCATCCTCTCATTATTTGACCAAAGTGTTTCAGCTTCAGTATTTGAACTTCCTGTAAATAATCTGACTGACTTTCTATACAGTTTTGACTGATTTGATCTCCTTGCTGTCCAAGAGACTTTGAAAAGTTGTCTTTAGTACTACAGTTTAAAAGTGTTGATTCTGCAGCTCTTGGTTTTTCTTATAGTCCAACTCTCACAATGGTACTTTGCTACTGGAAAAAACAATAGCTTTGACTATGTGAACCTTTGTCAATAAGGAGATGTCTGCTTTTTAGTATGTTTGACAGATTTGCCATAGCTTTCCTTCCAAGGAACATGTATTTTTTGGGTAGCTTTCATGGCTGCATTTGACATGTGCAGTGATCTTTTAGCCCAAGAATATAAAATCTTACACTTCTTCGGTTTCTTCTCATTCTATATTCCAGGAAGTGATGGGACCAGTAACCAAGATTTTAGTGTAGGTATTTTTTTTTTAATGTTAACTCCAAGCCAGTTTTGACACTCTTATTTCACCCTCATCAAAAGGTTCTTTAATTCCCTTTCACTTTCTGTCATCATAGTGTTATAATATGTATATCTGAGATTGTGGATATTTCTCCCAGCAACCTTAATTCCAGCTTTTGATTCATCTAGCCTGGTGTTTCACATGATGTATTTTGCATATAAGCTAAATAAGTAAGGTTACAATTTATATCCTTGTCATACTCCCAGCCAATCTCCATGTTAAGTTCTAACTGTTGCTTCTTGGCCCACATACAGGTGCCTTTAGGAGACAAGATAATTTGGGACTCTCATCTTTTTGAAAAACTGCCATATTTTGTTGTGATTCACACAGTCAAAGGCTTCAGTGTAGTCAATGAAGCAGAAGTAGATGTTTTTGTTTGTTTGTTTTGTTTTCTGGAACTCCCTTGTTTTATCCATAATCTAGCAAATGTAGCAATTTGGTCTCTAGTTCCTCTGCCTCTTTGAAAACAAGTTGGCTGTATGATAATTCTCAATTATCATTTTGAGGAAGCCTAACTTGTAGCACAACCTTGGTGGCATATGAAATAAGTGCAATTGTTTGGTAATTTGACCATTTCTTGGCATTGTGCTTCTTTAGTATTGGGACTTAAACTGAATTTTTCCAATCCATTGTTCACTGCTGTGTTTTCCAAATTTACTGATATATTGAGTGCAGTACTCTAACAGAATCATTTTTTTTAGGGCATTAAATAACTCAGCTAGAACTCCATCATCTCCATTAGCCTTATTTTTAGCAATGTTTCCTTTTTTTTCTTTTTTTTTTTTTGAGGGGCAATTGGGGTTAAGTGACTGGCCCAGGGTCACACAGCTAGTAAGTGTTAAGTGTATGAGGCCGGATTTGAACTCAGGTCCTCCTGGATCCAGGTCCAGTGCTCTATCCACTGAGCCACCTAGCTGCCCCTTTTAGCAATGTTTCTTAAGGCCCACTTGATTTCATTCTCCAAGATGTCTTTTTCTTGATCAGTAACCATATTTTCAGTTATTAGTCATATTAAGATCTTTCTTATACAGTTCTTTTGTATATTCTTGCTATCTTTTTTTAATCCCTTCTGTTTCTCTTAAATTCCTACCATTTCTTCTGTCTTTTACATGCCCAATTTTGCATAAAAATTCCCTTGATAGCTCTAATTTTCTCAAAGAGATTTCTTGCTGTTTCTATTTTGTTTTCTTCTTTTTCTTTGCATTAATCATTTAAGAAAACCTTCTTATCCCTCCTTGCTATTCTCTGGAATTCTGCTTTCAGTTGGGTATATCTTTGCCTTTCTCTTTTACATTTCACTTTTCTTCTTTCCCGAGTTATTTGTAAAGCCTCACCAAGAAGCTATTTTATTTCCTTGCTCTTCTTTTTCTTTGGAATATTTTTGTTGTTGTTGTTGTTGCTGCCCCCTGTATAATATTGTGAACCTCTGTCCATAGTTCTTCAGGCACTATGTTTACTAGATGTAATTGCATTAATCTATTCACCAACTCCACTTCACACTCATCCTCATGTTCTCTTAGCTAAATGCCATTGTTTTTTTTTCCATTTTACACATGGGAAAACTAGTATAAGAGGTTAAGCATCTTGGCAAGTGTCATAGCAGGTAAGTATCTGAGGATAGGTCTTTCTTGATCCAAAGCCAACACTCTATCCAATGCACTACCTAGTTTTCTCTAAAATATTAAAACATGCTCAACCTTATGATTTTTGAAAACTTCCAGTGAATAATAACCCATTACCCTTTATACAGTTCATTATGCTTTGGGAAAGTTCTAATTGTTAGTAAGTTGTTTGTTACATCAATTTAAAATCAGCCACTTAATAGTTACCATATTTCTTTCCAAGTCTTCTCTAGACTAAATGCTCTAATTTCCTTCAAATCTTCCTTGTAGGGCAATGGTTTCTATTCAACTCAACACTTTAGACAAGTGAACTTCAGAAAAAGGAATGTACATCAAGCTTGTTATATTTTGGGGATTTGGCAATCATTTAAATCAAATCAACTTAGCAAAAGAAAAGGAGTGTTTACTCTTTCCCTAAAATTCCCCTGCAATATTTTATCTTGCTCTTTCCTTGTCTTGAATCACTCCCATCTTAAACACCTGTCTCAATGTAAGCTCCTTTAATGCTGGGCCTGTAGAATTTGCATTTGTCTCCAGCACCAAGGCCTATGCCTTCTCTCTCTTTTTTTGTTTTCCAACAGACCTATGATTTGATCAGTGTAGGAAACTCCAAATGAGGAAATTCCTCTACCAGTGAACATTGGCACCTTCTTTGGAACTTAACTTTGGAACTTCTTTGGAACTTTGGAACTTGGAGTCTTAAAAAGTTGCTTGGGAGACAGATATTTAGTGACATCTGAAGAGTCACCCAGACAGTATGTAGCAATGGTAAGACTTAAGCCCAGGGCTTCCAAATTGTAAGGTCAGCTCTCTCTTTACCTTCCTGTGTTGCTTCTTTCTATGTGCAAAGAATAGGAGGTGCTCAATTAGTTTTTGCTAAACTGCATTGAAAACCTTATTCCAAGAGAAATATACCAAGAGTTTATCAAGATTTTGGTCTATTTGCATGTTCCTGAATGTAGCCTTCCATTTTTCACCTTTGTTCTTTTTCATGGACTGAATTGTATTCTTGGAATGAACTTACTCTTCACCTAAGAAGCAGCTGGGTTTTAGCTGGAATAGCACCCTAGGCTTGGAGTCAGGAAAACTTAAGTTCAAATCTAGCCTCAAACATTTAACTAGCTGTATGATCCTGGGCATGCCACTTAACCTCTGTTTGCTTCAGTTTTCTCAACTATAAAATGTCTATAATGATAGCCCCTCCCTCCCAGGGTGTTTTTCATGATCAAAAGCAATTCTTTTCTTTTTATCTTTTTGCAGGGCAATGAGGGTTAAGTGACTTACCTAGGGTCACACAGCTAGTAAGTGTCAAGTGTCTGAGACTCGATTTGAACTCAGGTCCTCCTGAATCCAGGGCCAGTGCTCTATCCACTGTACCACCTAGCTGCCTGATAAAAAGCAATTCTAAAGTGCTTAGCAGAGTGCCTGGCATATAATCTGCACTTAATAAATGTTTCTTTCTTTCCTTCTGTGCTATCTATGACAGCTAGAACCTCTCTTTCTTCATGACTCAACTGAGGTCTTTTCAAGATCTTAGTAATGGTTTAAGCTCTCTCCCTTCTCTTTTTTTTTTTTTTTTTTTTTTTTTGGTGGTGGCGGTGGGGCTCATAGGATCCAATAGGGAAAAAAAAAAAACTGGAAAGACTTTTAGAAATCATCTAGTTAACTGAATATTTTTGATAAGTCTTAGGTTAGATGAAAATAAAACAAAACAAAACAAAACAGTTGCTGCCTTCTTAGAGTTTACACTCTCTTAGTGAATAGATGTTGCCCAGAAATGAACCAAAACAAAATAATTGAGAGAGAGAGAGAGAGAGAGAGAGAGAGAGAGAGAGAGAGAGAGAGAGAGAGAGAGAGAGAGAGGGAGAGAGAGAAAGGCTTCAGGAAGGAATATGTGCTATTTTTTTTTTTTGCGGGGCAATGGGGGTTAAGTGACTTGCCCAGGGTCACACAGCTAGTAAGTATCAAGTGTCTGAGGCCGGACTTGAACTCAGGTACTCCTGACTCCAGGGCCAGTGCTTTATCCACTGCGCCACCTAGCCGCCCCTCAGGAAGGAATAAATACCTGATTTGAGCCTTGAAGTGAGAAAATGATTCTCCAAACCAGAGGAAAGGAGAGATTTAGTAGTCAAGGCATAACAGTCCTACTGGGTGAGGAGAGAATGTTCTTAGGAGCATTTTTTTTTCCCACAGAACACTGAATAACAGAATAGATATGGACTTTCCCCTCTATGATTTGATTATTTTTGTCATGTAAGACTATTTCAAGAGCCAGCAAGGTCAATGTAGAGTAGACAGAAAGTTGGTCTTGGAGTCAGGAAGACCTGGCTTAAAGTTCTAACATTCTTTGACTATGTGACTTAATCTCTCAATGCTCTAAGGCAACTAAGACTCTATGTTTCAAAGAAGGTGTTGATCTACATAGGTAAGAAATTTTCTCATTGGGAACTTCACACACCTCTGAAATCCCATGTCCAGGCCCAGCCCTGAGATAATTTTGAATCAGTCATCTGTCTGCAGTCCTCTCATAGACTACCTAAAGCAAACATCAAAATCAATTCCAATTTAAAAGGGACAAAATGAAAATGAAAAGACACCAATGCCCTCAGAAGCATAATTTGATGTGTGGGGGGTACTGGATTGGGGCAGTCCATAGCTGGAGGAAAAGAAGTCTTCAAAGCCTTCAGGAAAGGCAATGTCCTAACTCTTGTTTCCTTAGAAATTCCCCACACTATAGGTTTGGATGGAATCAGTGATCATGAGTCTCCAATTAAAACATTGTTGTTGTTGTTTTCCCCAAACAGTGATGGTCTGCAGCTGGAGAAGGTATAATGAATTTCTCCAGAGAAACGGAATATTGGAAAAGTACTGGATATTCACATAAGTAATAAAAGGCATAGAAGGGTTAGATGGGAAGGGCAATTAATTACAGCTGGAGCCTGTGAGTTCAGGAACCAAATTTATTTAACCTCAGTTTTTCAAGGACCCGGCTAAGTAAGGGAATCAATAAGACAGTGACATTGAACTCACAAAAGTTAGGCTAAATTAAGTAAGGGGTTTTAGATTAAAGTTAGCCTCATTCTTCACCCCCATCTGTACCCAATTCTATTTCCCTTTTGTGTTTGTTCCAATAACCACCAAGGAAAACAATTAACTTGAAGCTTCTTTGTTTGTGAATGGAGTGGAGAGTGATAAGGGTGAACTATTTGGATAAAATACTTAACACTTCCTAGTTTTAATTAACAACCCAAAGTGAAGGGATAAAGGCTATAAAGTCCTAGGCTAGGCAGTCCAGGGATTTGCTAGAGGGTAAGATAATGGAAATGTGCACCCTTAAAGTCAGGATGGGACACCCATTTGATTTAGCATCTTCTCACCCACAATTACAGAAAAAAAAAACTATAGAAAAATAATCTCCCCCTCCTCTTACCCTGTCAATGTAAATTCAAATAAAATGTCCAAAATTCTGTATGTCTATGTTCCAAGTAGAATTATAAAATGAAAAGAAAAAAAAAGAGTACATTACTGTGGGTGGTTTTGTTTTTGTTTTTAAGGAAGTAATGTTGCAGTATGAGGGATCTAGAGTCAGGCAGGACATGACAATAAAGATGTCAGAGCTAAATCAGTGGAATGGGGGTGGGGAAGTGTTCCACTGTTTATGCAAACTATGATTTAGTGGGGTCAGTAGGCATTTTCCCATTAGCTAACAAATAATCCACTTAGGCTATCTATGCAGAAGAGTCAAAGTAAACCAAGTATATTGATGGAAATTAACTTCCTTGTCTTAGATCCTTGATAGAAGTAAGTTAGCTAAGAATGCCTACATTATGAACTTACAAATATTAAGCTCTTCACTAAGAAAAAATCAGAATTAATTGTGGATGACAAAGCAGATGGCCACATATATAATACCACAGAATATGGATATTCCAAGGGATATTTTTCCCCTCTAAGTAGACCTTCCACTGATAATGGTACTTCTTTATTTATTTATTTATTTATTTTTATTTATTTATTTATTTTTAGTGAGGCAATTGGGGTTAAGTGACTTGCCCAGGGTCACACAGCTACTAAGTGTTAAGTGTCTGAGGCCAGATTTGAACTCAGGTACTCCTGACTCCAGGGCCAGTGCACATCCACTGCGCCACCTAGCTGCCCCGATGGTACTTCTTAAAACATATTTACAATAAGTATATAACTCATGAGTTTGCATCCATTAAAATAATAAAAGTTATAATCATCATTAAATTAGTAGTTACACATGTATTTAAGTAATTGTAATTTTGTTGTATAGTTATTATCATAATTGAAATATATTACATTTTAAGGGTTAATATTATACATATATATGTCTGTGTGCATAAACTATGTATGGATATGTACACACATGCATACATACATATGTGTGCATTTGTGTGTATTCCTGAGAAATTCTCTAATGTGTCCAAATGCCTTGTCCTGTGTCTGGGTTAAGAAAATAGTAAACAACTAATTAAACACATAAATGTCCTATTTCAATTAAACAAAAGTATTTCTTAATCAAAACTATAGATGGGACTATGGGGTAGGTATTGTAGGTGATGATGCAAAATTTTCTAACCTGCAGAAGCTATGTAAAATTCTCAGTTGCTAAACTTAATTTGTCAGATTAAAAACCTCTGTCCCGATAGGGAAGAGTACTGTTCCTTTGAAGAATAGATTATCCTTGTAGATACATATAGCTAGTCATACTCATGCATGCTTGGTAATCTCTATATGTTTCAGTAGAAAATCTAGTGGAAAGTATAAGCCTCCCTGGTTACTTTGCACTTGTTGTTTTCCTTTGTTCTTGGACAGGATTTTCAGCAGGGTAGTTATGATATTACAAGTTTACTCCCTGCCCCCATCATTTCTGAGAAGTCTGAGTTTCACTTGGTCTGGAATAGGACCACTTTTCACTCATATATGAATCTATTTGTTTTTGTCCTTACAGGGTTCGTATAATTTTTGTAACTCTTGGGAGGACAGATTTCCCCTATAGATCCATTAATGTGTTTATTATTACACAAGGCTGAGTAGACCTAGATTTCTAAACAAGTCAGTTTATAAGAGGGAAGGATCTATTTCAATGATGCTGAAAGAACCTTTCATGGAGGGCAAATTTCTAGGTTCTACACATACTCAACTGTCAGAAAGGGAAGTCTTGATCAGAATCAAAATTGGTCACATTTCCATTGACTACAGTACAGTAGAAAGAGAACTAGATTTAGAGTAGGAACACCATGGTTCAGATCCCAGCTCCTTGAGACACTATTTCTGTGACAATGGACTAGTCATATCACCTTCTGTTTTCCAAATTTTCTCATCTATAAAATAAGGTATCTGCACTAGATAGTTTAAAAATTACCTTCTACTTTTAATCTACAATCCTGTGATCTGACTTCATATTATTCTTATGGGGGATTGGAGGATTTTAGCAGTCCCTGTAGTCTACGCTAGATAATGACTGACTGGAATGATGAGGTAGATAAAAATGAGAAAGAGTTGCTATTGTTTCTTGTTCATATTTGGGTGGTGGTAGCAAAATATTTAAAATATGATAATCCCACCAAAAAATGGGATGTCTGATTGCTTTATTCCCTAGGCAACTCATGAAAAAAAAAGTGTTATTTTAAACACTGAATAAATAAGCAAACACTATTGTGTGCTGAGAATTATACAGAACACTAGACTCAAGTGCAGTATTCTGTAAGTGAAGATGATGAGTATTTACCATTCTTGTCCTCACATTTGTAAAATATAGACAAATTGTCCTCCAAAAGCTTCTTGGAAATCCAAAGGAAAAAAAAAATTCGAAGTTCAATTAACAAAAACAACAACAAAAAAGACTCCTCCCCCCACCAAGAAAAGATTCATATATAAGTGGGGAATGGTCATTTTCTAAAGAAGGAAATGTAAAAAACCTGGAAGTGATCGTGTTCCATGCTTTATCCTCACTTTGTTATTAAAAGTGACAAATTTGGAATTCCAGGAGGAAGGAAAGAGACATTAAAGGAAAAGTCCGTTGTGGCAGTAACAGTAACTGTCAACAAGAACAATCATGCTTTCCAACTTCCTCAGTAGGTGGATGTTATTCAAATTATTCAGGTGGGATTTCAAAATACCTTAAAGTACTCAGATGATATACTAGAAGTACTAGTAAAATGGTGGGGAGTAGTCAAAAATGCTATAACTAGAATTTTCCTTCACAGTTTTTATAATCTGGAACTGAAAGAAGGACGATTTTTTTTTATTCCTTTTTTTTTTTTGGTGGGGCAATGAGGGTTAAGAGACTTTCCCAGGGTCACATAGATAGTGTCAAGTGTCTGAGACCACATTTGAACTCAGGTCCTCCTGAATCCAGGGCCAGTGCTTTATCCACTCTGCCACCTAGCCACCCCCCTGACTTTTTAATTCTTAAGGAATTTTTCCTTTTTTTTAAATTTTAAATCCTCAGCTCACATTGGTTTATTATTTCATTTAGTTTTCAAATTCTCCTTTGATAATGTTAGTTCATGAATTCTATCAAGAAAGAAAAGATGAATTTTGTAGGGAATGAGGAAAGGGAATCTTAAAATGCAAGGCATTTCCTAATATGGCAAACAAAGCTTGAGGAATGTTGGATTGTCAAGTAAGAGAATTAATAATGCATTGGGTCAATTACCCCCAGATATGTAGCTCAGTTTCTGATTGGCTCCTTTGCCTACTGACAATTAAAAGACACTTTCTCCTACTGATTTAAGATTTGCATTTTTTTTCCCAGGAGACTAGTTAGTTCATTTAGGAGATTCCCTTTCAGTGTACGCCTTTAAATTTACCCTTAAAACCTTTAAGAATGACTGTTACTATTTTTTTTTGTGGGGCAATGGGGTTAAGTGACTTGCCCAGGGTCACACAGCTGGTAAGTGTCAAGTGTCTGAGGCCAGATTTGAACTCTGGTACTCCTGAATCCAGGGCTCGTGCTTTATCCATTGTACCACCTAGCTGCCCCTTGTTACTATTTTTTTTAAAGTAATTCAATTTGATTTTGATGTTATGCATGGGATATTTTGTTCCTATGTCCTCACTCTTCTGCTTCTGAACAATAGGATCTATATAGGGCAGCTAAGGTAGCACAGTGGACAGAATGCATGACCTAAATCAGGCCTGAGTTTAAATCTAGACTTAGACACTACTTATGTGATTCCCTAGCCTGCCAGGGTAAGTCACTTAACCTTTTTTGTCTCAGTTTCCTCATCTGTGAAATGACCTGGAGAAAGAAATTGCAAACCAATATGGTATCTTTTCCAAGAAAACCCCTAATGGGGTCACGAAGAGTTAGACACAACTGAAAATAGCTGAACAACAACAAAATCTATGATTAACATTATTTATTATTCAGTATAACTGAGAATCAAAATGATTATAAGCAGCAAAAGTATCGCTGGCCTTAGTTGTTAGGGCCTTATCCCTTCTCAAATACTTTATCAGTTTCTCTGTATATATTTGCATCTTTCCCTTCTATGACACATATTCAGCAGATTCTAAGTTCCTTGAGGACAGTGAAATTTCTTTTCCTTTTCTCTTCTTTTTCCTTCCATAGGAGACATTAATAAATACTTGGTGATTATGTTGAATTGAATCTTTAGTTCTTAGTAAAGAAAATCATCTTGTGATGATTGATCAGAATTTGTTCTTTCTTCATTTGTTTATTTAATATCCAGAATTTAGCAGAGTGCCTGGAATATTGTTAGCACTTAAGTTTGTTCACTGAGTGATTATGTCCCAGGACTTCTCCAGAGATCATTGTATATCAGAACACTTACTCTAGTTGAGTCATTTATAGTTTATAATCAAAATCAAGTCTTTTGCCAGGATGTAGCTGAGATTTAAAAGTAAATTAGCTCTGGTTTTTAGTAGTTATTGTCAAATGGCTAGGCAATCACACTTAGGTTCTTGTTCCAGCACTGCCTCTGAGAAGCTATATGCTGAAAAGTCAGGTAATATCTCTGGGACTTAGGTTGCTTTATTCATCTTAAAAAGCCTTAGCAAAGATCAAGGGTTCTTATGATTATTTGTATGTTCTAAACACCTTTGACCATCTGGTGATGACTTTGAACCTTTATGAATTGTTTCTGATAGTCATGATTAAAAGAAATACTTGGGGCAGCTAGGTGGCACAGTGGATAAAGCACTGGCCCTGGATTCAGGAGGATCTGAGTTCAAATCCAGTCTCAGACACGTGATACTTACTAGCTGTGTGACCCTGGGCAAGTCACTTAACCCTTGTGAGAGCCAAAATTTGATATACAGAGCATTATTTGGGTGACTCAACTTAATATTGAGGTACCGGAAATATGAGGGACCTTTTAGGTTCACCCTCCCCTCTGAACTGATCTTTTTAGATATTCCTTCCAGGCCAATAAGAAAGGAGTCTCTAAGCTTTAGTTCACAAAAGGATCAGATTTTATTACTTGGGAATTAATTAGACAGCAAAGGAGAAAGTAATAAAAATCAAAGATAAGGAAATAGGAAAATAGAAATACAGAGAAATACTCTTAACTTTAAACTTAACCTATGCACTCCCCAGACTGTTTCCAATTAAGCTAGTTTAAAGGAATTTAGGGTTTTCTGTAATTAACTCACCAAACCCGGACAGTCTACAGTTGCTTGTGCCACCTGGAAAAGCAGCCGCCTGAGACAGAGTACTCTCGCCACCACCACAAGGGGAGAAGAAGAGACTGCCAGACCGCTCTCATTCTGGAAGAAGCCTAGCATTCTGGAAGAACCCTCCGCCTCCCTTCAGGGAGTGTCTGACCTCAGTAGCATACGTAACCTCAGTGTAGGCTAGGTGTGGCCCCTCCCAAATGAGTCAGCTAAAAACTGCAATATTAATTTTTACCACACCCTCATTGTCCAGCCAAAAAAAAAAAAAAAGAAAGAATAAATACTAAATTTAGTTAAAAGTGAGTGAAAATTAAGTTGTATTTTTTTTTAATTCCATCAAAGTTCTTGGACCACTTGAAATTTATCCACTAACCCTTTCTGGTTCCAAGGACCCCAGGTTAAAAAACAACAACAACAACAACAACTGGAGTAGATAATTCCTAAAGTCCCTTTTCTGCTTCCAAATTCTGTGATTCTGAGTTCCTGAGGTAATAATTAAAAGTGAATTCTGTCCTTCAAAAACTTTCTTTTCAGGTGTTCATAAGACATACGATTTTAACTATTTTAGTACTGAAATGCAAAATAATGGTTTAAAGCCACCTTCTTTAATATATGTGTGACAACCAGACATTTCTGTGTCTATTTTTACCAGAAATCTTTGTATGGGTGTGTATGTGTGAGAGAATTGTTGAAAAACTAAAAATAATAGAAGAAATGTAAGCACTCTGAACCAAGTTAAAATAAGGATGCTACTCATAACCACCTCTTTCTTTTATCTTGATATATTAGTTATTTGATCATTAAATATAAAAAATCCAATAAGAATTATCTTAACTCCTCCCCTTTTCCCAGCATTCATATCTTTCTCCCACATGATTTTACTTTACATTTTGTCAGCAGAGTGGGAGAGAAGTGAATATAATTCAATTAAATGCAAACAGCAAAATCTGACCTGGCAACTGAAATTTGAAAGGGAAAGTATTTACTGTAGTTGCACAATGGCTACCCCCTTTCAAATTGTATATCTGGCAGCAATGAAGCTAAGTATGAAAGCAAGTAAGATATCTAATGCCAGTAAATAAGTATTTGCTCTTTCAGGAAATGCTGGAGTTGTCCTGAGTAGCTGTAGTGTCTTTTTTTTTCCAACTTACTTTTGCTTTATTTAGGTGGCTTCTGGAAAAGGAGAGCTAATCAAGCAAGCTGTTCATTCAGCTTGATTTTCCACAATTTTTGTAGTGAACAATTCATGCCCCAATGGCTCTTCAAGAAGCTGAGGATGGATTAATACACAATGAAACAAAAGGATGAACTATGGTCTCTCACTTCTTATAGCTCTGTCCTACTGCACAATAGGTCAAATAACAGTGAAAGTTTCAAAGAAGAGTCCTCAAATAAGCCTTTTCCAAGATCCGCTATCATTTTATTTAATTCATTGATGGTCTGGGCACAATTCAGGTTACCATGGGAAGATTTATTCTTTTCTGAAGCATAATTACATTATCAGATATTAAGAAGAGGCCATAAACCACAAAATGGAAATTACTCTTCCAATGGCCATTTTATACTCTGAAGATGATTATATTTGAACATTTTTGTTGTCAACCAGAGCAGTGGCAAGCTAGAATTGTGAATCCCAAATTTCAACATCACTCCAACCTGAATAAAATTTAAATATATGAACACTAAATTGAATAATCAATAATAGTCTTTTTAGCAAGATAACCATCTCTCTGGCAGTAACCAGCACATGGGCAAATCCATCTTAGCAAACTATATCTTCATTAGTGTCACAACATTGCACGATCTTTTTGAAGCAAGAAGAAACTTTGCATGTTTCCTTGGCTCTATTGTTTTTCGGGCTCCATTTAAAATAGCAGGCTGCAGGACTACTTTCTCTTCATTGCCCATTCAGATTTGTAAATGGAATTTATTGCATTCGATGTCCTCTTATAGATTAAATTAATGTTATTGTAAAGAGCTTTAATCCTCAGAGATATTTATGAGTCATGCTGAGAAAGGGTCTGTACTCAGTTATAATGATTAATACAATTTCCCCAAGTTCTCACAGATGAAATTGCCACCATGTGCATATTTTGAGCACAAAACAGATAACAATAATTCTAAAAAAAAAGCTGCAATGATTATATTATTGATGTGCCATTTGGAATTAGCAAGTTATTAGTGACCTGGAATATTCTCTCTCTCTCTCTCTCTCTCTCTCTCTCTCTCTCTCTCTCTCTCTCTCTCTCTCTCTCTCTCTCTCTTTCTCTCCCCTGCTTTCCTCTGTTTCCCCATCCTCTCCCATCTCTCCATCCCAGGCAGACTCAAAAATTTGCATATTTCTGAATCAAATGCACTGATGTGATTCTTATAAATGAGAAATAAAAATTGAAAGATAGTACCACAACCATCTAGTACTAGTTATATTAACAGCTTCCATTTCCATAGTACTTTATGATGACAAAACACTTTAAGTTATTTCACTTAATCTTCACAATAACCCAGTGAGCTAAAGTAGGACAGGTATGATTATCCAAATTTATTTCTGAGGGGCTGACTTCTCTGGAGAGATTAAAAGACATGCCCTCCATCAGTAAATGGTTGACTTAGAGTTAAGACTTGAAGGCTGATCTTTTTTTTAACTTCTAAATCAAAGGCTATGGTACCTGTCAATTTTCCTTTCAGTAGAAACATTAATGCATCCAGATCAGTGTAAGGGAGATGGTATAGTACAGTGGGAAAAACATCACCACCAGTAACAAACAAAAAACACCTGCTTTGAGCCCAGAAGAGATTAGTTTGAATCCTTCTTCTTCCCACAACTATCTGTGAGACATTGAACAAAACATTCAATCTCTCTAAGCCTAATTTTTGTCATCTCTAAATGAGATAGTTGACTAGAAGGCCTCCAAGAACCTTTAAAATCTGGCTTTGTGTTTCTATGAGAGTAATTGACCACTTGCTTACAACTATTAAAGATGAGAAGATGAAATACAAAACACAGTTATTGTCTGAAATACTTGGAAACTTTGATATACGTAAAACTTGCCAACTGGAGCTCTTAATACAGAATCTTATCTACATTCAGCTTTTTTTTTTAAAGAAGCAAATGGAAATAAAATAATTTCAGAATTGTATTTTTCAAATTACCCAACTAAATCTTTGGATCAGTATCTGAGCCTAATAACCTTCTACAAAACAATATAATAATAGCAATAATAACAATAATAACATGCAATGCATATGTGCATTATATTCACATATATATATAAATATACATATAATATCAAATTGTGGAAAATGATCTTCTACCAACATTTCACTCCAAAGCCCCATTACAACATGGTATACATGGGTAATGGAAGGCTATACCAGTAGAGAGAATACCAGGCCTGAAATAAGTTACAATATGGCCTAGCACTTAGTAGCTGTATGAGCCTTGTTAAGTAACTTAACCTTGTTTATCTGTTTCCTCATCTGTAAAATGAACTGGAGAAAGAAATGCCAAACCACTCCAGTATCTTTGTCAAAAATACCTTGAATGGGGTCACAAAGAATAGGACAGGACTCAAAAACTACTGAACTGAATAGCAATCAAGTGCAGCATACTGGCTTGTCCTAGTTAGTACAGGCCCTATGACAAAATCTGTGCAGAAGCATAAATACATAACTTTACCTTTTCCCAGGAAGCCAAATTTAGAAGACCCTAACAGTACCTGCTCTCCTTCACCAACAAAATCAACAGAGCCTAGCATCAAATTGGCAAGAATAATTACATAAAGCAGGAAGCTACTACATAGTAGAAGGGTGTGAACTCATTCTTCTCTCCCCTCCCTATCCTCAAACAACTAGGAGCAATTTTTATGCTTCTTGCCTTAAATAGAGTTTGTAATTCTTGTCTCAGGCCCCTATTTCATCAAGGAAATACTCCGTGTTCCTCAAAGAAACAAAGGCGGGGATGTGGTAAAATAATGGAATTTGGTAGACTCACATGGGTCAGACTTGATTGACTTAGTAGTGTTTGAATTGGGTGTGAATGAGGAACTACTAAGTACCCACTTAAAAGTGATTAGATCTTGAATTTAAATTTAGCCAACCCTGAGGAGAGTGTGTTCTCAGAGGCTATGGACTGAGACATCAACAGGAGACCCCTCTCAGCCAATCAACTTGAAGAACGTCCCATTTCTGGGAGGAGGACAGGAAGTAGGAAGCTGAGGCTAGTGGACAGGATTTTTCTCTTTTGGTTTGAGACATCGGCTTGGTGGCAGGACTTCACGTGGGCTATTAGGAAGGCTAGGATTTCCATGCTATAAGGAATCTGTTTTCAATATTTCTCTCTCTTTACTATCTTATATCTTTTGATAAACCCTTAAAAGCCTAAACTCTTGATGAATTTATCAGTGATTTTAGCCACTTTCCCCCCCAAACTGGGGGGTGACAGATTAGAACCCACATTTAGATCTTTAAACAACATACCCCCAAATTCCTGGTTATAGTCTATCTCATTGTTCACTAATGATCAGTTTAGATAAATTCAAAGAAGCTCATAACTAGATGTTTGGCCACATGGTGATGAGGTTGGAACCGTAGTAACTTTTGGAATACTCTACTAAAGTATTGAGGGGTTGAAGTCAACATCAATGCAAGGGAATATCCACACCAATGAAAGCATGATCTTTTGAAGTATTAAAGAGACCCAGAAGCACTGCTAAATCCTGAATCATCAACAATTCAATTTGCATTACTTACTAAGGCAGAAAAATGAACTGATGCATTCAAAGAATATGGTTTTACTCACACTTTATTTCTGAGTTAATCAGAAAAAAGCAGACTCCATTTACTATGAATTCTAGTTAATCACACTCATACTGTATTGAGTACCTAAGTTCATACACTGAAAATTTTTCAAATATATTTTCAAAAAGATAAAATATTAGAAATTTATATAGATACTTTTAAGTAATAATGTGCCTGAGGCTAATTTTCCTCATCTGTGAAATGACAGAGTGGCACTAGATAGACTCTGAGACTATGATCCTGTGACCCTATGATACCACAATTAGCCAGGTATATTTATAGATGCAAAGTTCTAAGACAACAAGAATTCTATAATAATTACAAAAATTACTACCCCAGCTATGGTGTTTCTCACTATATAAGCAAGAATAGCTCAGGATCTTCATGCCAAATTGTATTTTCATTATAGGATATGTAAATGCTGAGTTGAATTACAAAGCAATTTCATTTTTTTTTCCTTTTTAAATCAAATGGCCCCTTTGGTATATTTTGTTAAAGTGTGATCCAAGTAGAAATAGCTGGATTCATTTATACCAGTTTCTTAAAAAATAATATAATCAAGTGTTATAATTAAATAGCAGACTCTTTCTCTCTGTATTTGTAGGGTTGCATTGTTTAATCTTGGTTGGTCTTTATGCACAATTAATTCAGATTTCATAGTCTTTTCAGCCTATTCTGTAAAAGTGAAAAAATAATAATCTCCCCAGGGATATTGCACTTTTGGTGGGGAAGCAAACTCCTTTTGTATTATACTGAAGAGAGGTGTGCAACAAATGAAATCCAGTGCTACTAAACAAGGTTCAATCATTTTATAACATGGATGAAATTTTTAGAAAAGTAGAGAAGCAAACTTTAGTTGAAGAAACAGTGAACTTAGAACCAAAATACATAGCTTTACCATTTTACTAATTGTGTGACCATGAATACGTTACTCCTGAGCTTCCATTTTCTCATTTGCAAAATGCGGATAGTATTTATATCACACATTTAAAGGGGAAGTAAGTCAACTTTTTATAATATCAAAATGTATTTAAAAGTAAGTTATTGTGACTTTAGTTTCAATGACAAAATCAGATACAAAGTGCATGATTTTGCTTGTGAAATTAAAAAAAAATCTATTATGCCATCAGTTTTTTTCTTAATTTGGTTATATCAGGATTTGATCTCAACATATTGCTATATTTTATTGTGACATTTGCAACTGGTTTTTGTTAGGAGAGTCAACTAAAGTTACAAATGATATCCAAGTTCCTTCTTTAATCAACTGATTATTTTAAAAAAATTATTACTAAATCATCTCCATGATAATGAAGTTTGGGGTACTGTTTAAATTTTCTTCTTCAGGACATAAATATGGTAGCATAGGCTTTCTCAATTATTTTTGTATGTGATGGGCCTCTTTGGTAGTCAGATGCAGTCCATGGACTTTTTTTCCCCCAGAACAATGTTCTTAAATAATTGAAGGAAATACAAAATTTCAGTTAGAGATTAATTAAAATTAGAAAAGAAATGTTGTTTTCCCCATCCAAGTTCAGAGATCTTTTGAAATCTATCCACAGACAATCCTTGTAGCTCAGATTAAGAACCCATTAAGTAACGTTTCATAGCTAAAGAGTTGAACCTGGAGTCAAGACCAAGTATTGATTAATTGTTTCCTAAGAGACAATCTTCACTTTCAATACAAAACTTTCTCCAACTCTTTTTTTTTTTTTTGTGGGGCAATGGGGGTTAAGTGACTTGCTCAGGGTCACACAGCTGGTAAGTGTCAAGTTTGTGAGGCCGGGTTTGAATTCAGGTACTCCTGAATCCAGGGCCAGTGCTTTATCCACTGCACCACCTAGCCACCCCCTCCAGCTCTTAAAAGGGGGACAAATATTGGGCATGAATTACTTGAAATAGAATTTAACAGAATTCATGGGTTTAATTCTGAGGTGAAGTTTGAAGAAATTTTTTTCTGTCATTGTTGAATGAGAAAAGGTCAGAGCCTGACATCAGAGCTACTAGCCCTGACTCACAATTCCTCCGTAGTTATAATAATTTGGGTAAGTCACTTAATTCTCACACCTCTAGGTTTGACTTTAAGAATTCTTCCGACAAAAATACTTTATATATTATAAAACTGTGTCTAAGTGTAAACTATTTTTATTATTAGTGAAGAATTACTGAGCTATCAAGTTTAGCTCAGACTTATAGAACTGTTTGGGCTCATTAATGACTGGAAGGAAATTTTTCCACTTACATGAATTGTTCAGTTCCCTTAGAGGAACATTTTCCAAACTCTGTGTAGTGAAATTGCCCTTTAATTTTTATCTAGCTTTCCACAACATATTTTTTAATAAAACAATCTAGTTGAATGATTTCCTTTATTATATTTAAATAAAATTAAGAATTTATTAAAATGTTAATACTAATCTTAAAAGTGGGCAGCTAGGTGGTACAGTAGATAGAGTACCTGGTCTGGATTCATGAAGAGCTCAGTTTAAATCTGGATTCAGATACTTACTAGCTTTGTGACCCTGGGCAAGTCACTTAACCCTGTTTGCTTCAGTTTCCTCATCTGTAAAATGAGCTGGAGAAAGAAATGGAAAACCACTCTAGTATTTTGGCCAAGAAAATCCCAAATTGAGTCAAGAAGATTTGGACATGACTGAATGACTGAAATGACTAAAAAGAAAATCTTGAAATTTTAAAAAACGCAAATACATACATATGTATTTATTAATGTGGTCTTTTATAGTGTATAGATTTTTGACTTAAAATAATAGCAGAAAAGTGCAGTAGATAGAGAGTTGTTCTCAGCATCAGGATGACAGAAGTTCAAGTCCCATCTGATACATGCTGGCTGGTGACCTCTGCGCAAATCATTTAACCTCTTAATACCAAGGCAATTATCTAAACCTATATATATATTGTAGAACAGTTGTTCATCTGAACTGACAGAGGGAGTTTCTTCACTGGGGAACTCTTTTTACTGAAGAAATACCAAGTTTAAGAAAAAAATAGTAATAATAATAATAATAATAATAATAATATTGTTAATGTGATAAATGGCCTCTCAACTTTGAATGAATGGTTTCTCAACTTTGTGTCATTGATGTTAGTACTACTCATAATTCTTTCTCAAGTAGTAATCAATGATATGTTGACCTTATAACAGAAATAGTAGAAGATTGTTTCAAACAAATTTTAAATCACTTTATGTGATTGACAACTCTCATTTACCACTGCCAAATTATACTAATTTTTTCATGTTTAAACACTAATTTCAAAGTATCACTGGGTAAATCTCTTAACCAGTCTATTTTAGATGGCGTATGATCAAACACATTGTATTTATTCATGCCAAAAAGGTGTTTCTGTAAAATTATTTTAAAATATCTTGATCTCTAAAAGGAAACAGGACTTGCTTTTGTATATAGTTTTAGTTATTAATACATTTTCTTTCTATTTAATTTTCAAAGCTATTATTTTTAATTAAAATGTTACCCATAGTTATAATTAATTGTCACTTTATCTTTTTTGTATCAGAGCACAGATAAAAGGAATATTCATTAATTTATTAAGGTTATTCAGAATATTTTTCTTAAATTAAGTGATATTAAGACAGAACTTTTTCTTATAAAAATGTTGGTACATCTTTTTATTATTATCACTGAACATGACAATTTCTTCTTTTAGCTAGTACACTTTTTCAAGTATTTTGAGATAAGAAAGTCAGCATGTTTCATAATAATCAAGTAGTGCTTTATGCTATAATATTGCTCTATGCTCTAATATAGTTGCATAAATTTGAAAATATCCTTAAACTTAATGGATTATTAATTCTTGTAATGATTTGAAAATTTTTATATGGCTCTTCATATATATTTCTCAGTAGAGTGATTAAGAGTGAAATATTCAATACGTTATTTATGTGAATTATCTCTGATCTTTTAAAAAGCAAAATAAGGGGGCAGCTAGGTGGCACAGTGCATAGAGCACTGGCCCTGGAGTCAGGAGTACCTGAGTTCAAATCTGGCCTCAGACTCTTAACACTTACTAGCTGTGTGACCCTGGGTAAGTCACTTAACCTCAATTGCCTCACTAAAAAAAAAATCGCAAAATAATATCTCTTTGTGATAGATGCATTTTTTCATGTATTTATTTATTTTTGAATTATTCAATTCAAGTTAGGATAGCTAGGTGCCACAATGGAAACAGTGCTGGACTTAGAATCAGAAAGATCTGATTTGACTGAAACAATTGAAGAACAAATTCTGATAAAATTCTAAATGCAAAAGGAGCCATAATTTAAACTAGTACTTGCAAACCTAAATTTCATCCTAATCTTAATGGGGAATTATCCAATACTATTCTCCAACATATAATTTTCATTTTTAAAATGTGTTAATTATATTGAAAACATTTCTTGATGTGTCACTGACAATAGTATGTTTTCAAAGTAACACTTTTCTCGACATGGTTTCAATATCATATTGAACACATATTATCAAATTAAGGAGTATATGGTGTGGTCAGGGAAGACTAGTTCTTCTGGTGTGATGAGCCCTTTTCAGGACTGCTTTGTGCCTTTGGTGTCCATGTCATCCATCTAAGTCCTACCTGTGGCTCCAAGAAACTGTAGCATATGCAGTGGCCAAACCCTGGCAAATTTTGACAGATGTGCTAAACCAGGTTGAAGGTAACCACAGGGTTTCAAACCCTTCAGGGACTTAGGGGTATTGTTTACCCTAAGCATGTGAAGATTTCCCTCTCTGGAAAGGACAGATGAGAACAATTTGCTCCAATGGCCATGAAGACCATGAAGCAGGTGCTGTGGAGTGCTTAGAGACTGGTTTACACATCAAAGACATCAGGGTCATTCAGTGCATCCCAAGTCATCACCAGTCAACTAGACTTTATCTTGCCATTGAACTTTGATGACTAGAAAAGAGAGTGCACCCGGTTACTTAAACAACTTGGCCTCACTTAAATCCAATTTATGTGTGAAAAAAAAAAGACATCATCCATACCATTTTGCCATTTTTACCTATCTCAAAGTCCTGTGGTTACAGAGGTGTGAATACACTGTGAGGTGTAGTCACAACCATGAACACAGGCACACAGGTCATAGGGATGTCTTCTCACTGAAAGCATCAATAAGATTTGACAGTCCCCTGGGTGTTTGAGGAACCTTTTAAAAAACACACTTCTCAACTCTTGATTTGAGGAATTGGCTAGAAAAATTTTTTGCTTTATTCAAACCTGGTCTACTTACCAGGGCAGGTAGTGATCACACTCTCGAGTCTAAATACAAAGCAAAATAAATAATGTACAAAAACTTCTGCAAAGATGATTCCATTCACCACTGGAACATGAAATATGCACGTTTTAGACAGAATGAAATCCAGTAGACCGGAAAGACAAACAGATCTTGTGATAGAACTCAGCACGTATAACATCCAAATAGCAGTCCTGAGTGAAACAAGGCTATCAAATGAAGGCCAGCTTCACAAAGTCAGAGCTGCATACACACTTTTCTGGAATAAGTAATCTAGTCAATAACCATTATGCCTACTAAAAGGAGTGGATGACAGGCTCATGACAATGTGATTACCACTCACAGCAAAGTACCACACCACTATCATCGGTGTGTATGTTCTCACCATGAGGAAACCTGATGAGGTCAAAGAAAAAAAATTTAAAAAAAATTTTTTTTGGGGGGTGAGGCAATAACTTGCCGGGGTCATACAGCTAGTAAGTGTCAAGGGTCTGAGGCCGGGTTTGAACTCAGGTACTCCTGAATCCAGGGCCAGTGCTCTATCCACTGCACCACCTAGTTGCCCCAAAGAAAAAATTAATGAAGATCGTGAGACCCTCATCATCACTATGCCAAAAAAAGACAAGCTTATAATTCTGGGTGACTTTAATGGCAGGGATTCCTTGAGAGGAATGGAGTTAGAAATAGCAATGGTCACTTATTACTGAAGACTTATACATCTCCTGACCTCATCATTACCACTGTCTTCTGTTTACCTATACACAATCAAGCATCAAAGAAGCATTCTGCCAGCTAACATTGATATTTTTTTTTTTTTGGTGAGGCAATTGGGGTTAAGTGACTTGCTGAGGGTTACACAGCTAGTAAGTGTCAAGTGTCTGAGGCTGGATTTGAACTCAGGTCCTCCTGACTCCAGGGCCCATGCTCTAGCCATTGCACAAGCTAGCTGCCCCCAACATTGACATTTAATAGACTTTCATTGTAAGGAGAAGAGACAGGATATGAGAGTGACAAAGGTGATATGAAGCACAGAGTTCTGGACTGATCATAGACTTATCGTCTCCAACCTAAATATTTCCATTCAACAAAATTAGTGACTCCAAAGTGAGACAACTGCAAAGAAACACAGTGTCAACTGATCAGAGTGCTTCTCTGGGTGGGATTAATTCATTGCTAACTTGGAGGGAAAGCTGAGTCAATACATGGTTGACTCAAGTAAGAAGGTAGATGAAGTTCAGTTTTATGCTGATAGTTACAATCCAGAGTGCTTTTATAATGTCCTGAAGGCAATTTATGCGCCAAAGTCCTATGATGCATCTCAGTTACTCAGTTCTGATGGAGTCACATCGATTAGAGATAAGGACATGATCCTGGAGACATAAGATGAACATTTTCATGGGCTTCCCAACAGACCTTTATCATTCAACTCTTAAGTCATTGACTACAGATTAAGTCAATTCCTTTCTAGCCAAATTTCAAACTGAAAAATACAGTTTGAATGCTATTAAGCTCCTCTTCTGTGGTGAAGTGCCTGGTGCTTATTCTACTTCAACTAAAATTTATAGGTTAAAGGGTCCACTGCTCATTCAAAAACTGACTGAAATTTTCTGGGTTACATGGCAAGAGGAGGTTATCCCCCAGGAGTTCAAGAATGCTTCCATTGTCAATATCTATACAAGTAAAGGAATTAGATTGTCCTGTGACAGTCCCAGGGACTCTCTCTTAGTCATTTCTGGCAAGAGTCTTGCCAGAGTCCTCCTTAAGTGGCTGATGCTTCATCTAGAAAATGGTCATCTACCTGAGACCCAGTGTGGCTCAGAAACAGCTGAGGAATGCTAAATATAGTGTTAGCTGCCCAACAACTTCAGGAGCAGTTCCAGGAATAGAATAGAGGTTTGTATACAAGGTTCATCAATTTGACCAAGGCCTTCGATGTTGTCAGTCATAGGCTTTACGGAAGTTATTTCAAAATTTGGTTGCCCTGAGTTCATCATTATTTTACATCAATTTCAAAGCAGCATGCTTGCCCAGGTTCTGGATAGCAGACAATGCTCTCATGCTTTTCCAGTCACCAGTGGAATGAAGCAAGGTTGTGTGCTTGTTTCCATGCTTTTTAGCTTAATGTTTTCAGCCGTGTTGTCAGACACCTCCAGTGAGGTTGAACATGGCATCCAGGTCAGCTACCACATGGATGGTAAATTTTTTAACTTGAAAATACTAAAAGTCAAGATTAAAGTGGAGGAAGAATTGTGGTATGGTTTTTGTTGTTGTTTTTGGCAGATGATTGTGCATTTAGCGCAACCTCTGAAGCTATGATGCAACAGAGTATGGATCAATTCTTGTTGCTTGTGGTAATTTTAATCTAACAATTAACACCAGTAAAACACAGGTTCTCCATCATCCAACACCACACCATCCATATGTAGAGCCATCAGTTACAAAAAATGGAGAAATTTTGAATATTGTGAATAAGTTCACTTACCTTGGCAGTATACTTTTAAGTAATGTACATATGGAGGATGAGGTTGATGTATAAAAGCAATACGGAATCTCTGGATGAGGGAGCTCACTCCACACAAGGAGGATTGCCTTAGCAAATGCATGGAGATGGGAGAAGGAATCTCCTACAGGGGAATGACTGGCAAGCCAGTTTAGCTGGAATATAGACTGCCCTTTTTATGTGGGCAAACTGAGGTTTCTCATAGGATTTAGTTGTCAAGATATACATCATTACAGCTAATTCAGTGTTTGGGAGGCTCTGAAGGAATGTATAGGAAAGTAGAGGTATTAGACTGCTTACCAAACTGAAGATCTAAAGAGCCATTGTACTGACCCCATTGTTGTATGCCAGTGAAACCTGGACAGTAAACTAGAACCATACCAGGAAACTGGAGTGCACCCCCCCCCCAACCAGCTGCAGCCCTGGCTGGAGGATTAACTTGGTCTTTGGGGGTGCAGGAAGCCCTGAGATTTGAGTGGAGAGAAGAAAAGGTATATATAGACCTGGGAGTTAGACAGCAAGGGCGGACAAGGATGGACAAGATGAGGAGAAGGAGAGGACTGGAGGCAGAAGACGAGAGAGGAGGGATGAGACAAACAGTAACACAGGACTAGGAGTAAGGAGGAAAGGCTGGCAGGCAAGATTAAGAGAGGCAGACAAGATTAGAGGGGCAGCAAAAGAGGCAGAGGGCAGACTGATGGAGCAGACAGACAGACACACTGACCAGGAGGCAGTGGAGAGCACAGAGGCAGTCAGCACAGGGTACAGGTTGGAGAAAGTGAAGATTAAGAGGAGTTAGAAGAAAGTAGCTGGGCAGGGAAAGTGTAACGTGCCCTGAGGCTGGAGGCAGCTAAGGCCCTTATTGTATTGAAGAAGTTCAGCACAGCAGGTGGGAAAGAGACCCAGTGGATAGAGACACACTGCAATGCAGTCAGATTGTACATTTTATTTCCCTGTATTCATAATTTTAAATAGTATCTCGTAAATAAACTCTGCTTTGATTATTTAGTTAAGAGGTTTCTTAATATTTTGTTTATCAATTTGGGAGTGGAGCAGTGTGGTGGAACTTTATAAATGGCCCACATTAAATTAATAGCAGTCAGATAGCCAATTAGCCAACAGTCCCCAGATTAAGTACCCCAGTCAGCTTTAGCCCCCAAAATTAGGCTAGTCATCAAAAATATTCCACACTCTCAAGGTCTTTTTGAAGAATTTTGGAATCAGTTGCATGACATGGGAGACAATGGCAAAGGACCTCTAAGTGTGGTATGCCCAATTCAAAGAAGCTGCAGTGCTCTTTGAGAGAAGTAGAATTGTAGAAATTCAAAAGAAATTGATAGATGTGGAAACTTATAGATATCCCCACTCCAAATGTTCACATGGACTATTTGGGCCCAATGAAGTTCGTACCTGTCTGATCAGCCACAGATGGACACCCTATATCTAGACTCTAACATAATGATGTTGTTTTGGTCCTCTTTGAGAACAAAGGACAACAACCAACCAATCAAATCATGATTTTTAACTACATATGTTGCTTCATCTACTCGAAATGATCACAATGTCTTCCATCATATGGACAATTATGCTTTCCACTGTGTTGTTATCTTCAGAGGAACCAAGTAAAGTCTTTTGCATATGATTTATCAAAAATCATATTAATTATAATAAAAGCTTAAAGTAAAATAACATTTTTGTCATATTAACAGAGGCATTTTACACTAAGGAATTTTGTAAGCAGTAGTATGCAAGTCATCCACTTGATGTCAAAGACAAGGTTTACTTTTTTTTTTTTTGCAGGGCAACGAGGGTTAAGTGACTTGCCCAGGGTCACAGAGCTAGTAAGTGTTAAGTGTCTGAGGCCAGATTTGAATCCAGGTACTCCTGAATCCAGGACTGGCGCTTTACCACTGCGCCATCTAGCTGCCCCCCAAGGTTTACTTTTAAGTTTTTTGTTTACTAAAAGCATTTATTTTTTTTCTTGGAAGAAGAAAACCTACCTTGTTTTTTTCTAACAGTCCCTCAATATATATTTTCAACATATTGTTTCAATTTATTAGCTTTCAGTCGAACATTTATACAAAGGAAAAACAGTAGTCTTTTCTTGTCATCAAGAATAGTACTTGTGAACCCCACCGATAAATACAATGCATTATAATTTCTGGATCTGGGCCTTTTACTTTGTGTTTCTCTATTTCTGCTACTGGAACTGTTTTGTCATCCTTTCTTGCATACTGGTTTCAGTTGCTTCACTGCATTTTCTTATCACATTGATTACTTGTATATCCATGACAAAGGGATATCTATCAGTTTACTTCTTAAAAACTAGAGAATAAAAATGTAAGACAAATTTGAATTTTCAATGATTATTTGCAATTCTTCTCAAGTTTCTTCAACTTTTTAAAAGTGCTTTTGGCTTATCAAAATGAATATCATTGAGAAACAAAATATGTTATGATGTTTTTAACTTTAAGAAAATATTGTTTAGCTTTAAATTACAAAGAAGTAGCATGAGGTCACAACTTCTCTGTGTCTTAAGCCTACATCAGCTTACTTATTTGTTTATTTTTTGCGGGGCAATGAGGGTTAAGCAACTTGTCCAGGGTCACACAGCTAGTGCCTGTCAAGAGTCTGAGGTCATATTTGAATTCAGGTCCTCCAAAATTCATCCACTGTGTCACTTAGCTGGTCCCTATCAGCTTACTTATAATGATGATAGATTATACCTGTATATAGATTAAACTGATGCTTCTATTTCTCTTATTGAGGGAAAGCAGAAAAGTTTTAAAAACTCCACTTGATAGCCCTTCCAATCATGGAAGGCAGCTGTGATATCTGCCTAATTGTCTTGCTGCCCCAGACCCACAAAAGTCTCATGACTTGGATCCACCTCTAGCAATGTTACTAACAATTGGGAACAAATATCTTACCTCTCTGGGTCTACACTCTCTTTATATGTAAAATGAGAATAATACCTGACCTACTTGTCTTCTAGGGTCAAGGAGAATCAAATGAACTTTATCTGAGTGGCGGCCGGTAACTATTAGTAAAAAAAACAACCTGGCCATAGAAATGAGGAGAGGGAGCTGTTCTGCGAACTATTATTGCAGTAATTGAAGCAATCATGGGATCTGAAATGTAGAGAAAGATTGTGACAGCTGGTACAAGCCATTCATGAAAGAAACATTATAAGAACAAGGAATAACTAGAAAAGCAGAGCTATGAAAAGCAATATGGTATCATGGGTTGAGTGTTGACCCTGGATCAGGAAAGCCTCAGTTCAAATCCTACTGCTAGTACTTAATAGCTTTATGACCATGGGTAAGCTATTTTACTAACTCTCAGAACCTCAATTTCCTCATCAGTAAAATAAGAGTTGGAAATAGTACCTACCTCACTGGTTTGCTGTGAAGATCAGATGAGACTATGTAGGAAAAGCTCTTTGCAAATTTTATAGCATTGCTATAAATGTTAGCTATCATGACTGTGTCCTCAATTTTTCTGGTCAACTGAAAATGGAAACTGACAAATGGGGAAGAAAAAAGGATGAATAATCTCAGTAAGCTGGAGGAAAAGAGGAAAAATAAATCAGAATGGGGAAGTGGAAGAGGGAATGGGAGGACAATTAGAGTTGGTTTGTATCTTCTTTTTCATGATAACTTTCATGAGAAAGAGATGAAAACAGAAGGCAAAGAGAAGAAAATTCTACTGCTTCTGTGACAGGGGAAATGATGGTCTGATCTATAAAAGGAAGATTTCCTATAAGGATATATACTTCAGAAGGAAGAAGAGCAGCTGTCCAACAAGAGGTTATATGATGTGGAAATTGCTAATTCCTTTGAGATGAACCCAAGGGGAAAGAATTGTAGTGATGTATGGCTCAGAAAATAGTTTAATGGGAATTTTAGATAAACAAAATTGCATTTTGAAGAATTTACTAGGCAAAGAAGGGAAAGAACTACTGGAAGAATTTTGTGGGGATTCCACTTTCGTAGACCATGGATAAAGATAATTTATTTCCTTCAGGAACAAAACAGGGAATATATTAGTCATTATATCTTGGCTGAAGGGATGGCATACTATGTTAACAATTCCATTTGGTGGAGCTGTGAATTGGTACAAGCATTCTGGAAAGTAATTTGAAACTATAGCCAATTAAAAAGAAATCACTAAATAATGCAGAAACTCTGACCCACTGATACCACTTTTAGTCATATTTCCCAAAGAGATCAAAAACAGAAAGAAAGAACTCATGCATATCAAAAATATTTATGTTGACACTCTTTGTTAAGGCAAGGACCTGGAGAAAAAACTAGGTGTCCATCAATTGGGGAAAGTTTGAGCATGTCATACCATCTGAATAAAAAGAAACTACTTGCTATGCTATGGGAGGACTTTATTAACTCGTAGAGCAAATTAAGAGTTAAGGGAAAACTAGGAGAACAATTTACATAGTGACAAAAACACTGTGATGAAAAACAAAATGGAAACAATGGAAACAGCATGAATAATTCTAATCATGGCAGTGACTGGACAGAAAGTCAGAAGACTGATGTTGAAGCATGATTCCCACCTTTCAGAATAGAGATGTTGGAGTGTGGTTTCAAAATGAAACATACATTTTGATATATGACCAGTGTGTAAATTTCTTGTTCTTAACTATCTTTATTAAGGAGAAGAGCATTTATTTGAGGAGGGAATGAGGTTGTTGGAGGGAAATTGTGACCGTGATTCCAAATAAAACAAAACAAAAGCAAATGTCATTCAGAGAAAAGAAGGAAATGTGTAAGGGTACACAGACAAATAGGGTAATGTTGGTAGCACCATGTTAAATTCAATGTATTCTTTTAGAAACCTCATTATAATATTCATCGAGTCCATGATTTTATTTTATTTTATTTTATTTTATTTTATTTTATTTTATTTTATTTTATTTTATTTTTTGGTGGGGCAATGAGTGTTAAGTGACTTGACCAGGGTCACATAGCTAGTAAGTGTCAAGTGTCTGAGACCGCATTTGAACTCAGGTCCTCCTGAATCCAGGGCTGGTGCTAGTCCATAATTTAAAAAGAAAATTAAAAAAAAATAATTTCATCTGAAGTTCCAGTTTCATACTTTTTAGACTAAGTAATATATGCATAATATAGAACTTTGGCAAGAAAAGGATTAGACAGTCAAGCAATACTGAGTACTTATTATGTTTCAGATATTATGCTAGGTCCTCAGGATGAAAAATTTGATGTGCCAAGACAAGGTATACATTTATAACCATGTACAAAAGAAATAAAACATTGATTGGCAGGATCATGTTAGTAAATAGTATTTGATCTTCTTTGTGCCTCACTTTCTTCATCTGTTAAATGAGGAGATTGGACTTAATGACTTCTAGCTCTGACCATATGATAGGGAGTAGGTAAAAGGCACTGGAAACAGGCAGGATCAGGGAAAGCTTCATACAGAAGAGAATATTTGAACTGAGTCTCAAAGAAAAGCAGAGACAGAGGGAAAGGGTAAGTAGACCTGCTAGATGGTTTTCCTTTAAAGATAAGTGTTAGATCATCTAAGAGGCAGCCAAGGACACTCTAGATAATTCTTCAGTGAATATGTGTTAAGTGCCTTTTTGACAGTTATTGTGCTAGGCATTGGGGATTCAAGGATAAGATAAAGTTATAGAAATAATCTGAGGTAACATGTAGTTAGGGAAAAAAAGTGCTTTAGGAACAGAGAACGGGAACATAATTCAATCTATTAAAAAAGATGGTGAAGGGCTAGATTTACACCAACATATGGATATATACATATATGCACATATGTGTATATATAATTTCTTTGAAAAAAAGGAGGGGTAGTGGTGATAATACTTACGGGAAACTGTCTGAGACTCTATGAAAGAAGAAATGCAAGGAAGGATGGGCCTACCTCAAGAATCCAGAATGAAAAGGGACTGAAAAAACTGAGCTCATAAGACATCCCTAGTTACATTTAGGGAAGCTATCTGGACCATTAATAATGGGAGAAGTAATAATGGGAGAAGTGATTCAAGAAGTCCTCAATGAAAGTATGAAAGAAAATAGATTTGTGGTAGCAGAGGGTAAGGATGAAGGGAATCATGTCTTTAAAAGGTAGGGAAGAATAAAAGGTTCAGCTAGAAGAATACTAGAAAGTCTATGGTCCTATGAAGGAAAAGAAATAAGGAATGCTTGCTTTCCAATGGATAAATTATATCTGAAGCTGACTGCATGGCAAAAAATAAGTGGTTAACAGCTTGAAGATAAGGCAGAAAGTGAGGTTTTTAGGAATCTCTGTGAGAAGCTGGTTTGGGCAGAAGGTGTCAGCCAGAAACATCAACTCCAATGGAGCAGGCAGAATCAGAAACCTAGCACCATCTGAGGAAAAGAAAAGGGGGGTGGGAATAAATCAGAGGGAGAGTAGAGCAAGCCAGGCAAGACACAAGAATGGGAAAAAGCCAGAACTGAGAGGCAAGGGTCAAGAACATAGAGGAGCCAAACAGAACTACAGGAAGCTAGGTCTCTGTGGAGACAAGTTCTCAAGTGTTCAGGAGTGCTAGTCTAAAGCTGTCTGGATTTGTTATTATTATTTTTTTTGGTCATGTTTTGTTTTGTTTTTGGACAGAACATAGGGATGTGACTGACAACCAAACCCAATCCATTGCCTAAAAAGAACCAACGCAGATTCATAGAATCCCTGGCCTGAAAGGACCATCTAAGGTCATGTAGTCTAACTCTGGGCTTCTTAAACTTTTTTTACTCATGATCCTTTTCACCAGAGAAATTTTTATGTGACCTTGGGTATATAGATATATAAAAGAGGCATATATAACCTTTTACTGTTGCCAAATTTTTCACAAGGCCCACATTCAGTGATATGCTTTGTTTTTGTGGTTTCTAAATTGTGTTTTCTAAATTATTGGGGGGCTAGGTAGGGTTTTTCTAAAATATTGATACTTATATATTAATTGATATTTATATAATAATGGCTATTGTACCTGTTTTGGGCAGTATTTGTTATTGAATTATATTAAATATGAGGAGCAATGACCACATGGCATTTTACACAAACAGGAGGAAAGCTCAAAATTCCCAAAGCCATATTGTCTAAGAGAGTACACGCCCTCAAGCAGAGTTCAGAAGCCCTACATTACCTACTGGCCTAAGGGGAAAGCAAGCACCAGAGACAGCAGGTCCAGGTCAAGAGGTCAAGCCTAAAATGGTGCTGGCCTCTGGGCCTTGGCTTTTATTCTCTTCTGATAGAATCAGGATACAACACACTGATCAAAGACAATTGGTTAGCATCATTCAACTCCATTGGTTCACATGACCTGAGGGTGGTCCATATTAGAATGAGCTGTACAGTGATGACATCAGGGTCTAATGGGGGAGACCCCTGAGGGGCAAAGATATATTCAGATAGGTGTGGTATAATCCTATCTGTTAACTGAGCTAGGCCAAGGAGTATCTCCATGCCTATTGTACTCATCCTGACCAGGATTTAACTCTGAAAGAGAGAACTTTGGGGCTCAAGGACTGAATTTTCTCAAGTCGGGGTTGAGGAGGAGCCAACTAAAACTGGGTACCTTTATCAACAAGAAATCCATTTTTCTGGTGGGTCTATGAGGGTTAACTGACATGCCTAGGGTCACACAGCTAGTACGTGTCAAGTGTCTGAAGCTGGATTTGAACTCAGGTCCTTCTGAATCCAGGGACAGTGCTTTATCTACTGCACCACCTAGCCACTCCCGAAATCCACTATTAATAATTATTTTCCCACAAATCCCATATGTGGTCATGTCCCACAATTTAAGAAGCTAGGGTCTAACTTATACCTGAGCAGTAATCTCTTCTTTGACATTCTTAATAAGTGGTATTCCAGCTTCCACTTAAAGAACTCACTAACTAATTAGAGAAGCAGCATGCAGCAGTAGATAGCATGCTGGATTTGGAATCAGAAGCCCTGTATTCAAATCCTCCTCAAACACTAATAGGGGAATCTTGGACAAGCCACTTAAACCCTTTGCCTCTCAGTTTTCTCATTGGTAGAGTGGGGGATTTACAATCAGTGGCCTCTAAGATCCTTTCCATTTCTAAATCAATAATCCTATGGTTGCCCATTCTAGATTAGGACAAATATTATCTGGAAAAATCAAAGGTGAGGAAGGCAAAAAAAAATGAGGACAGTTCTACTTTAGTGAGATCCATACTCCTCAGAAAATAAACAAGGAAGAAATATGGTAGGAGAAAAACAGTAGTGGTGATGTTCAAATCTAGTGTACTATACCTGACAGTAGAGAAAACCTGTGGGGAAAGTGTATATTCAGTTGAAAGTAAATAAATTTCCAAGTTCAGGGCTAAAGTCATGGCCTCCATGAAATTACAATATATCAAAAGGAATGGACATTATAGTACAGAGGCTGGGCTAAAGAGAGTGCTGGAACTTGCACAAAATATAGTAATGACAGGCTCTTGGCTAGGGAAAGTGTACAACTAATAATGGCTAGTAAAAACAAGCAAACAGATAATTTAAAAGAATAGGAAAGGGAGAAAACTGTCTACGGATATCCACCAGACTAGATACTACAGAGAATAGCTACTGTGTAGAAAGAAGAAAGTCATCAGAGATACCTCAGACTTTGAAGCCAAAAAAAGATATCTTAGAAAAGAGCCAGCAATAAACTTCAGCAATGACCTTAGATGACTATACATAAATGTACTGTGAGTAACAAAAGAGGTGAATTAGAAATCCTTAACCAAGGGGAAAAATTTGACATGAGGGGGTCATTAATACTTAGAATGAAACTGAAAACTGGAAAATGGCTCTGGAAGGGTATGTGGACTCATTAAAAAGAGAGTATAGATTAAGTTGTGTATATGAATTGATAATTAATTTATGGAAGTATAAAATTATGAAATGGGGGCAAGTATGCTCAATTCTTTGGGTACATGCTGGGAAGGATCCTCAATATCAATGGGAATGAGGCTATGATCACACTTTAATAAGGCAAAGAGGCTGCCAAGGCAATCAGAAATTTCAGAAACAAGTAGAATAAGGGATATAGAAGCAAATGGTGTGAGGACAGGGAATGGGGAGGTCAAGGAAAGCAAGCAGCATTGACCTGAGAAAGATGGCAGAGTTCTTGAGGGGCAAGAGTTTGAAGAATTATTTTATAGTTTTTTTTTGGGGGGGGGAGCAGAAGCATCTGGATGAATGTCTTAATGGAAGCAGAAACCAAAGCTCTTTCATTTTCAAACTATACTTCAGATTATTTGGACAGAAAGAATTAGATGAGGAGTCTGGAGAATTAATCACAATTTGGAAAAATGTGTGTATTGTAGTAGTGATGGGAGACTTTATCTGTATCTCTATTGGTGTTCCCACTATGGCAAATGGAAGCCACATATTGACTGAGAAAACCATGTAATGACATTATTTACATTCTATTGTATTTTTATTTATTTTGTTAAATATTTCCCAATTACATTTTAATCTGGTTCAGGAACATATTCAGGTGTATGCTAGTCAGCTATTTATAAGTTTGACACCTCTGGACTGCATCATAGGGATTGAATAAAAATAATGAAAGATATGTTCTTTTGCCCACTTTTAGTGATCTTTAGTGATCTTTCAGTGAGTTTTTCCACACTTAAAAAACAACCAAAAAAACCCAACAAAACCTGAAGGGAACAGGAAAGCTAAATGAGTAGGACTGCTATTTACAAAATTCTAGACCATATTATCAAAGGAATAGTTGGTAAATATAGTATCAATGGATAGGAAGCAGAATGGCTTCACCATGAACACATCATAACAAATTAACTTCCTTTGTTATTTGGACAAGGTCAATAGGTCACAAAGATACCTACCTAGATTTTCTTCTGTGTTGAACTGTTGAACATTCTATAGAAGTTATATTGGGATTCGTTTTTACTTTGTATTCATCAATACCTAGATGAGTGCCTTTCACATTATATATAATTAATAAACAGTTAGATTGGAATACATAAGTCAAAGAGTGGATTCAGAAAGTGTTGAATGGCAAGATATAGAGTAATAGTAATCCATTGATGTAAACTTGAAAGGCAGTATCCAGTGTATTTTACATAGTTATTCTTGATATGATAGTTGGTGATATATTTTGAATAAAGGCAGAGATGTAATTCTTACTAAATTTGTGGATGGCAGAAAACTGAAAATAATTGGTAAAATGAATAAAAGATTAAGGATCTTTTAGAATGCAGGGCCAAATATTATAGTTTAATTTAATAAGAATATATGGGGGCAGCTAGGTGGCGCAGTGCATAAAGCACTGGCCCTGGTTTCAGGAGTACCTGAGTTCAAATCTGGCCTCAGACACTTGACACTTACTAGCTGTGTGACCCTAGACAAGTCACTTAACCCCCATTGCCCAGCAAAAAAAATAAATAAATAAATAAAAATAAAAATAAAAATAAAAAAAGAATATAATGTAGGGGGCTGGGGTAACTGATCAGTTTCCTTGGTCAACCTAGAAAATTACAGAATATGTAAAATTAGAGGGAAAGAGGGACAGCTCCTCAAAATATGTAAATTTGACCAGTGGAGCTGTACTAGTTGAGTTTCAGAGGTTAGGAATGCCTAGTCATCATGAGCAAACTGAGAACCAGCCCCACCTCTCTTGATTGAAAAAAAAAAAAAAGAGAGAGTTGGTCATTTTCTCTCATTCTTTTCAAGACTTTCTCTTTGCTTTTTCAGCTGTTCTTTATTTAGAGTAAAATGAGGGTGGAGGAGAAGGTCATTTCTCTTCCCCTTCCCTCCACCACAAAGTAGGAGAAACTGACAGTGATGCTGCAGAAGTTAATGGCATTGGTAGAAATGTGCTGGTATGTGGCCTGAAAGGAAGGATCCTGGGAGTGCTTTTACAATTTTCCTAGATGGGAACTAAGAGATTTCCTGTTGAAGCACAAAACAGAAACAGGCATATTTGGTGACTGAAAAAGGAAATCTCAGCTTTTGGAGTGGCTCACAGGTAGGAAGTTCAGGCCCTGGCCCATTTCAAGAGAGATTTTGTGACTAATATGCTCATTTGTTGGAGAAGTAGCTCCTAGTTCTTGCCCAGTGTTCTACTTGAAGAGCAAAGCTAGTGATTAACTTCCAGCAGCCCTCAAAAATGTTTTATATTCTCACGTTAGTATAAAACATGGATTGGTAATACAAGGATTTAAGGGACTGGGTATGACTGAAGGAAAGAGGTCTCACTACAATGTGGAAATGTTGTTATTATGGCCATCCTAAGATCCAATCTAGGGTTATTGATTTGAGATGTATGTTTTTATGCCTTTTTCATTAAATTTAATTTTTTCAAATATAAATTTATCTTATCTCCCCTTACTACACAGAAAGAAAAAAGCAAGAAAAATATAACCTTTGTTTCAGTTTTTTAAATCCCACATTTGACATATTAAAAAAAAACATTTTAAATATTTCCTCTGTCACTCACCTCTCTTTTAGAAGGTGAGTAGTAGGTTTCATCACATACCATCAGGAATCAGAGTTGGTCATTTTGTGTATTAGGGGACCTAAGTCTTTCAAATTTGTCATTAAAATAGTGCTATTATTGTATAAGTTGTTCTTCTGGTTCTGCTCACTGAATTCTGTATCAGTTCATTCAAATATTTCCAGTTCTTTTTGAAACTACCCCATTAATCATTTCTTGCTGTTCAATAGTATCGCACCATATTCATATAATATAGCTTGTTCTTCAAACCTCCATCTGATGAGGAATCTGAATTCTTTGCCATTGCAAAAAGAGCTGCTATAAACACTTGTAAATATGAATCCTTTACTTATTATAAATATATATGTATATCTATGTATGTGTATAAATTCTAATGGAGAGATACAAGGACAAGGGTTCATTTCCTCATGGAAAGGCATCTTCCAGGCTGGATTCTATTTATATAGTAAACAGAAGTTAGTTCTCTTATTTGGGTGAGGTCCCAACCATGACAGACAATCATGTTCTTTGAGGGCAAGGAGTAATTTCATCTATCTGATATATCCTTCAGAGATGGGCTAACCTTAAGAAAAGCTGAGACTCTAAACAGAAATTAGTAGGAGAAAAGCCTGGAACAGAAATCAATATTTAGTTATTAATGTAATAGTATAATAACAATTCTCTTGATATCCTTTTCCAAACAGTTAATATAACATTGAAATTAATTATTACTTAAGTGTATTTGCTAGAACTGACTTGTAAATCCATATGGTCTTGAGTTCCTTTTCTTAGTAACCTCATTTTGGCTGGTTCAAATTCTTTTTCTAAGATAGTTATTTAAGTATTTTTTAATAATATGCTTTTTCTTTAGATAATCTAAACTATTTATACTGTTTTAAATATTTTTTCTATTTCATTTAAATGGTCAGTTTGATAGGTATATAGTTGTCAAAATAGCTCCTAATATATTTTCTAAATTTCATTTTCATTGATTATGCACTTACTCCTTTAATTTCTGAACTGGTAATTTGGTATTCTTTATTTTTAAAATTAAGTTAGCCAATGATTTATATATATATATATATATATGTATATATATTTTTTTCTAAATAAAACAAGCAAGGGGCAGCTAGGTGGTGAAGTGGATAAAGCACCGGCCCTGGATTCAGGAGGACCTGAGTTCAATTCTGGCCTCAGACACTTGACACTGTAATAAATTATATGTATCAAGTTTAAATTTGAGTTATATTTTGAAGAACTCTCACTGTTTAATTTGATCATTGACAATGCTATACTAATGATTAGTGAAAATCCAGCAAACAGCTAAAGAAGTTAAAAGTATCCAGAGACAACCAGAAACCAGAATCTCAACCAGAAACCAGAATCTTGACCAGAAGCCAGTTTCCCTGATGACATCTCAACACTCAACGAAGACAAGATTTCAAAGACTTTAAATGAACATTTTTGTGTTTTTTTTCTTCTGTTATTATATACACCATCTGTAATATGTATTCTTTGCAGAGACCCTCCCTCTATAGACATTTGTCAAAGTGAGGGACTGCCCCTCTGGAAAAAATTCTCCCTTTCTCCCTTTCCTATATTGTTATTAACATATTGTTTGTTAGCATAGGGTATTATATCTGTTATTTTTTACTGTTTCATGAAGGAAATACTCAGTGTTTCTCTATGAAAAAAAGTGGGGGAATATGATAAAATAATGGAATTTGGCAGATGCCCAGGGGTCCCACCTGGTTGATCTAGTGTTGCTTGAGAAACCAACTAAGTACCTACTTGAGATGATTAGACATAGGCTACATCTGGCCTGCCCTGAGTGACATATACTACTGACCTCACCAAGGGGACCAATCTCAGCCTTTCAACTTGAAGGACCTCCCTTTTTGGGGAGGGAGAGAAAAAGTAGAAAAGGAGAATGCTGAGGTTGGGAGCTGTCTTTCCTGCTTGTGAGCTTCTGAGAGTGGACTGCAGAGGGGCTGCAAGGCTGATTCCCATAGAAATTATGGACCCCAGGTGATGAATTAATAGAAATGAGTCCAGCTTTTCAAATTAGCTGAGCTGGAAGCAGGTTTGGGGATTGAGTCAGTTTTTGCTAGAGCCAGGGAGCTGATCCATTTTTCTCTTTCCCTATTCCCTTGTTCTTGGCTTTATTAATTTCACCTTTGTTATATATTTTATTCCCATTAATAAAACCTGATTTATTTGTGGAAAAGAGGCTGTTAGTCTCTTTTCTTATTAGCCTGGGAGAAATAACTTAAAAAAGAAGTTTGGAAGGGAGGAAACTTTGGACCTAGAGGTCCCTCATTATTTTCTGAACCCCAATATTATGACGAGCTACCCAATTAACTCTCCCCATATTAAATTTGGCCCTTACAAAACCCCCCCCACAAAAAACATAAATAATAATAAAAAACAAGCTCCTAATTTTGTTTATTAGTTCAATTTATTTCCTTTTATTTGTGGGATAATGAGGGTTAAGTAACTTGCCCAGGGTCACATCGCTAGTAAGTATCAAGTGGCTGAGGCCTAATTTGAACTCAGGTCCTCCTAAATTCAGGGCCACTCCTTTATCCACTGCACCACCTAACTGCCCCCTATTTCGTTTTTTTTCCTCTGTATTTCATTTTTTATGGTGCCTTTTAGTTTCTCCAACTGCCTCTTTGAATTAGGTCTAATAATTATTTTTGCTTTGACTGAAATCATGATTTTTACTCCTGCCTTTTCCTCTTACTTCAGGTGAAGGATAATAGATTTTGTTCCAGTCTCTTATTTTTATTCTATGTGTCTTTCTCCTTCATGTGTCTCTCATAAGAATAAATAAATAAACACACACACACTTTGAATTTCCCTCCATCCTATTCTCTCCTATTTAGCCTTTACTTTTTTTTTTGCCTTGTCCCCTCTTCAAGAATCTGTTTTCACTTTTAATCATTGCTTCCATTGATCTAACTTCCCTCTTATCACCCTCTCCTCTTTTTTTAGTCATTTCCCTTTTCAGTAAGGTGAATTTCTGTATAAAAAGACCCCTTCTAACTGTCCTAATAATGATAAAGTTTTTAGGAGCTTCATGTATCATCTTTCCAAATAAGAATGTAAAGAATTGAACATTATTACATCCCTTATGATTTCTCATTCATGTTTACCATTTCATGCTTCTTTTGATACTTGTGTTTAAATGCTGGAAGGTATGGGGAAAAGATACAGAGATGCATTGTTTGTGAAGATATGAATTAATTCAACCATTCTGGAGAAGAATTTAAAACTTTTGTCCAGTAATACTAGTGCCTGGTCTGTACTCCCAAATAGATCAAATAAAAATGTACAGGACCTACATGTACAAAAATATTTATAGCAACTCTTTTTGTGGTGGCAAAGAATTGTAAATTAAGGGGATTCTTCATCAATTGGGGAATGACTGTATAAGCTATGGTATATGATTGTGATTAATTATGAATGTGCTATAAAAATGATGAGGGGGTGGTTTCAGAAAAGCCTGGGAGGAGTTATATGAACTGATGCAAAGTACAAAGTGAACAGAAGTAGGAGAAATTTGTATAAAGTAACTAACCACAATTTGTAATGAAAATCAGGTGTGAAAGACTGAGCTGCTTGTGTTGATACAATGATTCATGACAATTCCAAAGGATACATGATGAAAAATAATCACCTCCAGAGAGAGAACTGATAAACTATGAGTACAGATTGAAGCATAACTTCTTTTACTTTATTTTTCTTGCTCAACCAGCTAATGTGGAAATGAGTCTTGTATGACTTCATAGTTATAAAGGGTTTCATATTTCTTACCTTCTCAATATGTGGGAGAGGAATAGAAGGAAAGAAAGAGAATTTGAAATTATAAATAAAAAATAAAATGTCAAAACAAACAAAATACGTTAATAAAATGAAGAAGCTCCAGAGAAAAACACTCCAGGTGGTGAGGTACCACCTCACACCTATCATATTAGCTAACAAGACAGAAAAGATGACACCATATGGTGATTTATTCAGAACATTTGGATTTTTAATTTGAATAAAAGAAGTAAGGAGTACATAATATCTGTATTTGAATATTTTTAAGGTTTTTACAGAAAGAGGAGTTAGACAATACTTGGTCTTAATGGGCAGAATTAGAAGCAATGTATGGAAGTTGCAAAGAGGAAATGTAGGGCCAATGTGAGGGAATGGTAAAGAAACAGAGCTACTGAAAGTAGAATGAGCTTCTTTTAATAGGAAGACTTTAAGCAAAGATTGTCAATATATTTGTTGTAGAGGAAATTCTTGTTCAGGTGTGAGTTAGACAAGAATAAATCTCAAACTCCTTAGAAAACTAATATTCTGAGATACGTTTATACTTGTTAGGGGTGAGTAGAAATTGGGGACTAGCTTAATTTGTACACATATTTTTCTGTAATGTTAACCAATCTGATAGATATGGGGTGATCATTCATATTTGTTATAATTTGCATTTTTCTATTCAATAGTGATTTAGAGTATTTTTTCATATGCCTAGGGATAGCTTTGGGATTTTTGCTTTTAAAAATTTCCCATTTTTATCCTTTGACCACCTATCAATATGGGAATGGCTCTTATTTTAAAAATTTAACTCAGTTCTATCATCATTTCATATTTGAGAAATGAGGCCTTTATCAGAGAAATTTGCTCCACTCTTTTATCATGGTAGCTGCTAAATTTTGTTTGATCTTGACTGGCTCCATTTTATTTGAATTATTTCTGAATATTTAAAAAAATTTTTTTAATTAATTTTTTTTGTGGGGGGCAACGAGGGTTAAATGACTTGCCCAGGGTCACATAGCTAATAAGGGTCAAGTGTCTGGGGCTGGATTTGAACTCAGGTCCTCCTGAATCCAGGGTCAGTGCTTTATCCACTGTGCCTTTCTGACTATCCTTAATATGTTCTCCTTAACTTGGGAGCTCTGGAATTTGGCTTTAATATTCCTAAGAGTTTTCAATTCCAGATTCCTATCGGGGTGATCAGTGCATTCTTTTGATTTCTTCTTAGACCTTTGTTTCTATGATATCTGGATTAATAAAACTTAAAATCTAAATGAAATGGTAGAATATTTAAAATAATATAAAGTGCTCAGATTAACAAAGCAAGAAATAGAGAATCTAATTTACCCAGTCTTGTTATCCAAGGCTCTTTCTGATTTTTTTGGTGAGGCAATTGGGGTTAATTGACTTGCCCAGGGTCACACAGCCAGTGAGTGTTAAGTGTCTGAAGACAGATTTGAACTCAGGTCCTCCTGACTCCAGGGATGCTGCTCTATCCACTGTGCCACCAGCTGCCTCTCTTTCTGCTTTTTGACAGTGAAAAAGAATCACATAAGAATAGGATTATATTTAATACACCAGGTAGATATTAGAAATTGATCTAAATAGAAAATAGTATTAAAATTTGGAGTACACCTTCCTCATTCATTTTCCTTAATATATTTATAGGTATATTTTATTTTGACATAATCTATTTCCCCGAAATAAGTTTCCCTCACTCACAGGAAGCCATCTTTGGTAACAAAGAATAAGAAAGGTAGAAAAGGGGATGGGGAGATCCAGCAAAAATAGTTAACACCTTGAAAAAGTCTGACATCTAAAATAATATTCCACACCAATCTAGGACACATCTCTGTAAATTAGTATGGGAAGGTGTATGCAAATAAATTAGCTTTGGAGCCTGGCTTGATCATTATAGGGTTTTTTGTTTGTTTTGTTTTGTTTTTGCAACATTCAATTTCAATGGTTTTGCTTTTGATCTTCGAAGTGTGTGTGTGTGTGTGTGTGTGTGTGTGTGTGAGAGAGATTTTCCTGGTTCTGCTTATTTCACTTGGCATCAGTTTATATAAAGTTTTCCAAGGTTGTCTATTCATCATGTTTGTCACTTATCAAATTGCACCGTAATATTCCATTGTTTGATTAGTCAGAGACTATTTTATAGGTATTAACTTTATTTCTAGTCCTCTGCCACCAGAAGAAAAAAATGCTGCCAAAATATTTTGGTGTAAATGGAGCCTTTCTTTTTGTCATTGATTTTAGGAGAGTATTTACCTAGCAATTGAATCTCTAGGTCAAAGCATGTTGACATTTTAGTCATTCTATTTGCATTATTCCAAATTTCTTTCCAGAATAGTTGTACCAATTTACATCTCTACCAACCACACATTAATATGCCTGTCTTCCCACAGTTTCCTTGTTATTGATTAGTTCCATCTTTTGTCACATTTGCCAATTTGGTGTGTATAAAGTGAAACATCAAGGATATGTTTATTTATATTTCTTCTGTTATTAGTGATTTGGAACACTTTTAATATGATTGCTAATAACTCACAATTCTTATTTTTGACAAGTAATGACATCCTTTGACCACTTATTTATTTAGGAATGGCTTTTAGTCTTATACATTTCTAATATTTTTATGCATATTGTAGGGGTGATTTTTTTTATATGACAAATATAAGACCTTCATCAGGAATGCCTTACAAAATTCCTTTCACCCTTCCCTTCAAGTAACTGCTTCCCTTCTTATCTTAGACATATTAATTTTGTTCTTGCAAAAAAAAAAAGCTTTTCAATTTCATGTAATCAAAGTCATCTATTTTATCTTTTATAATTGCTTCTGTCCCTTGTTTGGTTAAGAATTTACCCCTTTGCATAGGTGTGAAAGAAAGGTATATGAACTCCATGATCTGTTGTAAGTGTAATGGAAAATTTTGGTCTGAACCCAGTTTTCCAAATCCTTGTTTTCTTTTAATAAGCAGAAAACTAAAAAAAACTAAATAAATAAATAAAGGAAAGTAGATTGGAACCAAGATTTTAGACAAGTTTGCTCAATGAATATTTGGTATATATTTTGAGGAAATGTTTCCTGGGTGTCTGAGGAAGTATTTTAGAAGTCAAAATTTGCAAATAAAAAATCCATGAAGTACATTGTAATGGATAGATTTTAGCAAGGAAAAGAAATCATGTTTTCTGCTCACAAATACCAACCCCCCCAATTAAATGTAAAACGACATGATTTAAGCTGTGATAAAATTTCTATATAATATTATTAATAGGGTCCCAGATTTAGAGCTGGGGTTAAAAACCTCTCATCCTTTAAGGAAACTGAGGCACAAAAAATTAAATTACTTGCCCAGGAACCTCCTAGGTAGTAATTTTCTAAGGGCATATTTAAACCCAGGTCTTCTTGACTCCACATCAAAAGCCTTATCAACTTCTTATGATCCATTTTATATTAGGACTGACTGGCACTGAATTTAAGCTGAACTGTGAGAAGATATGATAAACACTTAAAAGTAGCCAAATGTGACAAATATCTAGAATTATTTTGTAAGAATATAGGACTTTAAAATGCTTTTTAAGATAATCTAGAATAGTATTAAGTACAACAGGATATAAGGCTAAGAAAGAACAGATGTTAGGTTATATAAAATTAAAGATACAACCTTTCCTAACTATTTTATATTGTCTACACTTATTTTAAAGGGAATTTCTCTTTCTAACTGTTGCTGGTGGGCTTTGTCAGTAATATATAGAAATGCTGATTATTTATTTAGGTTTATTTTATATATTGCAATTTCACTAATCTTGGTAATTATTTCAAGTACTTTTAAGTTGATTCTCTAGAATTGTCTTAGCATTCCATCATATTATCTGTGAAGAGTGATAATTTTGTTTCCTCATTGCCTATTCTAATTCCTTCAATTTTTTCTCTTACTGCTTTTGAGCACAATATTGAATAATAGTGGTGATAATGGGCATCCTTGCTTCACCTCTGACCTTATTGGGAAGGTTTCTAACTTATACTCATTATATAAAATGATAGCTGGTGGTTTTAGATAGATACTACTTATTATTTTTAAAAAGGCTACATTTATTCCTATGCTTTTTAGTTTGTTTTATTTCTAATAGCAATGTGTACTGTATTTTGTCAAAAGCTTTTTAAGCATCTCTTGAGATAATCATATGATTTCTGTTGGTTTTGTTGATATAGTGAACTATACTAATAGTTTTTTTCTAGTATTGAACCACCCTTGTATTCCTTATATAAATCTCCACTGATGATAATGTATGATCCTGGTGTTATTTTGCTGTAATCTCCTTGCTAGTATTTTATTTAAAATTTTTGTATCAATATTTATTAGAGAAATTGGTTATAGTTTTCTTTTTCTGTTTTGACTCTTCCTAGTTTAGGTATCAGTGTCATGTTGATCTCATAAAAAGAATTTGGTTGGACTCTTTTGCCTATTTTCCCAAATAGTTTATATAATATAGTTAATTGTTCTTTAAGCATTTGGTAGAATTCACTTATAAATCCAACTGGCCCTGGGGATTTTTTTGTAGGGAGTCCATTGATGGCTTGTTTAATTTCTTTTCTAAAATTGTGCTACTTGAGTATTCTATTTCCTTTTCTGTTAATCTGAGTAATTTATATATTTTGTAAATGTTTATCCATTTCACTTATATTGTCATATTTATTTGCATACAATTGGGCAAAATAGCTACTAATTATTGCTCTAATTTCCTCTTTGTTGGTGTTAAATCCATTCTTTTCATTTTTGATACAGGTAATTTGGTTTTCTTTCTTTTTTTAAAATTCAAAGTAAGGGGGCAGCTAGGTGACACAGTGGATAAAACACTGGCCCTGGATTCAGGAGGACCTGAGTTCAAATCCAGCTTCACACAATTGACACTTACTAGTTGTGTGACCCTGGGCAAGTCACTTAACCCTCATTGCCCTGCCAAAAAAAAATAAATCAAAGTAAAAAGGTTTCTCTCTTTTATAGGTTTTTTTCATAAAATAAGCTCTGTTTTATTTATTGTTTTAATGGTTATCTTTCAATTTTATTAATCACTCAATTGATTTTCAGGATTTCTAATTCGGTGCTTAAATGAAGATTTTTGATTTGTTCTTTTTCTAGATTTTTTTAGTTGTATGCCCAAATCATTTATCTGTTCTTATTGATTTAAGCATTTACAGATACAAAATTTTCTCATAGTGCTGCTTTCTCTGTATCCCATAAATTTGGTATGTTTTCTCATTGTTGAAACTATTTTTTTAATGATTTCTTCTTTGACCATTTGTTTAAGATTAGATTAATTAGCTTCAAATTAATTTGACTCTATTTTTCTATGGCCCTTTACTAAATGCTCTATTTATTACATTATGATCTAAAAAGGATGTATTTAATATTTCTGCCTTTCAATATGAAGTTTTTATACCTAGTAAATGGTTAATTTTTGTGTTGGTGTCATGTACCAATGAGAAAAAGGTATATTCCTTTCAATCCTCATTCAATTTTCTCCAGAGTTCTGTCATATGTAACTTTTCTAAAATTCAATTCACCTCCTTACCTACTTTCTTATTTAATTTGTGCTTAAATGTATCTAGTTGTGTGAAGGAAGTATTGAGGTCCCCTGCTAGTGTATGTATTGTAAAGGCCAAAATTTAATAAGGGGAGAGTTAATTGGGCAGCTCATTGTAATAATGCAGTAAGAAAGGAGATTAACAGCCTCTTTCAAAAAACAAAACAGGGTTTATTAATGGGAACAAATTTAAACACAAGTAAGGTTAATATAACTAGGGACAATTAAAAAAGGAATAGGGGAAGGAAAAAAAAAAAACTACAACTCACAAACTCATCACTACCCAGATTCAGCTTCCAAAGAGAACCAGCTTTACAGTGTCCCTCTTCTCCCTTCACTCCCACTGAAGTTCCTCTCTTCCAGAAGCCCCCTCTCCCACAGGAAACAGGGCCGACCACACACATAGCCCCAAGCTAATTGGCTGGCAGCCCTGATTGACAGAACTAACAAGCATCTCTACAAAGACAAGTTCTGGATGCCAAAGACCTCCTGACCTGTCCTCACCAGGCTTCCTGTCATTCTAATTTGGTCAGGCCCATGCAGGCGCACAGGTGTCCACCACAAGGTCAGCATGCATGGGTGCATGCAGGGCCTCCAACCCAAGCCAAAGATGGGGTCACAGAAACCCCAAATCACAAGCAATTCCTTGAAGTATATATATATATATATATATGGCAATGAGGGTTAAATGACTTGCCCAGGGTCACACAGCTAGTGTCAAGTGTCTGAGGCCTGATTTGAACTCAGGTCCTCTTGAATCCAGGGCCAATTCTTTATCCATGGCACCACCTAGCTGCCCCCCCTAGTATAGTTTTACTGTCCACTTCCTACTGTAACTCATTTAACTTCTCCTTTGGAAATGGGGATGCTATGGTCTTTGGTGCATATATGTTTAATTTTGAGATCACTTAATTGCTATGGTACCTTTTAGCAAGATGTAGTTTCCTCCCTTGTCTCTTAATTATATTTGGTTTGTTCCTACTTTTTCTGAGATTATGATTGCTACCCTACCCTTTTAAAAATTATATATGGGTGAAAAAGAATGAAGAGTAATACATAGTAATCATCACTTAATGTGAATGGGATGAACTTATTCATAAAATGGAAGTGGATAGCAGAGTGGATTAAAAACAAGAATCCTATAATATATTGTTTACAAGAAACAATTTTGAAGCAGAGAGACACACACAGAGTAGACGTAATAGGCTGGAGCAGAATATACTATGCTTCAGCTGAATTTTTTAAAAGGGATGAGAAGCAATCATAAAGTCCATAGCTTCCACTTGCCCAATACTAATTTTTCAGGAGTTATTTGTTTACTTACCTTTTGTATCCCCTTTTCCATTTAACTGATTCAGCTTTTTTAAGGAGTTGTTTTCTTCATTGGGTTTTTGTCCTTGCTTTTCCATTTGCCAATTCTACTTTTTAAGGAGTTTCCTTTTTTTTTCCCCAAGCTGCTCTTTCCCCCTCCCATGATTCCTTTGCATAACTCTTTTTATCCCAATTCTTTTTCTGTGTCTCTTATTTGGTTATTAAAATCCTTTTTGAGCTCTTTCAGAACTTTTTGGGCCTAAGATCAATCCACCTTCCCCTTTGAGGCTCCACATGTAGGCATTTTGACATTGGTCTTCTGAGTTTTCTTTTTGATCTTTCCTATTTCTATAGTAGTTTTCTTTAGCCAAAGCTTTTGTTTGTTTGTTTGCCTTTTTTGCTACTTTTCCAGCCTATATTGTGATTTTAAAAGTTGAGCTCTGCTTCTATAGTAAAGGAGGCACTATCCCAAGCTTTTTGAGTTAGGGGCCAGGGGTTTTGTCACTGGCTTTCTGCCCAGGGGCCTCTGGGAATAGCAGTTCAGTTGCTGCATTGAGGTAGCCTGGCTTAGTTCAGGAGGCTATAGTGAGGCCTCTAGGTTTTCCAGGCCTAACCATTAGCTGGCTACAGCAAGTCTGGAGGCCTCACAGCAGGCCTACTGTGTTGCTGACCTGTTAAGCTGGAACCTTATGGTTTTGGGTGCTGCTCTATTGTGGGGTTAGTGGCCTCCTGTTGCTTTGCTAGTAACACTGCCTGCACTGGACTGTACTCCCCTTTTACCCAAGTAAGATGGACCTTTTCTGCAGTCCTTCTAAGTTATCATGGGTCAGAAAATTGCTTCTCCCTGTTCTTTTGTGGGTTATGGGACTTCAGAATTCATTTTGAAGCATGATTTAGAGTTGTTTTGAGGGAAATTGGGGAAAACTCAGGCAACATCTTGCCTTTTCTCTTTAATCTAGGAACTTACCTTCAAGTTTCTTATGTATTCTTTTTCTGCTCCTTTGATCTCAACTATTATCTCTCTATGGATGACATGCAACTATAGTTACTTCTGAACTTCCATGCTGCATCACTTGGACATTCAGATCTAAAAGTCCTTTAGACATCTCCTAATCAATGGGACCCAAATGCCATGCATCTACTTTCTCATGAAATTCAACCCTTTTTTGAACTTCTTTATTTCTATCTAGGCTACAATTATTCTTTCCATCATCCAAGTTCACAACATCAAATTTAACCACAACTTCTTACTCTCCAATCCCATGTATATCTAACCTGAAATAGTTTTGGTGATTCTGTCCCCAAAGACTACTTGGATCCTTCCAACTCATTTTTTCTCATATGGCCACACTCTAATTCAAATATCCTCCCCCCACCATCATCTGTCTTGGTCTATTATAAAGCCTCCTAATTGGTTTTGATGCCTCAAGTCTGTCTCTGTCTACTCTCTGAATATATTCTCCATAAGGATGCCAAAGTGCTATTCTGCTATTACAGGTTGAAGCCTATTACTCCACTGTTCAATGAAATGCTGTGCTTTATTGACAACTCTTTGTGGTTTTAAAGGATTTCCCAACCTTGTCCTACCCTTTTACATTATTAAACTTTAGTCATTTGTTAGTCCTGCAAAATTGTCCTTTTAGTAATTATTCACACATGACTTTCCTTCTCTCATGTCTGAACATTTGCACAGAATGTTTTTGCTTTAGAATGGTTCATTCTTACCTCTAAGTTAGAAACCTTTAGTTACTTCAAAACTCAATTCAGAGGGGCTGCTAGGTGGCACAGTGGCTAAAGCACCAGCCCTGGATTCAGGAGGACCTGAGTTAAAATCCGGCCTCAGACACTTGACACTTACTAGCTGTGTGACCCTGGGCAATTCACTTAACCCTCATTTGGATCTTGCACAAGGCTTTTCCTTAATACTCCACTTAGTGTTTCCTCAAAATGAATACAAATACCTAGTATTTCTTTTAATCTATACATATTTGTATATTTGTTGTCTCTTCTATACCCTTGAAGACGGAGAGTTTACTTTTTGTTTTTGCATCTTCAGGGCCTAGTTTAGTGACATATGGTAGGTGCTTAGGTGCTTAATAAAATGCTTGTTGAGTTGATGGATTGATTGACTGAATTCTGATAATGATAATTTACCAAACTTTAAGAATTTTTGGAACAAGTAAATAGTACTAAACAAATTTCAGCTAGAACAGGACTAAGTAATACATGTTATGAGGGGAGGAAAGCTGTTTACATTGTACAATGTCAATTTTTATTCGTAGATATTAAAAAAAATTCTACTTTTTGAAGAAAGCTTTCAGAGAAATAGTAAAGTCAAAAGGTTTTTTTTTTCTTTGTTTTTTTGTTTTTTGCAGGGCAATGGGGTTAATTGTCTTGCCCAGTGTAACACAGCTAGTAAGTGTCAAGTGTCTAAGGCTAGTTTTGAACTCAGGTACTCTTGAATCCAGGGCTGGTGCTTTATCCACTGTGGCACCTAGCTGCCCCAAAGTCAAAAGTCTTAAGGAACAAAGCAAGTATTATCATAATTTATACAAAATGTTTTACAAACTTTAAATACTATATACATGTTATCAATTTTCTTGTTATTTCCATTTAAAGGAATGAATAACAACCTGCCATCATAGAAAGCACAATTATTTTGAAGACAGAGGGCCTATGTTTGAATCCAAATTCTATTATGTGTATAGATATTTGAATCACACCTTATAAACTTACAAGTTGCATGATTTTGATCAAGGAATTTACTCTTTAAGGACCTCAGTTTCCCCTTTCTAAAGCTATCTCCCAATGACTCTGATTAATGAAGTATACAGAAGAAAACAAGAAATTGGCGTAGAAATAAGAAAAAAATCAAAGACCAACTGGTATATGTCTATAGTATTTTTATATCATGTAGCTACTTAACTTCTCTGAATTCATATATAGATCATCCAAAAAGTGATGACTATGATTTATTTATTTATTTTATTTTTTGGTGAGGCAATTGGGGTTAAGTGACTTGCCCATTGTCACACAGCTATTAAGTATCAAGTGTCTGAGGCTGGATTTGAACTCGGGTCCTCCTGACTCCAGGGATGGTGATCTATCTACTGCTCCACCTACCTGCCCCAACTACAATTTTCAAATGAGAGTCTTACCAACCCTCAATTACCAGGTAAATCCTAAAGTTTTCCCTAAGGCAAATCACACAGGGTCTTGTGCCCAGTAATCATCAGAACTATGATTTGAACTTAGATCTTCATGATTCTAACCCCCTCTTCACATCCCATTCAATAAACTCTCATGAACTATATAAATGATGATGATTATTATTCATGTCAATAGTAGATTTTAACCTAATGACAACCTTTATACTCCTTATTCTTTTCATAATTGCTTCTTAGTTCTATTTTTCTTAAATAATGCTTATTTCTCCTGCTAGTTCCTCTATAGAGAGACACTTCCAAAAAAGAAAAAGGCTGAAATAATAGCAAAATAGACACATGAATGCTCCCTTGCCCTCAGTACCCATGCCATGGCTGATTGTCTTATACAAGGACAATACAAATGCCCTCCTATCACAAAGGAACAAAACAGTTGGTTTTAATTCTTCCAGAAAAGTGTTTAATAAATGTTTTTGATAATGGTCTCTTTCTCATAGTATTTTCGAAAATAATATCAGGACTAAGAACTCAGCTGACTTTCAAATATGACATGGCTTTTTCTCTGACCTGCAGAGCATCTCAGTGTCACGTGGGAGTTTTCTCTGTAACACTTCCCCATTACCACAGGGATAACCACGAGAGGGTAAGACAACAGGAATCATTTTAACAATCCCCAGCCACTTAAAAAGCCCTTAAATCCAGACTTTTCATCCTTTTTTCCTCTTTGCAAGAGTTCTTGTCAACTTGCATTAGATGTGAATAACACAAAGACTTAAAGACATACCCTCCGGTTAAATAAGAAAACCTAACAGTTTTCCGGAGCAGGCAGGATTAATCACACATAATAATTATACAAAGTGATAACACACTTATTATGAGAGCACATAAACACCATTAAACAAACAGTGGCAGCAACCTCTAGGAAAGAAGAAAATAAACGTTAATTGTTGGTAGTGAGGGGAGGGAAAAGCACCCAAAATGCAAATCCAAATATTCACTGACTAAACATTTTACATTATAAGGTTCCTGTAGTTTCTGCTACTTCAGGCCCCTAAAACAGTGCTTGCTTCTTGTCCTTGATGTATGTATGGTAGAGAGGCTCATGTTTGACCCCTGCATTGTTAAATTGGCAGAATAAAGCAGGAGAGATTGTCTAAACCCATCTTGCAAAGTTTCTCTAGTTTTAAATGTCTTCTGAAGCCAAAGAAAAGTAAGACTGCAACCCAAAGTTGTAATTCTAACACCACAAAATTGATTCAGATGTATATGCCAATTTTAATATTATTCTTCTTGATCCAAGAGCTATGTATACTGAACCCTAAAGTTCACTTTATGAGGTCTTATTGACCTTCTCACAGCAGTGTCCTATGGGGAAAGCAGTCTTCCTATGTAACTTAGTCCTGTGGTTGACAGAGTGCTCAGAAATCAGCTGGAGGCACACAGCAATGTGGAATAAAGAAAATGATTTTTTTTTTGCCTATACAAATAATCACAACAGTCACATTTAAATGCTTTTATTCTATGACATCCATTTACCATCACTTTATGATTTACATTATTCTTTCAATCTGCAATTACCCTTCTCTATGGTCAGATTTCCTTTGAGTTATGTCTAGGTTTGGCCCCAAGCAACCATAGCTCACAGGCATTACCATATGAGAAAAGGTATATAGCTGAAAGCTCATGGCTAACCACAGAATGATCTTGCCCCAAAGAGTACTAAAGGACTTTACTGCTTCCTCAGTCAAGTATTTCATCAATGGCACCCTTATGTTTTCTACCCGTTTTCCACCTGTTTCCCACAGCGATCTCAAGGACTTAGTGGAATAACTAAGAGAAGGTGTACCTTCCATCATATAGTACTTTATACTTCACGAAGTAGCTCCTTCTCACAAAAAAAGGTTAGGTACCCCTTTTCTTATTGCACATGATGTTTTCTTTATCCCAATGGTTCTTTTACCAACTGCTTCTGTGTTGTAACAATCAGACAGGGCTAGCAATAGAAAAATTTGAAACATCAGGAAGAATATTTAAGGTACTTTCAGTATGATAATGATAATTTCTAATCCTCCTGATAATTAATTTTTTGAACAGTCACCACAGGAATGTGATTATGACATTCTTAGCATGAGCAGTGGCACATTAAAAGCTGTCCTCCATCTTGGTGCGCTGATGTGATTACCTAGCTCCCTTCCCTCGCATTGACATTTTTACTATTTGCCTATTGTCGAACTACAGAGTCTGGGATCATTAAATACATAAGAGGCTCAGATATCTATATTTTACCTTTATGTCAAATATTTACATGTCATGCGTAGAGCCTCACAAAGGAGTTGTTGTGATTAGTTGCCAAGAAATATCAAGAATCAAATGCAATTGTTAGTGTTTAAAGGTTTTCCTGTTTATTTCTGCAAATACAGAGGATAAACAGTGTCAGTTCAAAGTAAACTCTAGAGTATATATTACCTTCAAAGATGATAGTCCCTTAAAGCTCTTGCATTGTTGAAAACACATGCCACACTGCTACATTTTTCAGCCAACCCTTTGTGGTTAATGGTGCCATGTGTGAAGAATCAAGCAACTGCCTTGCCCTCCGGCCACTTACCAACTAATTGGAAACTTACATCAAGGAGGCAAACCTTATGGAGACTTTTAAGTGAGGAAAATAAACCTAAGTAGGCAAACGCAAACCTGGTTGACATCTTGGAAAGGAGCAAATTATGAGTTTAATGTTTGGAATAAACAGGAAAACAACACCACAATTATGAAAGTTTGGAGGGAGAGAATAATGCAACAGTTCAGTTACTGTAAGCTACTGTTTTACAGGTTTTGATTTTGAGTGATGTTCAGGAGATTTTGATTTAAAGCAGCCATTTGTTTCATTCCCTTGAGGAGTATTTGCTAGCAGTAGCCTCCCTGCCAAATAATTTTTTTTCCTGATTCCCACTGATATGATTGAGAAGTTAATTTCATTTAATGATGAATCCCATTTGTTTGGGAACTAGTAACAACTACATTATCATCATCATCATCACCATCATTATACTAATAATAATTATTATTATTTTGTTTGTTTAAAAATAGAAAATGAAACAATTGGGCTATGGAATTTTCCCTAATACATGATATGTGTTTTCTGCATATGGGTGTCACCAGACAAAAATGAAAAATCTTGTCTTTAAGTTTATGCCATTTCATTTCTGTCATCATCACTTCTAAAAATAATCTGTCTGTACTGGTCATGGTGCTAGGAACTCTTCATAGTAGGTAAGTATAAGATCACAGTCATCTTCTAGGTGAAGAAACTGAGAGGTTAAGTGACTTGGCCCCACTCTTTGCTATTCTATGTGCAAATCCTATATCCCAACCCCTTCTTTTTCCTTTAGGTACAAGCCTTATAGATGATTCCTTTCTCTCACTAATTGTTAATTTCCCTTTCTTTATTGACTCCTTCAATGCTGCCTATAAGCATTCAAAGTTTTCTTCTTTCTTTAAAAAAAAGCCTTTCACCTGACGCTATCATTTCAAGTTATTTTTCTATATTTCTCCTTTCTATTCCTCTCACAGCCAAACTTTTTGAAAAAGACATCTACATTCATCACTATTTTCTAAACTCCCACTCATTTCTCAACCACTTGCAATCTCTTAGGAATCATTTTGACTTAACTGAAGCTTCTCAGCAATCAGGAGCAAAGCCCAGAGATGAATCAAGTAGTGGTCACCAATGATCTCTTTATTATCTTATTAATCCAATGGTTTTTTCTCATTCCTCATCTTTCTTGACCTATTTACAATGTTTAACACTATTGACCCACTTACCCCCTTCCTTCTGGATACTCTCTCCTTGCTGGACTTTTGTGAAACTAGGCTGTCACTGATCTCTTCCTGCCTGCATTTAGAATTTTCATCTTCTATTTACCATGATTGCAAAGACTATTCCTGATACCTGTCTCCCTTCAAGGCTAAGTTTTAGTGCTTTCTTCTTCAAAAGACCTTCCCTGGTTTCTTCTAATTTATAATACCACCCTTTATTTACTATGCATTTATTTTTTGCAAATATTCTATGTTTATTTTTATGTGAACATGTCCTATATGCCTCAAGAATTAAATTGCTCAAGGGTAGTTACTTTTGTATTTGTTTCTCTAGCTCCCAACACAATGTTTATCATATAATAATTATTTAATAACAACTTATTGATTGTTTAACTGACTATCCAAATAAATATGATAGTAGGTGAAAGAAAAAATTGGACTTTGAATTTGGTTTTTATGACTACAAATCCATTAGTGTTTCCAATTTGACAAATTAGCTGCCTTGCCTCTAATGATCATTACATTAGAAAGAAACAGAATAATTCATTTCCATGTTTTCCATGAAAAGTTTTTAATGAATACTCTTGATAACCATCTCATTGTATTTGTAAAATATTATCACAAGTATAACTTAATCCAATTTTCAAGTATGATGTGGGGTTTGTTCTCACTTCTAGATTGTGCAGGTGTTGCCTTGACCATTCCACTTTATGACTTCAGGAATGGTTATAATAGGTAAGTAAACAGCAATTATTTTTATGACTTCCAACTGCTTAAAAAGTTCTTTCATCTAGGCTTGTTCTTAAATTCAGACTTTTCATCTTTTTGCCTTTTCAAAATAGGTTTTACCAATGTTCATTCTAAATGAACAGTACAAAGACTTACATAAACTATTGCTTCCAGAGGACCAGTGTTAAAAACCCAATGATACCTGAGAAGGCAAACATCCCCTCTAACCCACATCTATAAGATTAGTTGGTTGCTACCTTAGAAGGAAGATAGACACCAACTCTGAGAGAAGACAATGTTAGATAGGTAAAGATTGTGGTGGGTACCAGGCAAGTTCAACATTTCAAACAACATTTATTAAGTAGCTTCTATAGTTAACGAATTTTACATGGCACAGCATGAATTAATGGACATGATAAAGTGGAGGGACAAGCATACAACCTATTAATGCAAGGATAAAATTTCTGTGGCAGCGAGGTAGAATAATAAATAGAGTGTTGGGTCTGGGGTCAGGAAGAAGTGAGTTCAAATCTGGCTTCAAGATGCTAGCTATGTGACCCAGGGGCAAATTACTTAACCTCTGCTTCAGTTTCCTCAGATATAAAGTGAGAATCAAAATCACATGGTGGTTGTATAAATCAAATGAAACCATATTTGTACAGTGCAGACACATAGTAAGCACATAATAAATGCTTAGTTTCCTCCCTCCCTTTCCCTCCTTTTCTTCCTCTTTTATTACCTCCCTTCCTCCCTCCCTACCTTCCTCTTTCTCTTCTATCCTCCCTCCCTTCTTTCTTTCCTACAAAACTCAACCTCATGGTATAATGGAGAGAATACTATACAGGAAGCCAAAACCCTATGTTCAAATCCTAGCTCTGAAACTTACTATCTGTGTGATTTTGGGAAAAGAAATATCTCTTTTTAGGCCTTAGTTTCCTTATTTGCAAAATGAAGGAGTTAGATGAAACAATGTCTAAGGTTGTTCCAAATGCTAGAAATCCTATTATCATTCCAGCCTATAAAACTTCCAAACCTAGCTAAAAACTATAAAAGTAAGCATAAACATCTCTAACCTGCCATCCATGCAACAAATCAAGTCATTATCAATCAGATCTACCCATAAGTCCTGCTGGTAGTCAATATTCCAATTATCCCTGTTGTCAGAGCAAATTCCCAAGCCCTATCTAAGCTTTGATTTTTCAAGTTGTCCTCTCAAATCAGCTCCAGTAATTTTTGTTATTTTCCATATACCACCAAAAGTTCTACCATAAATGCAGACTCCTGTGGAAATCATACACAAGAAGGAAGGGAGATCAACAATGTACTGGAACATTTCTGAGGTATCAACCAGGAGACAGAAAAATTGTTCCATTCCCATGTGTTAATGAAAATGGGATATACAAGATTTGTCTCTTCCTAGGTAATTTATACTGTAAAGTTGTCATGGACATGACAAATTTTATTCTGTGGGAAAAATGTGAGAGATGTAAGGCCACAAATGGGGAAAGCAGACCCAGACAGGCCACTATGATTAGATGTATACAATAAGCAGACAGAAATGATCATGGGAGTGTTGACATTGGAACTTTCCTTTTTTTTTCCTGAAATTTAATTTATTTTTAATTTATGGAATAAACCTAGTATTTCTATAATATACTGTAATAAAAAATAACTTCACATGAAACTGCAAATCTATTATGTGTAACTTGCTATTCCTTTTTGTTTTTTATTTTTTTGGCTGGGCAATGGGGGTTAAGTGACTTGCCCAGGGTCACACAGCTAGTAAGTGTCAAGTGTCTGAGGCCAGATTTGAAGTCAGGTACTCATGAATCCAGGGCCGGTGCTTTATCCACTGCGCCACCCAGCTGCCTGATTCCTTTTAAATATGTAATTATCATGTAAATTTGTTTTCCTATTTTTTCTTCCAGTCACCAGAACATTTGTCAGAGGAAAATTTGGTGCAATGAAAAATCAAAGTAGGCCCTCATTGTGTGATTTGAGAAACTACTTGAATATTCCTTATTTTAATCCATAGGGCTAGCCTGCCTACCTCCCACATCTCTCAATTTCTATTCCCATTGAGCCTGTTTCATTCACTTCAATTCAGTAACTAGTGCTTTTTAATAGTCTTTTGTGGGGCAGCTAGGTGGTGCAGTAGATAGTGTACCGGCCCTGGAGTCAGGAGGACCTGAGTTCAAATTCGGTCCTGGGTAAGTCACTTAACCCCAATTGCCTCAAAAAAAAAAAAAGTCTTTTGTAATCACTGATGAATGGTACTCTACCACTATTCTGTTCATTGGGTTTGATTCTGCTTGAAATGTGGTTGAGGAGCTTATATATAGCTTCTGGTTTTAGATGAAGTCCTTAGTCAAGGTGCTACCCTTTCTTTATAAGAGAAAGAGGTTTTTTTTTTTTCCATTTCTTCTTTAGCTTTGAGTCAAGAAGCTTAGGCAACAGCAGCCCCATCACATACTAAATGTCAAACTAAGAAAACCCTTAGCTGTTTTTCTCCCTATCCTCTGTCTATCCTCAGATCATTGACTGAGATAGGCTCTTCTTCTCAAGAAGAAGAGTCCTAATTTGCAAAGATCAATATTTTGGGGACACAGAGTAGCCCACAAGCTACGTAGCATTTATAGGTATTAAGTATCTGCTTTCATTATCTTCTTGTCACCCTTAGTGGAGCAAGGCTTCTTTCCTAAGGATCTGATATAGTGTTAAAAAGTTTTTGTAATTCCTATTTCATTTATGATTGTCAAACTGCACTGCTAAAAAATCTCTACAGCTTCTATTAAATACCTTTTTCCAACTCAATCACTATCCCTCCTCCTTTTCAACAAGATGTCCTTACCTTCTACCTAGGTAAGAAAATTAAGGTTATGTATGTTGAGTTCCCTTTTCCTCTTTACTACACCCCACAAAATCCCTGTGTATTATTTCCTATTCTCTTGGTTGTGCCAAGTATCTGAGGAAATAGTAGACTTTGTCCCCAAAAGACAATGCCCTTCTATTTATACTCTTGATTTCAAAGCTTTTTGCTCATCTTAAAGGTCTCAACCTTTCCCTCTCCCTTTTCCTTATAATCTCTTCTTTTTTTCTGTTATGAATACAAATATACCTATATCTCCCCATCCTGAAAACAAAACAACCACAAAACCCTTGCTTTTACCCTTATATCATTTCAATGCTTCAGTATATCCTGATATGTCTCTTCTAGATTTCAAAATCAACTCTGAAAAAAAGTTTTGTTTTTGTTTTTTCCTCCCCTTGGCCAATTATTTCCATTTACTTCAATTTACTCAGGATTTAACCATACTTAGCCTTTTATAGTCTGGCTTCTGTTACCAACACAGGACTTAAAAGGCTATAAGGTTACCAACTATTTAAAAAAATTTTAAACCCAATGGGTTATTCACAATTCTTATCACAATTATCCTTCCTGAGTTGTTAGTGCTCTTTACCACCTCACATTATCTAATATTTGTCGGTATACATCATTTATCTCATTTTCCCTCTGCTCAAGTGCACACAATCTACTTCAAGATTGAGAATTTTTTATTCCTTTAACAGTGGAATATATGGGTGTGTTTGTAAACATATGTGTGTATATATACATAAGAGTATTGAATATATGTGTGTATATATACATGTGTGTTGAACTGAATTGAATAGAAAATCACCTCCCAGAAATTCACTGTTAAAAATGCTCATTAAGGAGATATATCAGGAGAGAAAAGACAGAGGCACAGAGAGAGACAGAGACACAGATACAGGGGGGAGAAAGAGAGAGAAAGAGAGACAGATACAGGGGGGAGAGAGAAAGACAGAGAGACAGAGACAGAGAGAGAGAACAAAAACAAACAATTTCTTCCTTTATCCGACTTCATCTCATTGAAGAAAAATGGAAAAGTAGAGAGGAGGAGAGATCCATTTTTTATTTTATTTTTTAGGGAAATATAGATATAGAAAAAAGCACATGAATAGTATAGAAGACAGCAGTGGAAGAGAAGAGAAGTTTGACAGAGAACAAATCCAACTGTCATACAAAGACAGGAAATGCATACTCAATGTCCACTTAGTTACCAATTGGGAAATGCCAAAAGCAGCTATGCATACTCTGTGGTTCTTTATCAATGATGAATGAGGAGTTGTCTTCAGAAACCTAAACATTAGTCTTTACTTCCTCAAAGATATTAATATAAGTTTTTTTTCTTTTTTATAGAAAAATGAATAATTCTGGTCAATGTAAAAATTCTTGGACTCAAACCTATTGAGTGGCTTAAAATTTTTCTCCCTGAGTTTCACAGGAAAAGAAGCTATCCTTTTGTCAAAAAGGAATTACCATGAAAATGAAAACATTTGAATGAATCATCACAATATACTAGCTATAACTATACTAAGAGTTAAGAATGGAATATATTGAAAAGTTATTCTTTCCATTAAATAAAAATGTCCTATGAATTTGTGAAAAGGGAAAAATAGAATATTTTATGACAAGTGAAGGGAAATGAGACTGTATGCTATCAGAAACAGGTATTGTATGCATCTAATTTATTTTTATGTTGAGCTTTGAACTATTTTTAGACCACTGCAACTATATGATAGTAAAAGCAATTGATTTCACTGATAATGTCTTAAGATATATTATCGATTCACCTCAACCCAATAAACATTTTTTAAGGTAACACCTACTATGTTCAAATACTACGCTAGATCCACAGATAAAAATCATCATCGTCATCATCATCAATAACAAAACTGTTCCTAATTTCAAGGAACTCACATTCTATTCAGAAAAAAATATGTATGCAAACCAAAGCATATATGCATGAATGTAAAGTGCATACAAAGTTATAAAATGAAATTTCTAGTGTAAGAAAAAACTATTATCTGGGGAGATTATGAATGGCTGCATGTAGGAGTAATATCTTAGTTGAGATTTAAGGAAGATTTAAGAGATTCTGGGAGTTGAGTGAGGAGGAAAAACACTCTGGACTCAGTTAACCTACATTTTATTGCTGACATAGCAATTATTTTATGTATGTATATATTTATGTGTTATTTATAAATTTATAAAATACATATGCCCATGTATGTACATTTATATGTACATTTTATGCATGTGTTTATATATTATATACAGGATCCAAACATATAAATTATATATACTACATGCATATGTACATACACACAGAGATAGAGAGACAAATAAACATACACATAAATACAATATATGTGTGTACATGTACATTTGCTGCATGAAGTTTTGGCAATAAAAAACATTTGGGCTGTTCAGTTCTTGAATAGTCTCTGCACTTAACACCCAGAATCCCTAGCTTTCTTCAAATCATAGCCAAGGCGCCACCTTCTACAAGAGGCTATTCATGATGTCCGCTATTGGTAATACACACATATGTATGGATATTTATGCATGTATGTATGTGGTTTATATGAAATAGTTTGTATATACATGTTTATATGTGCACATTTGTACATATTTATTACAAAAAACAATGACAAAATAACTTATTAGATAAAGACTTTCCTATTAAGTAGTCCTTTCTGATAATAAACATGTCCATCTACTTCATTTGTAGAGAACTTAGATTCAAATCCTGTCTCTGCCAGTGAATATCTCTGTGCCTATAACCAAGACACTTTCCCTTCCTGAATCTCATTTTGCTCATCTTTAAAATAAGGTAGAAAGGTGGATAATTAGACCTAAAGTCTCTTCCAACTTCATAGATGAGATCGTATGTTGCTTCCTTCTGTCATGAGTAACTCTGCCCAGTTTTATTCTTAATTAGAACAAAACACAGGAGATGGAAAAAAGGGGAAAAACACTTTTAGTGAGTCAAGTATTATTTATTCCTATTCCTTATCAGTTTCCTCTAGGTCTAGGCACTCCAAAACTCATGTTGACAACTCAACCTTGAACTGTGAATTAAGAGATAGCTCCCTGCAATGCTGAAAAATTAACTCAAATTCCAATATCAACCCCAGGAGCATAATTGTAACAAAGAGGAGAAACCTTGTCAAATACAGTCCCAAGCAAGATAATCAGTGGTTTTCAAAGAGGGTTTGGCATTGAGGAGGCCTGAAAAACAACATAGAAGCGAAAGAAATACACATCGATGGTCTGTCAAAATTTTTTGTTAGACATGATGCTATTATCAAGGCACATCAGGATGAAATAAAATGACCTGGCTGACCACAGGCTTACAAATGTCTTGGGAAGGGAGGAAAAACGGTGAATCAAAAGGTAGCTTTGTTGCATGTCCCCTCAGGCCTTTTTATTGACAGGAATGACAATGGTCCCAAGATGCACCATTATCTATGACCAGCAAGCAGACATCAAATGCTCCTGAGCTGTCTCTGTCAGAATAGAAAATGCTGCTCAAAACATACAGGGCTTGTTACATTTTGTTCAGCTAAGGTTTGTCAAAAGCCGGGGTCATTGTATGTGCCCTGCCCTGAAGGAGAATTTTAAAGAGAGAGAGAGGCACTCAATCCTTCAGTGCTTCTTCTGCAGAGAGACTTGGAGGCAGTAGATGACCAAAATGTTTTGAAAGTCAAAATAATGACTCAGAAAAGACAGAAAACAAAGTTGGAATCCACTGGACTGGCTCCTTAGAATGTGAGCTTCATTCCTAAGAAATGTTTAGGAGCATTCCTACATTTAGGGGACATTTTGCAATGACTTTAGTTAATAGGTCAGATGCCCAAAGGTAAAAGCTACCATTCAGAAAAATATCCTGAAGAAACCAAAGCATGTTTCATTCAAACATTTAGGCCATGGCATTTTACAATGAGATATTTGCAATAGTAGGAAATATCTCTAATTTATTTGAAAAGGGTAAGAGATTTTATATATACAAAGTCCAGTCTCTGAAATTTAAGTAGACTCCTTGACTCAGGGAAACATCTGTTAAACACTTACTGGGAGTGAACATTTAAAAAAATATTCCCTAAATTGAAACCTAAGTATGTCTTAATATAGACTTTTTACAGAATTCCAAAGGCTGAAAAAAAAGCATCCATCTGGTGAATTCCTCAACTTGCCTTTGCACTCTCAGATTGGGTCACCCAGAGGGTGGATGCCACCTCAAGTTCTAGTGGTGACCAATGGGTGTGTTCTATCGCTGTTCACTAGAACTAACGAGGGAGCTTAGCATTAATAATTAACCAGTAGACACAAGTCGCTCTCAGCCAACTCTTTTCTCCCATCAATCTAGGGCACATATTTACAGCCTTTATGAGAAGAATTGACTTGGCCTTAGAGTACTGTGGTAATGAGACTCATGTTTGGATACATTTGTGGCAAAGGCAACTTACAACTGGTCCTGCAGGGCCTAGAAGTCCTTTCTTCCTGGAGTCTTGAAAGTTTGTCTTGCACTGTGTCTTTGTTAAGTTTGTGCCCCAGAGTCTGTGGATCCTCTATAGAGAGAGAGGGTGGGGGGAGGGAGAGGGAGGGAGGTGTCTGTTTGGAGTATATGTCTTTGCTTCCTCAACTGTGCCTTGAATTCTCTCAAAACTTAATATTTTTCAAACTGAATGGGTGTTTCCCCACTCTCTGGCTAGATGTCATGTCCTATGGGGCAAAGGATAGAGAAATGCCCTGCTTTCCCAGCCCTATCAAGAGGTCTCCCAGCAAAACTATCCTGTACCTGTATTTCGTTGGAATTGAACTATTCCAATAGGATATATCTACTTAAAGCTATACCAAATTATGTCTAATTTTTGCTCATCCAATAAGGTACCTCCTTATATTTCCATAAGAGAAAAAGTATTCATAAATCACAGAGGGGTAATGTTGTTAGTGTATCTTTAGACCTAGTTTAATACATTGTGATTGTGTTGGGTAGGGTGTAATCAAAGATAAACTCCCCTACAAAAAGAGCAGATCATTCTGCACCATCCCACCATCCTTGTCACCTTCTGGATTCAAATCCTAGTTCTGCTGCATAAGTACTTGATCTTTGATCAAGGTCTTTAATTTTCTGTGCCTCAACTCCCTTCTCTTTAAAAGGAGAGAGTTAGACTCCATGGAATTTGTAATCCATCTAGCATTTCATCTGTGATCCCTTTTTCCTCACCATCTCTTTCTACCTTCATTTCTCTCTTTGCCCATCCATTTTTTTTTAGTGAGGCAATTGGGGTTAAGTGACTTACCCAGGGTCACACAGATAGTAAGTGTTAAGTGTCTGAGACCATATTTGAACTCAGGTACTCCTGACTCCAGGGCTGGTGCTCTATCCACTGCACCACCTAGCTGCCCCTTGCCCATCCATTTTTATCTTTTCTCCCTTCATTCTTTTTCTTTTCCTTTGCTTTTCTACCTCTCTTCCTCCCTCCCTACATATATGCATGCCACTTTCTTCTCACCTTCCAGGTGCAATATGCAGATTGATTGGTGAATTGCTCTAGGAAGTGTTATGCCCCTCAGATCTATTTGTAGATGTTGAACATTAATTCCATAAGCTCCCCTGGTAAGATTGGTACTTCTTTAAGAAAAATAAAAGCCACAAGTGAACCAGTCAGATAATTCCCATATTTAATTGGGCAATTGATTTACTGTTCTTTAGTTGTCACATGAATATTAGTGTTAGCTCTTTTTATCATTTAGGCAGGATCATTTTTTCCAAGCATTTACTTTCTCTTCCAAGCACTGCAAAAGAAAAACAGATTAAACAAACAAACAAAAACAAATGTGTGATATAACGTCAAGCAAAACAAAATCCCACATTGGCCATGTCCAAAAAATGTACATTTCATTTTGCATCTTGAATCCAACACTTCTCTTTCAAATGTTGGATAGGGAAAGAGAGAGTAAAAGCAAAAGCAAAACATTTATGTAGCACCTTACTATGCTCCAGGCTCTGTGTTAAGCACTTAAAAAAAATATTATCTCATTTAATCCTCACAACAACCCTGAGAGGTAGGGACTATTATTATCCCCATTTAACAGATGAGGAAACTGAGGTAGACAGAGGTTAAATGAATTACTCAGTGTCCTAAGATAAACTAGTAAATGTCTGTGGTTGATTTGAATTCAGGTCATCCTGACACAACGATAGCATTTTTCATCATCAATTCTCTGGAATCTTGTTTTATCCTTGCACAGAGTTCTTAAGTCCTTCAATGTTGTTTTATTCACAATGTCATTATTATTATATAATTCTTCAGCTGATTGAGATATTATCTCTTATGCTTCTTTTGTATACCTCTAGCATTTAACATGTAATCAAACCTCAGTATATTTTTTGACTAGTTGATTGAATTCATTGAAGACCAATGGAAACAATCAAAGAGATCTGAGATCTACCTCTTTTCTGATTGCTGGATCATAAGTGATATTTCTACCATTTTTTTTTTTTTGCCAGCTGAACTCATACAAAGCTCTCACAAGTAAAAGAAAATTGTAGTTGTAATGAAATTGCATTTCTATGGATGGAAATTTTCCCCTACTGAATTCATAAATCACATCATCATTTTTTTTCTCAATCAGTGTTTGATTTTTGTTATAAAAGTCATTGAACATTGTATATAAATACTTTTAGGACCCAGGACAAAACCTCTGCTATTTGCTCATAAGGAGTAAACATTAGGGGTCTTTATCCTTCTACTTTTTAAAAAATGTACTCCTCCCTGAGCCATCTTTCAAAAACTTGCCTAAAGCATATTCAGCACTAACTTCCCAAATATGTTTTGATTCAAATTATTTATATATTTATATTTATTCAAAGAGTTTCCAAGAAATTATTAAGGAAGAGGAAATTTTTCTCTTTGTATTTTTGTTTTGTTTTGGTAAGGCAATTGGGGTTAAGTGACTTTCCCAGGGTCACACAGCTAGTAAGTGTCTGAGGCCAAATTTGAACTCAAGTCCTCCTGAATCCAGGGCCAGTGCTCTATCCACTGTGCCACCTATCTGCCCCTTGTTTTTGTTTTTGTTTTGGGGGGGGTTTGTATTTTTGTTTATCAAATACTAAATTATACTTTGCTTTAATGCTTCTGAATCTTGCTTATTTTCCCCATTTGTTTTTGTTTCTGTTTTTTTTTTAACCAATTCCAAATATCTTTGGAGATTACTACTCTATAATATAGTCTATAATCTGATAATGCAAGGCCCCAATAGTTTCTATTTTTTCCCCTAAGAATTATTGAACCTTTTTTCTCCGTGTGGTTTTTCAGGGTTTTTTTTAAGTCCTACAAAATAATGCCTTCATGGTTTATATGGCATAGCACTAAATGTATAAATTAATTTAGTGTTTATACCAGTTTTATCATAACTGTCAATTTTCATCAATGGGCAATAAATGTCTCACCAACTTCTAAAGTGTTCCTTTGTTTCAATACAGTGTTTTACAATTACAATTATTTAAGTTTTAAATTCACTTTTGTAAGTTAAGTTCCCGTTATGATAAAGATATTGTAGTTATTTAAATTGAATTTATATTTTTATTGTCCCCTACTGGCCAGAAATATATATAGTTTTGTGAAGTTTTTTCCATAATATCTAACTCATATCTTCTGCAATTAGAGATTAATTTTGAGTCTTTGACAATATTTATGAACACCTTTTTTCTTACTGACATAGATAGAATTTTTGGACAACTGAAATCCTAGCCTTACCATTATCTTACTGGGAAAGCTTCCAATATTTTGTCCTAAAAATAAGAGCTCTTGATTCTGGACCAATAGATTTTTTTGTCATATCCCTTTAATTCTTTTTTCCCCAGTATTTTCTTTTCCATATATAGTATGTTTAGAATTTTATTTTTTCTCAATTACATGTAAAAAAAAAAGAATGTCCATTATAAAAACTTTATGTTCCAAATTCTTTCTCCCTCCCTCTCCCCCTTAAGAATGCAAGCAATTCAATACAAGTTATATATGTGTAGTCATGCAAAACATTAACATATTAGTTTTGTTGTGAAAGAAAACAGACCAAAAAAACCCTCAAGAAAAATAAGCTAAAAAATTATACTTCAATATGTATTAAGACACCAACAGTTCTTTCTCAGGAGATGGATCACATTTTTCATCATAAGTCCTTCAAAGTTGTCTTGGATCATTGTATTACTGAGAATAGCTAAGTCATTCACAGCTGATCAGTTTACAATATTACATTTACTTTGTATACAGCACATTTGACTTTGCAACAGCTCATGAAACTCTTTACAGGTTTTACTGAGGATATCATGTTCATCATTTCTTATAGCACAATAGTGATCCATCACAATTACATCCCACAATGTGTTCATCCATTCTTCAATTGAAGGGAATCTACTCAATTTCAAATTCTTTGCACCAGAAAAGTGCAATAGCTTTTTTTGTTTAGTTTAGTTTTGTTTTTTTGTTGAGACAGTTGGGGTTAAGGAACTTGCCCAGGGTCACACAGATAGTAAGTGTCAGGTGTCTGAGGTTGAATTCGAATTCAGGTCTTCTTGACTCCAGGGCTGGTGTTCTATCCACTGAGTCACCTACCTGCCCCCAGAAAAGGGCTATTGTAAATATTTTTTGAACATATAGGTCCTTTAACTTTGTTACTGCTTTTTGGATACAGATCTAGTAGAGGTATTACTATGTCCAAGAGTATGCATGGTTTTATAGCTCTTTGACCATAGTTCCAAATTGCTCTACAAACTATTTGAATGTTTTACAACTCCACGAAAAGTGCATTCGTCTCATTTTCCTCATATCCCTTACAACGTTTGTCGTTTTCCTCTTCTGAGCTATTATCCAATCCAATAGCTATGAGGTAATACCCCAGAATTGTTTTGACTTACATCTTTCTAACCAATAGTGAGTTAGAACATATTTTCCATTTGGCTATAGATAGCTTTGGTTATCTCATCTGAAAACTGTTCATATCTTTTGATCATTTATCACTTGTGGAATGACTCTTATTTTAATAATTTGACTCAGTTGTCAACATGTTTGAGAAATGATGCCAGTAAGACAAACATGTTTCAAATTTTTCACAGTTACTATCACTAACTGTATTTCCCTCCATCCTATTCCCTCCCCATGCCATTTACTCTATTCTTTATCTCCTTTCACCCTGTCCCTTCTCAAAAAAGTTTTGTTTCTGAATGCCCCCTCCACCAATCTGCCCTCCCTTCTTTCACCCTCCCTATCTCCTTCCCCTTCTACTTTCCTGCAGGGTAGAAGATTACTATACCCAATTGCGTGTGTATGTTATTTCGTCTTTGAGTCAATTCTGATGAGAGTAACGTTCACTCACTCCACAGTACCTGCCTCATCCTCACCTCCACTGTGTAAGCATTTTTTTGCTTCTTTTGTGTATTACTTTATCCCATTCCACCTCTCCCTTTCCCCTTCTCCAAGTATATTTCTATCTCACCCCTTAATTTTATTTTTTAAAGATATCACCACTTCATATTTAACTCACACCTGTGCCCTCTGTCTAAATATACTCCATCCAGCTGCCTTAATGAGAAAATTATTATGAGTTACAAGTATCATCTTTCCATGTAGGAATGTAAAAAAGTTTAACCTTTTAGTATAGCTCATGATTTATTTTTTCCTGTTTACTTTTTATTCTTCTCTAGAGTCTTGTATTTTGAAGTAAAATTTTCTATTCACCTCAGGTCTTTTTATCAAGAATGCTTGAAAGTCCTCTCTCATTGAATTCTCATTTTTTCCCCTTCAGGATTGTACTCACTTTTGCTGGGTAAGTTATTTTTGGTTCTATTCCTTTGCCCTCCAGAAGAGCATATTCTAAGCCCTCTGATCCTTTAGTGTAGAAACTGTCTTGGAAGATCATGGCTTTTAGGTAGTCAGATAATTTTCAAATGATCTCTCCTGGATCTATTTTCCAAGTCATTTGTTCTCCAATGAGATATTTCAAATTGCCTTCTATGTTTTCATTATTTTGGTCTTGCTTTATTGTTTCTTGATTTCTCATAAAGTGCCTAAGTTCCATTTGCTCAACCCTAATTTTTAAGGAGTTATTTTCTTCAGAGAGCTTTTGTACCTCCTTTTCTATTTGTCCAGTTTGGCTTTTCAAAGCATTCTTTTACTCATTGGCTTTTTTTACGTCTTTTGCCAATTGGGCTAGTCTGTTTTTCAAGTTGTTATTTTCTTCAGTATGTTTTTTGTGTGTTCCCTTTACCAAGCTGTTGACATGTTTTGTTTAGTTTAGTTTTTTTTTAATTTCTTCTATCACTCTCATTTCTCTTTCCCTTTTTTCCTTTGCCTTTCTTTATTTTCAAAATCGTTTTTGAGCCTCTCTATGGCCTAAGGCCAATTCATATTTTTCTTAGAAGCTTTGGATGTAGGGGCTTTGACTTTATCTTCTTCTGAAGGTATATTTTGATCTTCCTTGTCACCAAAGGGACTTTCTATGGTCAGCATTTTTTTTCTGTTTGCTCATTTTCACAGCCTATTTCTTGACTTTTAACTGTTTGTTATTGTGGGGCACTGGTTCCAGAGTAGGGGGGGGGTACACTGTCCCAAGCTTTAAGGGATTTGTGCAGCTGTTTTCAGAGATACTTCTAGGAATTTGTAAGTTTTTAGTTCTTCCATTGTAGTATGATTTAAGGAGAGGTATGTTTGCACTCTCCTGACCTGTGCACTGGTCTGCAAGAAACCACAGGCCGCTTTTCTGCCCTGAAACTATGAACAGAGTCCCACTTCAATGTTGCCACAAGGTCCAGTGTGCTTGTGCTCCTCCCTGGTTTGGGACTACCACCCTAGACTGTGACTTGGATGGGAATATGGGCAAAACAGCAAGAGTCCTGCCTCAATGCCAGCAAATATATTCCTGTAATCTCCTTCTGGCCAATTGTTTGTTTCCCTTACTATCTATGGGCTAAGAGTTCCAGAAATAGTTGCTGCCACTGCTGATTCAGGCCTTCTCCTGGTTTGCTTGGTCTGGGTCTGTGCTGCTGCGACCTGAGCTACAATCTCATCCCAGTACAACAGACCTTTCCTGTCAACCTTCTAAGTTGTCTTTGGCTGGAAAATTATTTCACCTTATCTTTTTTTGGGTTCTGCTGCTCAAGGAATTGTATTATGGCATTATTTGAAGTTATTTGGAGGAGTATTGGGGAGAGCTCAGGCAAGTCACTGACTTTCCTCTGCCATTTTGGCTGGGACCATATTTTTAAAGTAAGTGCTTTCGTTAATTAATACTTTCTGTCTATTGAGATAAGCATGAACAACTGAACTCTACAGTGAAAAGGGAATTTACTTTGGATTCAGAGGACCTGTATTAAAATCCTTTTGACACAAAATCTATTTGGTTTTGGGTTTAATTTATCTTTCCTGGGTCTATTTACCTCATCCATAAAATGAGGTGGTTGGACTAGAAGGACCTTAATGTCCCTTCTATTTCCATATCTATGATTATACATGATTATTTTGTTATCAAAATTAACTATTATGTTTTAAATTTTAGTAATATGTAATCTTCCTTGAATTCCTGGTACAAGTGGAGGTTTTATTTATTCATGCATGTATGTTTGTATGTTTATTCCCGGTACAAATTTGGTTTTAAAAACTATATTTCTATAGCTTCTATACTATTTATGGAATACTTCTTATCAATATTCACTAATTATTATATTTGTAAATTTTCTTTCTCTGTTTTCTTTCTATTTTATTTGGATATCAGGGCAATATATCTCAAAAGTACTTTATTGCAGCCCCTTCTATCTCTACTTATATTATACCAATAGCATTTCATTATCTATGATATGTTTAAATATAATTTGTTTCATCTGCTTATTATTTAATCATATTTATCCCTCCATCAAATCATATTATAATACTTCCTTCCTTTATCCACCTCTCCCTTTAGAACTAAATAGAGTTTGGAGGAATAGGAATTAAATCATAACTTGTTGGTAATTTTTATTGCTTGGGACAGTCCAGTCCTATTTCTCTCTTTTTTCTCTTATCCCAGGCCAGTCTCAAAACTAAACCTCTTTTTATTATTTTTTTTCTCTTTTGTAATTAGACCTTCATAGTTCTGTTCTGTTTTGTTGTGGCTATCTTCTCCTCAACTCTACCTTTCCTCTTAACTGTCATTCTTGAGAGTAAGTTTTATTCACTCCCCCTCAATTCCCCCAACTTCCCCTCTACTTTAAAAGTTATTTTTTTCTTGCCTCTTTTATGTGAGATAAATTACCCCACACTTCCTCTCTTTTTCCTTTTTTTCCGATACATTACTCTCTCACCTGTTAATATTTTTATATCTTCCCTCCATATTCAATTCATACCTGTGCCCTGTGTAAATGGAGGTAGTTTTTTGGTACAAATTATGAAAAAATAAGATAATAAAGATATGCATGCATTGAAAGACAAGAGGAGTCATACCCACAGTTCCTGGGTGTGGGGAATCCAGGTGTGGTTTAACTCTCTTTGTCATTGTCTCCAAGGGTATGCTTGTCAAAAATCTATTCAAGCCTGCCAGAATTGAGGCCCCTATTTTGTGCAGGTTGATTACATAATCACCTAGTTGTGTGCTCAACTTTACCTGTTTGTCCAGGTAGTGGGTTTGAATGAAATCACATAAATGGGGTTTGTTTTTGTTAGTTGCCAACTTATATAATTTCAATAATTGAAATTTTTTCCCCAAGTACAGAACACACTCCTTTGTGGTGAGTCCATTCTCTCAGTCATCATGATCAGGTTTCTTGATGTCTTGCAGGAAGATGTGGCCACCTCCTTGGTTCTTGAGTTTCATCAGCTTCTCAGCATGTTCTCTCTCCTCTTGGGATTGGTGTAGAAAGTACATGTCAATGTTCTTCAGTGACACATCATCTTGGTCAAAGCAGTAAGATAGAGACAGGTAGACTTAGGAGGCTAAGAGCCCCAGGTTGATTTGCCAGTCGATGGTGGCCCCTTAGTCCTGGTAGTAGTTCTATCACATCTGAAATGATGATAAGTTCATAATGGCAGCAGAGATGGTAAAGGCAGTTAAGAAGAGGAGGAGGAGGAAGAGGTGGTAGAGGAGGAGGGAAGAAGCAGCCCCATGGCTGGGGTGGTGATGCTGATGGGATGTTAGAACAGAAATGTGTTTTAGTGGAGGTGAAGTTTGAGAAGTAGGTAAGGGCAGCTCTGGCTGGGAATTGAACAGCACGTTCTGTTCAAGCACTGTTGAAGTTGGAAACTGCAGCTATCCCCCTTCCATGCACTTCTGGAGTACTCTAATAGTTTAAAAATTCTCTCTCCTGGATCTAATTTCCAGATCAATTGTTGTTTTTTCCAGCGAGATATTTCAAATTGTCTTATATTTTTCATTCCTTTGGTTTTGTTTTATTGTTTATTTATTTTTCATAAAATCTCTAGCTTCCATTTTTTCACTTCTAATTTTTAAGGAATATTTTTCTTTGGTGAATTTTTGTGCCTCTTTTTCATTTTGGCCAACTCTACTTTTCAAGGCATTCTTCTCCTCTTTGGCTTTTTGTAGCTCTTTTGCCATTTAGCCTATTCTGTTTTTAAGGTGTAATTTTCTTTATTAATTTTTTGTATCTCCTTTCCTAAGTTACTGACTCTTTTTAATTATTATTTCTTGCATCACTTTCATTTCTCTTCCATTTTCCCTCTACTTCTCTTACTTGATTTTGATTTTCTTTTTGTTTATTGTAACATCTTTTGATTTAAAATTTTGAGTTCCAAATTCTCTCTTTCCTTCTCTCTCTCCCCTTCCCCCTCCCTGCGGTGGTAAGCAATCAGATATAGGCTATACTTGTGCAATTATATAACATACAACCATATTATCCATTTTGTAAAAGAAAAGTTGACTAAAAGAAAAGCATGAAATAAATAAGATGAAAAATAGAATGCTTCATTCTATGTTTACTCAATATCAGTTCTTTCTTTGGAGATGGATAATATGCTTCATCATTAGTTCTTTGGGATCATCTTGGATCATTGTTTGGCTGACAATAGTTAAATCTTTCAGAGTTATTTATCATACAATATTGATGTCATTCTGCACAGCACTCTTCTGCTTCTGCTTACTTTATCATACATCAGTTCATTTAAGTTTTTCCAGGTCTTCCTGAAATCATCCTGCTTGTCATTTCTTAGAGCAAAATAATATTCCATCACAATCACATACCACAGCTTGTTTAGCCATTCCACAATTGATGGACATCATTTTGATTTCCAATTCTAAGCCACCACAAAAAGATCTACTTAAAATATTTTTTACAGATAGGTCTTTTCCTCTTTTTTGGGATGTCTTTGGGATATAAACCTAATAGCAATATTGCAGGATCAAAGGGTATATACATTTTTTATAGCCCTTTGGTCATAGTACCAAATTGTTCTCCAAAAATGGTTAGACCAGTTTATATTAGCCTCCCAGTTTTCCCACAACCCCTTCAACATCCAATATTTTCCTTTTTTGGTTTTATTTGCCACTTTGATGAGTGTGAAGTGGTACCTCAGAGTTGTTTTAATTTGCACTTCTTTGATCAATAGTGATTTAGAACATTTTTTCATATGTGTATAGATAGCTTTGATTTGTTTGTTTGAAAAACTGTCAGCTCATATCCTTTGACCATTTATCAATTGGGAAATGACTTTTTTTTGTGAGGCAGTTGGGGTTAAGTGACTTGCCCAAGGTCACACAACTAGTAAGTGTTAAGTATCTGAGGCTGGATGTGAACTCAGGTCCTCCTGAATCCAGGGCCAGTGCTCTATCCACTGTGCCACCTATCTGCCCCATGACTTGTATTTTTTAAAAATTTGATTAAGTTCTCTGTATATTTGAGAAATAAGTCCTTTATGAGTGATACTTATTATAAGAATTCATTCCTAGTTTTCTGTTTTCCTTATAATTTTGGTTATATTGCTTTTTTGTGTAAAAGGTTTTTAATGTTATATAATCAAAACTATATATTCTACATTTTGTAATGTTCTCTATATCTTCTTTGGTCCTATATTCTTCCCCTGTCCATAAATCTGATAGGTAAACCATTCCATGTTCTCTTAATTTGCTCATGGTAGCACCCTTCATGTATAAATAATGTACTCATTTTGATCTTATTTAGTATAGAGTGTGAGATGTTGGTCTATACCTAGTTTCTGCCATAATGTTTTCTAGTTTTCCCCGCAGTTTTTGTCAAATAATGAGTTTTTGTTTTAAAACTTTGGCTCTTTCAATTTATCATATGCTACATCACTATAATTATAAATACTATAGTGTAATTCATACCTATTCCATTGACGTGATCCACCACTCTATTTTTAGCTAGTTCCAGATCATTTTGATAATTACTGCTTTCTAATACAATTTGAGATCTGGTACTGCTAGACTACCTTTTCTGTTTTTTGGGGGTTTTTTATTGCTATCCTTGATATCCTTGGGTTTTTTTTCTTCCTGACGAATTTTATTATTTCTTCTAGCTCTATAATTTTTGATAGTTTGATTGACATGACACTAAAAAGATAGATTAATTTAGGTAGGAATGTCATTTAAATTATATTAGATTGGTCTTCCCATGAGCAATTAATATTTTTACAATTATTTAGATCTGACTTTATTTGTGTGAAATGTGTTTTATAGTTTTGGTCATTAAGAGTTTTTTCTAGACTCAGTCATTTTTTTAATTTGTGTTCTATTTTATATACATCCTTCCCTTCTGAATCACCCTTATTGAGTGTTAGAGACCTCTGATTGAATCACTGTCACTGCATTTTGAAAGTCCAATCCATATGCTATTATTTCTGAATTCTAACTTCTTTTACTTTTCATTTTTATAATGGATGAAGTGTATTAGAATAATATCTAGGACATGAATCTAATACAAGAAGGACCTGAGTTCAAATCCTATTTCAGTCACTAGCTATCTGTGTGATGCTGGGAAAATCATGTCTTTGTCTTTTTTTCTTCTTTTGTCAAATAAAAGGATTGGATTTGATAGTCCCTAAATTCCTTTAAGCACCAATCTATGATCCTATGATCATTTTGAACCTCTATCACTTAGGTCTAGTACATATGTGTGTTGGAGGGAGCAGGCTCGGTATGAATAGATGCCCAATAGGTACCATGAATAGTTCTCTGTTTTCCCACAGTGTCCCTAGACTTTATTGCAGAGTATTAAGCCTTCAGTGTGGAGCTCTTCACTTTCAATATGGATACATTTCTTTTAGCTTATAGTCTCCCACCATCAGCACAGGTTAAAGGATAAGGGATGATATAGTTGGAAAAAAAACAACAACGACAAACTGGTCAAGTGTGTTGATTTTTTCTTTTTTTTGGATGGTAGAGATTATGGAAAATTATTCTTGTTATGTTCTAAGTTTTTTAATCTTTTTTGTTGTATTCATTTTAAAATATTTTTAAGTGATATTAGAGAATTATTTGTATAGAACCTGTGACTCCACCATCTTAAATCATAAGTATCTTCAAACTTGATAGAGGCCTTTTAATGTTGAATGATCATGCACTTAATGAAGTAAAACTGTCTTAGGCAAATTTTCAAAATTTATCATTAGACCACCCAAAACTATTGTTGCACATATATTACTTTTTCAGTGCCCACTTACTTATTACCTTCAGACAGTTTGATCTTACAATCTCCCCTTGAAATCTTCATTGCTACACTCTGTCATTTAAAATCATTTAAGGTATTTGTCTATTTTATGAAGTATCTACTCTAGTCCTTACCCCTTCTCATCCCTTTTTTGAATTCTTTTAATAAAGATGAATTATATACTTTTGTCTTAAAAGGCAACTAGCCTTGGATGGTTTTTTTTACAGGTTCTGTGAAGGAATCAGTTATAAAAGGCATAGGAATAAATTAGTTCTTTCAATTCTGTTGTACTGATTATGTTATATTAAATGTCATTTTTTCCCCAAGTACTTTGCATTACCGAGTAATTTAAATAATCCTGCTTACTTAGCCTCAAAACAACTCAAGGGATCTCTAGATTATACACACACACACACACACACACACGCGCACGCGCACACGCACACGCACACGCACACACGTGTATGAATATATATGCATACATGTATGTATATATGTATGTGTATATGTATATACATATATGTGTGTATACATGTATATAATATATATATATATATATATTTTTTTTTTTGTCAAGCTTTTAGATATCTGCCAATTACTAAAGTGTCCCTAGGAACTGGGAAAAAGAGAACAGTTAACTGTTAATTTAAGACCTTTTCTAAAGATGATAGGAAAGATATCCTAGCTACTGTGAAAACTTTTTGTGAGGGCAGAGATTATATCAAGACACCCTGGTCTGGTCTAGAATTTGAGTTATAATGCCAGAACTTGGGAACTCTGGAATGTCCCACCCCCAATAAGTATCCTTCTGTGGTACTGATAGGATACTTTGACAGAACAGATGCTTTTAATTAAAACAAAAAATTGGGCCAGAATTATTAGGAGCTACGAGCAACTACAAGCAGAATGAGGTGGAATACATACAGTTGTAAAACAGCAAAAAGAGAGATGGCATGTCCTACACCGTAGGCTGAAAGCTTTTAAACACTTCATTAAAGGATTGATGGGTACAATCAGTAGACAATAGTAGATGCCATATTCCAAGGAGATATAAAACACTTTCTGGAAATCTGGTAGATGTCAGTATGTTTCATGAACTCAGCTAAGAGCTGAAGTCATTTTTTTGCTTTCTTCAGCCTCTAAGTAAACTTACTCTGAGCTTATTGAACCATATGCTTTCAAGAGAAGTTGGTGGCAATCAGCTGGGTGGTATCATTCCAAATTTTCTGAGAGGAGTCAAGGAACCAAACACTAGGTACACACCCAAAATATACTTGTTTCCTCATTGTCATTTGATAAACTTTAACACAAAGATTTTGCTCAATGTGCACAATGGAGAGATTGACTTGATGAAGTCTTCGATGATTCTCCATTACACTGCGATTTTCTTCTACCTCCATCTGAGATGTGCAGGAATTTATTGTGTTTTGTTCATACTACTCTGGCTTCATTATTGCTCTCTCCAGTAACTAGCTAATGAAGTCTTTGTTCTTTAAAATGTTACTTATGTTGGCCTTTAGTCATCCCTTGTAGAAAATATGATTTTTGGGGCAGCTAGATGGCATAGTGGATAGAGAACTGGCTCTGCAGTCAGGAGTACCTGAGTTCAAATTTGACCACAGACACTTGATGCTTACTAGCTGTGTGACCCTGGGCAAGTGACTTATCCCATTGCCCCACGAAAAAAAAAATCTTTTTTTTTTTTTTTTTTTTTACCTGGTATGCTTCTGGCTCTCTAAACACTTGTTAGCCATTAATTAGTGATATGAAACAGCCTAGGATTTTAAGTAGACTTTAAGTTCAATAGTATTCATGGTGGTTAAAAAAAACCTATTAAACTCTCAGGCAACATTAATAAAAATGTAGTATCCAGAATGAGAGAGGTCATAATTCCTTTATTAGGTCCATAATTCCCAATTAAAGTGAAGCTAAAGGGATATGGTTAGTTGTGGATTAAACATTTTAGGCAGGATTTTGACAAGCTGGAGATTATAGAGAGTGGTGACCAGGATGATAAGAGAACTAAGCAGCTTTTTATGGGTGGAGACATGCTAGAGCTAGCAATATGTTCACCCAACTATTTCTCCTAGCTAGTGAGTAGAATTCTTAAAATTACCCCAACTGGGGTATGTTCTTCAGCTGTAACCAAAGCATGTTCATGTATCATGGAGATGGGAAATGGGCTCAACTGTGATGGGCTGCATGAAGATTGATTAATAGTTTGTATACATCTTTGTCATTTTCATGTTTGTAGAAAACTCTGGGATATTTTGAGTAAAAGTATAATGATAACAATAATACCTTGTATTCTTGAAATTTTTCTTATTTTCAGAATGTTTTCACGTATACTATCTTATTTTGTCTTCACAATATAGTATCTCTTCCAAATAGTTCAGTAAATGAAATCTTCTTTAATAAATTCTCCAATTCCCTTGAAATGCATAACATTTCCATTCTTAGTGACATAATATTTTATGTACAGTTTAAAACATTTTATAATGATGGGGTTTATTGAAGCTATATGATTGTATCTGCTAGATTAATTTTTACATAGCCTCAGAGAACATCAGACATTAGATGTAGTTGTCATTCCATAATCATCATAGAACTGCGACATTACCTTTCATCCTTCTCTCCATTCTAAATTTGAAAAAGGAATCCTCAGACTTCTAACAACAGTAATATAGCACTTTCGAGTCACAAAAGATACTAGCAGGAATTAGGAGAAAATATTTCTTATCTAATAAATGTTAAATTTCTCCTTTGCCTTCAGAAAATGAAGGGAAAAGGCTTGACAGTTCCTACTGTCAAGTCTCAATAATATTTTAGAAACAGAGATGGATGAGAGAATCAGGTTAGTTAGAAAAAGGAACTCAATGAAAGCTTATCATTAAGTTCATTTGTGTTATTGCAAAGCTAACCAGTAACTAATTATAAAAGGTAGTTGAGCATAATTTTAATAAAGTCATCCATGTTACTGTTGAGAATAAGTGTAATGCTTAACTATGAAATGCAAATTCAAATTTACCATGAATGGAATTATCCATTCATTTCTCAGAGACTACATGGATTTGCTTAATATATTTTTGGGAATTATTATGTAACTACAGATGGAAAACACTTTCTCCCTTGTGATTTATATGTAAATGAATGACAAATGTTGAAAAATATACTTAATAATATATTTTCACTATTTGTCATTTTTTTGAGTCAGGCATATTATTGATATATTAAGAGTTATAATTTTATTCAAACTTTTCACAAGTTCTTTTTGGTGGGCCAATGAGGGTTAAGTGACTTGCTCAGGGTCATATAGCTAGTTAAGTGGGAAGTGTCTGAGGTCAGATTTTCTGAACTCAGGTCCTCCTGAATCCAGGGCTGGTGCTTTATCCACTACACCACCTAGCTGCAACTCAACTTTTAAAGTGATAAAATTTACTCATATTTAAACAAAGCTAAAGCAGAATTGTAGGGATTCCCCCCTAAAGCTCTTGTTCATGTCCCATGTTACATATAAGTTCACTGTATAGGAACTGTATTTTAGGACTATATGAACATGAGTTGTTTGGAATTATATGTTAGCTTCAATTCCCTAGCCCATTCAGTCACAAAAATTGAGCATTTCAGAGTGAAGAAAAAATAAATGACATCTCCAGCTAGGAAGTATTGTCCTTGGAGCTATGGAAAAGATACTGTATTTTTTCCCTAGGCAATAATTTCTTGATAATAGAGATATTGGAAGCTCAGGCTTACATCTTCATATAAGCATGTAATTAGTTTAAGCTGTGACAAGTTCTGTCCAATAGTTATTGCTTTCCCTGTGTTACCAAAAAGTACTTGGGCTTCTTCCTTCCATCTATAGTGAAATACACACTTGTACTTCTTATCCACCCCCAAAGTTTCTGAAATTCTAGGGATGCCAGGATAAAATATGTCTCTTTTGCCAGACCCAGAGCAATAAAAACAAGTTCACACACAAAACTCATGGAACAACAAATCTTAGAAGCTACATGGGTCTTTATCCTATATATCTTTGGATATGTGGTCTTACATGAGAATTCTGAAGGAGAACAAATATTGTATTCCTCTGTAGTCAGGTCACCAGGATTGGACACTTCTATGACATTGGGTAGTCTAGAATTAAGTGTATCTAGGAAGGGGATAAGGGCCACCATGAATTACTTGGGTTTATAACCTACTTGGTTGAGTGGCACTGTGGGCATGTTAGTCTCTAGCTTATTGAGTTCCTAGATCAAATCTTCCCACCAGAATCTTGCTGTAATAGTCAAGGCTGACAACACTTATTTATTACTGTGAATGGCTCCATATAAGTTTGTGTTCATTTAATAATTTCTGTGCTCTCAGGAACACAGAATCACTGAAACTGAGTCAGATGAGGCCTTGGAGATCCATCATGTATTTGAACATGAACCTACAACATCTCTGACCAGTAACAATCCATATTCTGATTGAAGACTTCCAGTGATGACATGGAAACTATGCCTTCTTAAGCCAACCTATTCCATATTTAGAGAGCCATATTTTAGTAGGCTTTTCCTTTTATCTCTCAAATTTCAGCTATGTATAAATGCCATTATTAATTATACATAATTTATTCTCCATTGATCCAAGGTAGTCTTCTTTCTCATGATAGACCTTAAAGTAGTTGATGGCAACTATCTCTTCCCCTTCAGTTTCCAGTAGTCTCTAGCAATCACACAATCCTAATCCCTCCATTCTGGCTATGCCCCAGTTAGTGACTTAAACATGGCACCCTGAATTCATTGTGCAGATGTGACCATTTAAGAGCCAGTAACAGCTGGACTATCATTTACCTTATTTGGACACAATGCCTGTATTATCATTTCCTAAGATTTTACTGGCTGTCATGTCACACATTAAGCTTTTGGTTAAACCAAAGTCTCCAGACTTATAATATTTAGATGAGCAACTGTATGACCATGCCTATTACATTCCTTATTTGTGGAGTTTTGAAAGATTTTTCATTTATCCCATTTAAATTTCATCTTCTTAAACCTACTACATCATCCTACTCTGTAAATTTTTTAGATGTCCACTGTAGCATGTATATATTAAATTATATTTAGCACCATTTTGTTACCTGCAAATTTAATAAACATGACATCTGCGTTTTCATTTTAAGCAATGATGAAATACTAGACTGCATAAGGCCAATGGCACTGTGGCATTTTACTAAAAATATCTGCCAACTAAATTTGATTCTGTAATGATTATTCAACTGGGTCTTTCATTCAAACAATTGAAAATCCATTTTACTCTTGTCACTTAGCCCATATTTCTCTATCTTGGCGCATAGACTGCCTGAAACACACTAATAGGTGGTCAAGGTACATAGTAATGTCAAGTGTTTTGCCTGAATCAAGGTGTGCTATGTCTGGGTATGAAATACACTGCTGGACAGAATCAAATACACAGAGTACTTAATAAAAACTTTACATTAGTGTTTTGCTGGAATGGTTTCTCTATGTCAGTAGCATCCTCCTTACATCCCCAATATACAACTTCAGCAACCCTATAAGCAAAGGAAATGCGATTAATTTGGAATGGCTTTTTCTTGATGAACAAGTTAGAGAAGATGAGGGGAAGGTTTTACAAAGATGGTCCGAGATCTATCTTAAAGGAACTGAGGAATTTCATGCGGCAGAGGTATGGAGAGATAAACTTTCAGGCATGCAAGTTGGCATACAAAGTTTGGGAGGTAAGAGATAAGCAGAGAGAATGCCAGTTTGGCTGAACTATAGACTGTAGATATAAGAATAATGTAAGTGAGACTGGAGAGATAAGAAAGCTAAGTGTGTGTCATCTAATTACTAGAATTGTGAATTCTGTTTTTGTATTCTTTTAAGGCATAACCTTTTAATTTTTATATTTGTAACCTCTGTCTAAACGCAATGTCTGGAACATAGTAGGTTCCAATAAACACTTTTAGTTTGATTTCTCTACTTAAGACCTTAAGTTTCAAAGATCATTTTTTGATCCTTTTAAAATAACTAACTAGAGCATGTTAAGCAAGTCCCTTATTTTTTTCCTGGGGCTCAGCTTCTTCATTTTTAGATTTAGGAATTAGACTAGGTGCTAAGGTTTCTTCCCAGTCCTCAAATAATATGACATTCTCTGATACTCTGCACCTGTGTTCCTGAGGCCCTGGGCATCACTGCTATGGAATTGTCTTTGTTGTCAGATATACAAATTCCTAGCTGCTGACAGAATACTTAGTGGCTACCTTGGGATAAAGCTGCCACTGACGTGTCACCCTACTTGTCTAGTGAAACTGGGGCAACTGGTACTCAGGGAGGGATATTCCATGGTGACCAGAACACTTCAGTTATAGGAGAGTCCCATGGGAAAAATAGATGAGCACATGACAACCATGAAAAGAGGAATTGGAGCATTTGGCAGAATTTTAGCATCATTACACATAAGGGAGCATAAACTCTGACCTAGCCATTATCCTCTAGGGAACTGCTGTAAAAGTGATTTATAGCCTGGGAATAGTGTGGCTCTATAAAGATTATTAGAATAAGAATATTTTCCCCCATTTCCAAACATTCTGAATGATCCAAAAAAGATCCATCAGCTCTTTGAAACTAGAGATAGGATTCTGTATAATGTTTGACTCTTTCCATGCATATACCTGTTTAGACATAGATAATAGTAAGTGCAGGAGAGACTGATGGGAATGCTGGAGAGGGTAGAGGGATCAAAGATGCATGTGCTTGTGCATGTGTGTGTGTGTGTGTGTGTGTGTGTGTTTGTGTGTGTGTGTGTGTGTTGTGTGTTGTCATTTATTGACTGATGTGTGTCCTGAGTCTCAATGCCTGTATCTCTATGACTACAGATATTAGCCTGCTCTGTTCAGAAGGGAACTGGGGAACGATGAACCAGATGTCAGCTGCCACTAGCCAGAAGGACTTTAGGGAATAAGGATTTTCCTTTTTACTGCCAAACAGAGTAAATAAATGTGGACTAGGGGTCATTGTAACTGCAGTTGTATACCTTGCTTTTAAAACCAAGATAGATGAAATCACTGTTTTCTCATACATACTTCTTGGTTGGTGTTTTTCCCCATCTGTTAGTTTATAGTTTCCTAATGTTTTTTTGCAACATTGCTACAAGAAGTAATGTCTTGCCTAGGATAAAATTATGAGGGTTTCTTAATTTTTCCCCAATTATGAAAAATGTGGTATCATTGGTCTTTCAATCTGAGTAAGGGTATAGTAGAATACTATAATGTTGGTTTATTTTTTTAATAACTGAAATTATCTTCTAAAATTAAGTTAAAGGTATATATCAATAATGCTTTGTGATTATCTGGATTATGCTTTGGGAAAATGTTGGAAGGTTTTGGCACCTAAACAGTGTTTCAGGATGGGTTCGAATGAGTGAAAAGCAGTAGGCAACTGGAAGAAAGAAATATTCAAATTTTAAAACATGTTTTTAGTAAAATATTTTTTAAAAGCTTTCTGTTCTTTTGATAAGCTTTTTTAGTTGGGAATATTTTGGATGCTTAGTTTATGGGGGACATCTTAATATAAACCAAAGATTGAAATGTGAGTCAATTCTTAAGGATTATCACAGTAGTTGAGGGATTAGATACCACACATATGAAGGACTGGCCTCATAGATATGATGGAATCCAACTTCAAATGATGCTAGGGATCTTTGAAAACAATGTATACTTCTTTAGAATGAATTTATTGGCATTAATACTAAACCACAGTTTTTATAATAAAGGAGATTAAATGAGGGGAAAGATTGTATCTATTTTCACAATTGTTCTATTCATCCATTCCAATAAAATAACCTCACAAGAGATAAAAGATAAAAACAGAACACCACAGTAAAATCATTTTTTAAAACTAAACTACATTAAATTACACAAATTTAAACTAAATCAAAATTCCCTTATTTCACCTGACTAGACAATTTGGTGACATAGTTGCTCTAATCATCCCGTATGGACTGTGACTTTACAGGATTAGCAAACAGTTCTTTAATTAATTTTTAATTTCTACATTTCCAACATATGATAGCACTAGAAAGGGGAACTGTATTCTTGGTTCTGAAAAATGATCACTAATTTGTTTATAAATAGACAAAGTTCAAAATACAGGCACCTGAAGCAGCAGTGGAAGTGAAACACTATAATGAGAATTCTAACTCACGGCCACAGTGACCTTCAGAAGCACATCCTGAGCATCAGCCTCGTTGGGTACTCCCCCTCATCACCATTTTCTGCTGCTCTGATTACAGGGTAAAACCATGAACCCCTGAATCTCTACTTAAAGAGGGAGCTTAACTAAGAATACCTCATTTCTTACCTGGCCATATTACTTTGGGACTTCTCTGCCTTTTCCACCCTGCCTTCACATTTGGTACCTTTTCTGCCCCACCCCATAGTTTTGTTTTCTTTTGTTTTTTTTTTTGCTTCCATTTTTGTTTGTTTTATCTTGTTTCATTTCCTTTCATTTTGATTTGTCTTCCCCTATTAGAGTGTAAGCTCCTTCAGGACAAGGGCTATCATTTTTTTTTTTTTTTGGTATTTGTATACTCAGTGCTTATCATAGTTCCCGGCACATAATTAGGTACTTGATAAACATTTATTAACAGACTGACTACTGACTGACCATCACCAAGTGTACGAAAGTACACTTGGGCACTTGGACACTTTAAAAATAATTTTATTAAATATGATCAATTTTCCCCATAGTTCATAAATTCCCCTGCCAATATTCTTTTTCAGGTCTTAAATTTTCTCTAATGAATCCTGAATTTATGATTACTACCATAATATCTTTCAACTAATAGGAGAGAGGACCCATCGCTTTTAGAGTACTGGAGGGAACTGTCAACAAAATCCCATGCTGAGTCTTTTACCTATAATCTATCCCACTACTGCCTTTAACACCAGTTGGGTTAACAGTGGGGTAACCAGAGTTGGGCTTGAGGAATGCCAATTTAGGCCTAGCTTATATTCACTGCTGGTGGCTGGCTTTTCTATCCCTTTACTCACTCCTGTGTCAAGTACCTAGCAAATTAAAGTTTTAGGAGTTTAGCTATAGTTCCCCAATCCTCTTCTCATGTGGTGACTGGGGAAGGTAATACAAAAAGTAAAATAAGTTTGTATAGTAAATTTTTTTGTTACCAAGAAGTTTATCTTCCACTTAGAACACAGGTTGCCATAGAATTAGATACTGCCTCCAAATTGTTTTACCTAAAGGCAAATTACTAGGGTTAAACCATATAAAGTGTTTAAAAAGATTCATCTCCACTTAAAAACAAACAAAAGGTGATTAGTAAATGTAAATGTTCCTGCTACTCTTACCTTCCTGCTTCCAGACAACACAATTCTGGTGGCCAATTTGCATTTTTATTCTTCATATTTGTTCTTAAGTATCAGAGAAAGTAAATAACTACTATTTATAAAAAAATGATGTATAAGGACTGCATCATGATATCAGTAGCTCAATTCAAAATTGAGTTTTTCTAGGGGAGTGGGGAGTGAGAGAGGAGGAGGGAAATAGAGAGGGAAAAGGGTTGGGAGAGAGAGGGAGGGAAAAGAGAAGATGAAGAAAGAGGCAGATACCCAGAGACGAGAGAGAGAAAAGAAAGGCATAAGAAAGAAGAGGGGAGGAGAAAGAAACAAAAAAAAGCAAAAGAAAATATTAATTAGATGTTATAATGTTTTAGTACAACTATTCTGAAAGTTCAGATTCACTGTCCCATTGATTATCCTTTCCTCGAGTTCTTAAAAAACTGAGTTCAGGGTACAATTTTAGAGCAATTGTAATCAATTAAATTACTTACGCCAAATTATATGCTATATCATACAGAAATGATCAATTGTTTTAAGCTTTGTACATCTATATAAAAGTACAAAAACTTCCTATCCTGTTTTTTTTTCCAAATGTCATTACTAATATTTCCATCTGTCTGCTAAAAGAAAATAGTAGCATAGTGAATAAAGAGTTGTCCTCAAGCTAGGAAAGCCTGGGGTCAGGTCAGACCTCTGACATTTAACCTCTTAGTGCTTTAGGAATCTCTTGAAGACTCTGTGTTGCAAAGAAGGTGCTAATATGTATTGGTGAGGGAGTTCCCTTCACCATTTAAAATCACAGGTTAGTCTTCTTCCCAGCATGGCTATGCTACTTATTTCTATCTTCTCCCAATGATATAACATCATCCAGACACTTCACAGTAAATTACATTTCCCTAGAAGATTCCAGTTTCTCTCTACACAGACCAAATATCCACCCTTTCTCAAATACCACTCTTTTATCATTGTCATTTGCTTGCTCGAAAAATCTCGGGGGATGATAAACATCAGATAACTGGTTCAAGGTATGAATTGAAAACTCCTGTGTTCAAGGGACAATGTACTTTCTAATTTGAAATAGTTACCAATGGAGGTACTTGTGGCTCTTGATCCAAAAAGGCAAACTATTACTATATAAGAAGCTCTTGAGCTTCTAAGTATGAAAAAAGAAACCAAATGAGAAAACAAAATTTTCCCCGGAATAATATGGTGTTAGGATTTTTCAAAAGTATGATGAAGAATAGTAGGGTACCTATTTATTGGACATACAGTTTTAGTCACCTCTGCTGCATGTGTGTTTTAACAAGCATGACTATACTTGGAACAAATCAACTTCTACAGTTGTCTAGAGGTGACTTCATTAATCGAGTTTTTACAGTCGCCTTCCTTACCACCCAAAAATAAGGGGAGTAATCAGACCTGTGATTTTAATCCGATATAGTATGATTTTTTGTTTTTTCTTTTGTTTTTTGTGGGGCAATGAGGATTAAGTGACTTTCCACCAGGGTCACACAGCTAGTAAGTGTCAAGTATCGGAGGTTTGATTTGAACTCAGGTCTTCCTTAATACTTGGCCCGTGCTTTATTCACTGCGCCACCTAGCTGCCCCAATTTTTTTAGTATAGAAACCCTTCTCACTGGTTTAGATCTCTAATCTCCCCATAATTTGTTATTTTAGGGAACAGGCTGGAGAAATGAGAGATAAATGGCAAAATGTTTATATCCAGTGTATGTCAGAGACAGAACTTGAACCTAGATCATCATGCTACCAAGGCCAGTTCTGGATCCATTCATCAAACTGCTTCTTCCATGTGTGTGGGATATTTCAAAGACTAGCAGCATCAATCCTTATAGAGTATATATCACTTTTGGAAACAATTATCTCAGGTAATGATTTCAGCCATATTTGACCTCCAGGTAATCTCAGGACAAGGATAAGGATAGGGACTGAAACTCTGATTTATTGGTCTAGGGAATTCTCAGGTGAGGACATTCCCTCTGCAACATGAAGAACTGACACTTCTGCTTAACTCCCAGTTGTAGTTGCTTTGTATGCAGACTGTTTTGGTGACCGGTCATTCAGCCAGTATATGCCAAAGGTCAGTTTAAAACAGGTCTACTTGGCTTTGAGGCTGATTCTCTAACTATTACAACCATTTTGCATTTCTCATTTTAGGATATGGCCTTTGTCATAATTTATAGGATGTTCCAAATCCATTGTCATCTCTACCATGACATCATTGTTAATGTTTTTCACATGACCTTTCTCATATTCATAGCACACCATTTCTTAAAATCCTCCACAGTGGTCAGGGTCCATTTTGACCCCCCCCACCTTTTTTAAACAAAGTAACATCCATGTCTTGATCAATCATCTCTCTTCACACAACACAGAAGGCCTCATATTTGTACACATTATATAGCTCTGACTGTTCTCAGAGGCTTTCCTGAGAAGCCTTCCCCTCTTCCCTTGCCACACAGGATTCAGGATTCAAAACTCAGAATTCATTTAAATTTCAGGCTCTTAGTTAGATCTTGTCCTCTGAGTTATTGAAGGTATGAAGGCAGGGCAGAATAGAACTTTCTGGCATCTCCATTCTAATTCATTTAATTAGGGACTTCCTTGCCTCTTCTGTGTCTGCTCTTTTGTAATGGAAGTCCCTACACAAAAGCAATCTCCATTCTATAAAAGACTCAGAGTTTTCTAAGAAGAACAGATTCTGTTTCTGCCCTCTGTGCCTCCCTGTCATTATTTACCTGGCACTGTAGCTATTTCCAGTTTTAAATGCCATGCAAATTGCAATGAAAAAGCACATTAGCCCCATATCTCACCCTAGTGCAGGAGACAAATGATGGATGCTTGAAAAGAATGGAAAAGAGTTATTGAACTTTTTTTAAGCTAATGAGGCTAAGTGAGGAGAATCAGGAAACAAACCTGGCTCAAAAGAGAGAGTTTCCAATTGAAGATGCAAACCTGCTCTCAACATGTTCTTCCTATCAGGCTTCTTGTGTTCTCTACCAGAGACCTCTGGCTGTGCTTTCAAACCCTTTGGCACTGTTAGAATTTCCTCAGTAGAAATACACAGATCTGAGTATAAAGTACAATCATATTTTGAACTGCTAAATTAATTAGGGAGTTGATAATGTATTTTCAAATGACAGAACCCAGAGTTACCCAAATCTACTAGAAAATAAATGAGTTCATCACTTGTCTAAATGCATACGTCTATTAAAAATGTGTGTATAGGGTGGTTTTTTAGTTTCTCTTGGGGCGGGCAGAGTAGGTGAGGCGGGATGTAAAAGAGAAAATTGATCAAATCTGATGTAGAGAATTTAAACTTAAAAATCCTATTTTTCATTTATAGAATTTTAAATCGAGGTGACCTCTTGTACTTTAAGGGTTGTAAAATTACTTACAAATATTATCTTATTTTAATTTTGTATAAACCATAAGGTATGTGCTATTATTATATTATTTTTATAGAGAAAAATACTGAGGCAGAGGTTAAATGACCAGGGTCACTTTGTCTGTAGTATAGACTTGAACTTGTGTCTTCCCCATTCCAGGACCAGTATTTTAGCTATTATACTGCCTAGCTGCCTCTAGGAATAAACAATCTGACCAAAGAAGATATAGATTGGCATTACAAAATACTGGTATGGGGGGAAATGGGGTACAGGGTTGGGGTCTTGGAATTCCTCTTTAAAGAATTAACCCCTTCTTGCACACAAAACGTAGTTAGAATAAGGTGATAGTTTATTTAGGAGTAAGGGAAGGGAAGGGTAGGGGGAGGAAACCATGAAAGAAATCCTTGGAGTTTTTCAATGGGGAGATTGGCACAAAGCACATGGCTCAAGAGGTACCAAATCTCCTCGAACAGGAACTGGAAGGTACTTTTATAAGGACTGATGGGGTGGACCCTCTGCCTGTGAAAAGTTAGTGAGAGAGGACCATCCCCAAAATGCTGTGGTAGCTGGGGGAATTGGGTAAGGAGTGAGGACCATCCCCCACTGGTAGTGACTGGAGGAATTGGGTGGAGGGGTGGCTACAGATCCTTCTTCTAGAACACAAAGGCCACAGCCACACCCAAATTTATCTCCCCAGGATAAGGGAGACCAGAATGAAGGGTAGGAATCCGAAACTAGCTCAGTCCAATTTGGTTCGCTTATCTCTCTAGGCGTTATCTGTCCTCTGGTTTAGTTTCTCAAGGAGAGATTCCTTGGTGTGACCCAGAGAACTTCTGGGGTACTCTGCAACCCATGACAATATAAAAATAGAAAATTTTGATTACATAAAATTTTTATGTTTTTTTTTTAGTGAGGCAATTGGAGTTAAGTGACTTGCCCAGGGTTCACACAGCTAGTAAATGTTAAGTGTCTGAGGCCGGATTTGAACTCAGGTCCTCCCTGGATACAGGGCCGGTGCTCTATCCACTGCACCACCTAGCTGCCCCATATAAATTTTTTTAAAAAGCTTTGTGTAAACAAAACCAATGCAACCAAAATTATAAGGAAAGCAGAAAAAGATAATGTTTGTAAACATTATTTCTCATAAAAGCTTCATTTCTCAAATATATAGAGACCTGAGTCAAATTAAAAAGAATATAATTCGGGGCAGTGGCGGTGCAGTGGATAGAGCACCAGCCTTGTATTCAGGAGGACCTGAGTTCAAATCTGGATTTAGACACTTAATACTTACTAGCTTTGGTGAACCTGGGCAAGTCACTTAACCCCAATTGCCATACTAAAAAAAAAAAAAAAAAAGAATACAATACATTCCCCAATTGAAATACAGGCAAAGTATATGAACAAGCAATTTTCAGACAAAGAAATCAAAGCTATCTATAATTTTATGAAAAAAATGTTCTAAATCACTGTCAATCAGAGAAATGCAATTAAAACAACTGAGATAACACCTTCCACATATGGATAACACCTCCCACATATCAGGGTGGCTAATATGACAAAAAACTAAAAACTAAAAAAAAACAAAAAGGAAAATGTAGATACTTGAGGGGATGTGGGAAATCTAGAATACTAACCCACCTTATGGTGGAGTTATGAATTGATCCAGCTATTTTAAGGGCAGTTTGGAACTATGCCTGAAGGGCTATAAAACTGTGTACCCCCTTTGACCCAACCATAGCACCTGGTAGGTTATATCCTGGAGAATTCCACAGACAAGACAGACAGACAGACACAGAGAGACAGAGACAGAGAGAGAGACCTATTTCTTCAAGAAAAGATTTTAATTCCAGCTTTTTTTGTGGTAGCTAAGAATTGGAAATCAAAGGAATGTCCATCCATTGGAGAATGGCTAAACAAGATGTGGCATATGTTTGTAAGAGAATATTATTGTGCTATAAGAAATGAGAAGCAGAATGATTTCAGAAAAACCTGTAAGAGACGCAATGAACGTCAATGTAGAGGGACTGAACAGAAGTAGAAGAATGTTGTACATGTAATAGCAATATTGTATGATAAAGAACTGAATAACTTAGCTATTCTCAGCAATAAAATAATCCAAGACAATCCAAAGGACTAGTGATGAAGTATCCTACTAGAGCATGCTATATTTCACTTTGTTCTTTCATTATTTGTTTCTTTATTTTGAGTTTCCCATACAAAATGACTATTTTAGGAAAAGTCTTACCTAATTTATAACCTATAATCTGATTTATACTGTCTCAGTAAGGGGGAGAGAGAAGGAAAGGATAGAGGAGAGGATTTGGTAAGTCAAAACTTTAAATAAAAAATTTTATTTAAAAAAAAACTTGGACAACAATGAATAAATACAAGCACAGAATATGCAAAATAATGCAATTTCCCCCTTAAGATAAAGATAAATTCTAATAATTGAGAAAATCCATTAAAAACAAACAAAAAATAATAAAAAACACCTTTAGTAGGTAGTGTTGTTTGAACTGAACCTTGAATCTAGCTCAGGATTCCAAAGAGTGGAGGTGAAGAAGGAAAAACATTACAGGGACAACTCTTTTCAGAGACATAGAAGTGAGATGAGTCATCTATAAAAATTCTTTAAAAAGTTGAACATTTTGCATATTAGATTACACTCCACTATGTAATAGCTTAAGGAATCACAGAATTTTATAGTTAGAGAGAACCTCAGAGGTCATCTAGTCCCCAGCTTCCATATGGAGTCATGTAACTGAATGTCTGGGTTACCAACAGTGAGAAGTTATGTATACTTGTTTTATATACCTATATACTCAGTGTTGCATAAAAATTTCTTGGGTTAAAAGGGGTCACTAGTGGAAAAAGTTTAAGAAGCCCTGATCTAGTCCAACTTACACCTAAAAATAAATCTTCAATACAACACACCTGGCAAGCAGTCCCCCTGATTCTGTGTGAAGACCTCAAATGAGGGAGAACACATTACCCCCAAGAAGCAGCCCACTCTACTTTGGGACAATTCTAATTTTTAGAAAGTTCAATTAAGCTTATACTTGCCTCTTTACGAATTCTATCCATTGTTCTTGGTTCTACTTTCTAGAACAAACTTAATCCCTGTCCCATAGGATGCCATTGAGGTATTTAAGAAGGGGAGAAGGGTGAGAGAAAAGATCATATTTGGACTCTGAGTCCTAGGAACAGAGAGTGGATTTAGTTTCAAACTCTATGACCTTGTTGATTAGACTTCCCAGTAGGGGGCCACCCCACATAAAAAGCACTGAGAAGCCAGGGCCTAAGGAACTTGAACCAGAGCAGAACTTGGAATGGGGCCTGTGCTTTATAGGAACCAAGTTAAGCTGGAAATTCACCTTGAGGCGCCCGAAATGATTCCACATGATCCCGGAGTTCAAACCCCAACTTAAGTTGCATTTCTTGAAAAGTTATATGGTTAACACAGCATTGTTCTAAGGAGAAGCGGACTTTCTTGTCCAAAATAGGTTAAGGCCTGGTAGCATAGTTCATCTAATTTGAATTGGTCAACTGTGCCACCTCACTGGTTTCTAGTACTGTGATTGTCTACTTGGTGTGATCTGATTGGGTGTTACTATTATTCTATATGTAAATAGGATAAGGGGATTATAAATACTGTAATGTGATTGGTTTGGAGGGACCCCTTGGTGGGTATAAATAGTTCTATGGGGACCTCACTTCAGTGCACTCTCCAGCACATTCAGAAGAGTGTCCCATCTTCCCAAGATGAAATAAAGAAGCCTTCAATCACACTCTGCTTCCTGCTTGGATTCTTTTAGCTGTTAGCAACACTTGCACTGTGCAACACTATTTGAGCCTGTTAGCAGCATTTCTGATAAGGGGAAAGAGAATAAGCATTATATACAGCACATATGGGCCAGGCATTGTACTAAGTGCTTTGCACATATTTTCTTATTTGAGTCTCACAATAACTCGGTGTGTGTTTGTGTGGGGGGGGTCAGGTACTGTTATTATCCTCATTTTATAGTTGTAGAAACTGAGGCAAATAGAAGTTAAATAATTTACCCTAGGTCACATGAGACTAATAAATGTCCTGAGGCAAGATTTGAACTCTGATCTCCCTGACATCCAACCTCAGTGCACCGTTTATTATATCACCCAACCATAATATCCACTTCTGAGTCTTCCTTCATTCTACGCTAACCAATTCCCACATTACTTCACCCTAGCCTCATATGGAATAGTCTTCACAATGTTCATTAGCCTCTTTTGGGTGCTCTCTGGCTTATCAATGTCCCTCCTAAACTCTTTTTTTTTTTTTTTTGCAATGCAATTAGGGGTTAAGTGACTTGCCCAGGGTCACATAGCTAGTAAGTGCCAAGTGTCTGAGGCCAAATTTTAACTTAGGTCCTCCTGAATCCAGGGCTGGTGCTTTATCCACTGTGCCACCTATCTGCCCCCCTCTTCAACTCTTGTACCCAGAATCCAGGAGTAATTTCTGACCGGAACTGAGTACGGTTGGACTATTATCTCCTTATTCTCAGAAGTTATGCCTCTTTTAAAGCAGCTCAAGATGACATTAGCCTTTTTGGTGCTACAACACACTCATAAGCCTCAAAATCATTTTTAAGACAGACTGATAAACATGAAAACTTCCCCTATCTTTCAGTCCCTCTTAAATGTCATTGTATTCTCTTCATTCCAGTATTCTGGATTGTCAAGATTTTTCTCATTCTGACTCTATCAGCCAGTGAATTAAAGTGACTATTGCTGCCATCTCTGTGTCATCTGTAAATTTGATACAGCATTCCATCAATGCTTTTATTCAAGGAATTGCTAAAAATGTTAAATAGTTTAGGACCAAGCACAGGTCCCAAAGGCAATGCACTGGAGAATTCTTATAAAGTTGACAATAAACCATTAATGATTATACTTAGAGTGTTGAGGTCATCTTTGGAGGATTCAAATACTCTTTTTTTGTAATTTTCCTCTGTGATCACCTTGGTTTTTATTTGGGTTGGATGATCTTGTCAAGCCCTTCATAAATTATCTTTTTTTCTTTAAATTTGGCAACAACAAACATTGGGTTGCTGTGGCACAGTGAATACTGTGTTAGACCTGGGAGGCTCAGACACTGACCCCTCTGGGGCAGGTCCTAACACATGGAGCTGCTGGTGGCTCTGCTTATCTCAAGTCTTTCAGCATTTCAATTCAACCTCCATTCAATCACCAAAGTGATTTCCCTAAAGTACAGGTCAGACCATGTCACCCTCCTCCTCAATAAATTCCAGTGCTCCTTATTACCTTTAAAGACAAAATACTCTATTTGGCATTCAAAGTCCTACATGACCTAATTCCTTCCTACCTTTCCAGTCTTCCTACAATTTACTCCTTTCCACAGATTTTGACCCTTCTAGCTTGTCCACAAACAAGATGCTCCATTTCTCAGTTCCAAATATTTGTTCTGACTGTCCCTGATGACTGTGAATGCTTTCCTCCTCAATTAAACCTATTGACTTCCCTGGCTTCCTTTAAGTCTCAATTAAAATCCATATTTATAGGAAACCTTTCCACCCTTAATTCTAATGCCTTCCTTACTGTTACTTATTTCCTACATATCCTTTACATATACTCACAACACATACATATATACATACATATACACACACATACACACGTATTTTTCATGCTCTCTCTCCCATTATTTTGTAAGATTATTGAAGACAAGGGAATATCATTTGCCTCTTTTTGTATCCCCAGGGTTTAACAGTGGCTGGCACATAGTAGGTCCTTAACAAATGTTCATTGATGGATTAAATCTGGAAGAGAAGACCAAATCTATACTTACATACTTACTAGCTGTGTGACACAGCACAAGTCATTCATCTCTCTACTTCAGTTTCCTCAAATATAAAATGAAGAAAATAATAGCACCTACCCCTCAGGATTGTTGTGAGGATGAAAGGAGATAACATTTCTAAAGCACTTTGTAAACTTTAACATGCTATTTAACTTGTAGCTATTCAATTTAAATTTTTTATAATGTTCTTTTTCCTGATTGTTATGCGTCCTCAAGTGAAAATGCCCAAATCTCCCAGGAAGTGATTTTCTTTTGTTATTTTGGAGTTATTGGGCTGACCCTAGTAATTCCTTCATTTTTGTCTCCAAGAACCTATCAGCCTTCTTTCCATTAAGATGCAACTTCATTAAGTCTCTTGCTTCTAGTGAATCACCATTTCTTTGGCTAATTTCCTCTAATAGGATAAGATCTAATTTCCTCTAATAGCATGAGATCCTTGAGCAAGGATCTAATGGGTAGAGTACCAATAGTTAAGCTAATGTTCAAAGGTTCCCTAAAATGATTCTTTGCACCCTCTGCCCCTTTTTCCTCTTCTCTGAAATCAGCCTTGTAGGAATAAAATGGATCTATTCAGGTAGGAAGGTAATTTTTTTTTATTTTCTTGCATTAATGGAGTTGCCATTGCCAAAGATCAGTCATGTATAGAGCAGCCCACCATAGTTGATATTCTCCTTCCTTAGCCAGACTGGTGCTCAGAGAGCTTATAAATCCTGTTATTATGGAATAGCTTTCAAGAGCCCAAGATACCTTCATACCATGATGATACCCCAGAGTGGGCACATAAAGACATTTTTTTTTCCTTTTTAAAAAATCTAGTCTCCTAAGTATTCTCATTGTTAGGGGTAGATAGACTTCACAAAGAATTTTGAAAATATTTATGTATTATCAATAAAAATATTAAACATGAGAACACCTATTAATATATAATAATGATAGATTATTATCATTATATAAATATCTGGCGTTTATGTAATACTTTAATATTTGTAAAGTGCTTTTATATATGCTATCTCATTTAATCTTCACAATGACCCTGAGAGTGGCTATGAATTTTTACCTACATTTTATAGTTGAGGGAAGTTGAGGTTAAGTAACTTGCACAAGGTGAAATGCTAGTAAGTGTCTGAGGCAGGATTGAAACTTAAGTTTTCCTGACTTCAAGTCTAAAACTTTTTTTACTCTGCTACTAACAGTCTAACTCTTAATTTTTATGCTTCATATAAGAGAGGCTGGAAGAAACTAAATTGGGGTGTATATGGGTCGAGTGTTCTGGGAAGACGAAGCTCATAGAGAAACCAGGAGCTTTCTCCAAAGCTAACTGAGTTGGCCATTGCCTGGCTCAAGGAAATAAGGAAGGTGATGTTGGGGGCAGAATGGTTGGGGCAGGAAGGGCGACCTTGGGGATGCTGCCACTTACTGAAGGGAGGAATAATACTTCAACATGAGACTTCTTGTACTGCCACTGGGGCACATGCAGCAGAATAAGCAAACCTCCAGACAATTCTGATGAAGCCTTCTAAATTTCCTACCCTGAGGCAAAGACAAATGAGTCCACTGTCATTCTGAAACTATAACACAAGGTAGAATTTCAAAAGCAACAGACCATGATTTCCCATCATTGGGAGATAGCATAGCATAGAGAAGGGAGCTACAGATGTAGTTTGATAAGTGCTTAGCATAGCACTTTAGCATAGCACATATTAGGCACTTCTTCCACAGAAGAAAATGTCTGAATATACTCTGCTGAAGTCCAACATTTTCAACCGTAAAGCCCAGTCATGTGGTAATTGTCATGTCCCTTCTGATCATATACACAAATATTCTCTTTCTGATATGTTTGGTAGCATTTCTACACTATCAGGTACATTAGCAGTAGTAGTAGGCTTCCACCAATCTTGGACGACCATGGATCAGCGCCTTGAAGAGCCACAGGCCACAGTGTGGCTGTGCAGTCCGATACAGGAGCTGCAGCTCCTGTCGCAATGAGGACATTGAAAAACTGTGTTCTCTGTTGCCTGTTGGTTCCTGCATCTCATTTGTTTTTCTTCCTCCCGAGCTTGAAGGCCCATCTCAGCTGCTCGCAAGCTGCTCCTGAGTACTGAAATCCAACAGGCGTGGTCCTTGGCCATCTCCTCCCAGCTGCTGATGTCTATTTTCAGAGCCCTCAAGTCTTACATACATCTCTGTAGTGAAGCTGGGGGCATCCAGTAGGTCTTTGGCCTAAGGCTAACTCGCCATAGAGTAGGTCTTTAGGAATGCGCCTGTCTTGCATGCGGTGCACATGACCAAGCCAGCGCAGCTGTCTTTGTTTCAGTAGCATGTAGATGCTCGGAAGTTGTGCGCGTTGGAGCACTTCTGTGTTGGTGATCCTATCTGACCAAGATATGCCAAGGATGCACCAACACATGTGGAAGCTGTTAAGCTTCTTCTCTTGTCTAGTGTACGTAGTCCATGTTTCGATGCCATACAGTAAGGCACTCAGGACACATGCTCAATAGACAGCAAATTTGGTTCTTCTTGTCAGTTTACTGTTTGCCCAGACACACTTGGCCAACTTAGCCATGGTTGAAGTAGGTTTCCCAGTCCTCTGATTGATCTCAGAATCAAGTGACAAATTGGTCACTGACACAGAGCCAAGATAGGAGAATTGGCTTACAGCATCCAACTGGTAGCTACCGATGTGTATCAATGGAGGTGACATAGCACTCTGACACATGACTTTGTCTTTTTAAGATTAATGGTTAGGGGCAGCTAGATGGCGCAGTGGATAGAGCACTGGCCCTGGAGTCAGGAGTACCTGAAGTTCAAATCCGGCCTTAGACACTTGACACTTACTAGCTGTGTGACCCTGGCAAGTCACTTAACCCCAATTGCCTCACTAAAAAAAAATTTTAAAAAAAGATTAATGGTTAGGCCAAATTCCATGCAAGCTTGGGAGAAGTGATCCATCAAGGTCTGCAATTCGTGCTCTGAGTGACAGGCAAGTGCGGCATTATCGGCGAAAAGCAGGTCTCTAAGGGTGCTACCTCTCACTCTGGTTTTGGATCTCAGATGTGAAACACTGAACAGGCTTCTGTCCAACAGGGAATGTAGATAGATGCCATCAGTTGATGAACCAAAAGCATGATGCAACAGCATGGAGAAGAAAATTCCAAACAGCATGGGAGCAAGCATGCATCCTTGCTTGACTCCGCTGTTTATGCTGAATGTTTCTTGTGTTGCCTTCAAACTGTACAACACCCTGCATGTTGCAATTGTAATGATTGAAATGATGCCACCTGCTGGAGACTTACTATAGAAAAGCTCCACCATGAGGAGAATGCCTCTGAGGGCAAGGCTATGTGGCTTTTCCTTGGCGTCAGGAAGTGATGTTTGCTCATGGGTACTGTCTATCAAGGCTACCAGCCAATCAGCTTGAGGAGCCTCCCGTTTTGGGAGGAACACACGAAGGAGGAAGTGGGCGCTGAGGGAGGAGTTCGTGCTTTTTGGGTTCCTGACTTCACCATGGTGGAGGAGAGAGACTCCAGAGGACTTCACAGGAAAACTGAGGAAAGATAGGATTACCAGGCTGTAGGAATTCTGTTCTCAATCTTTCTCTTTCTATCTTTTAATAAATCCTTAAAAACCTAAACTCGTTTTATCAGTGATTTTAGTCAATTTCCCCCAAAACTGGGGGAACATATTAGAACCCACATTTAAAATTTTATATTACACACAGTCAAAGTGTTGACAAGCATTTCTTAACTCCTTACTATGTTCTAGGCACTATGAAACAATAAACATTCCTTACCCTCAATAAGCAACCACAGTAATAGGGAAGATACCCCTGTCCTAAGATGTTGAAATAGGGGAGAAACCATTAGTGAGCATGATAGGAGCCAACAAGTAATGAGTGATTTTCTTCAAGGTATTTATGTTTGCTGAAAGAATGTTTTGTTGGTTTGATGCTATCCCTTAATGGCTGCAACAGAATTTCTTTCTCCTTTAAAGTTAAGACTAAGAAAGGTGTGAAGATGGTGGAGAGAAGTCAGGAAGTTGCCTAAGCTCTCCCAAGTTTCCCTCAGAAACAACATTAAATCAAACCTCTAAATGAATTCTGGAGCTGCAAAACCTACAAAATGACAGAGAGAAACAATCTTCCAACTTGAGATAATTTAGACTTCAGAAAAGATCTAACCCACTTGGGTGAAAGGGGAGCATAGCACAGCAAGTCAGCATGAGGCTCTTGGCCACAGCACAGATCAACACCTGAGGCCACTTGGTCCTGGGTCAGCAGACTGGTGGTACAGCAGGCCAGTTGTGAGACCCACCAGCTCCAGCTGAGAGGGCAAACTTCCAGCTAGAGTACCACCCAGGACAGGTGCAACAAGACCAAGCCATCCCAACAAGGGAGAAAGCCTAGGCTGGTGAGAAATCCAAAAGCCACAGAGGCCTCAGAGCAGAAAGCCAGTGACCAGGCCCTTATCCTCTAGCACAGGAAGCTTTCAACAGTGGCCCCTGTGTCCCAGGAGCAAACCTCAACTTTTTTTTTTTTAATCATAATAGTACTTTATTATTTTCCAGTTACAAGGAAAGGTAGTTTTCAACATTTGTTTTCATAAGATTTTTAGTTCCAAATTTTTCTCCCTTCCCTCCCCTTACTACCCCCCCTCCCCAGACAGAAAGCAATCTGATATAGGTTATATATGTACAATCACTTTAAAAACATTGCTGCCTTAGTCATATTGTGAAAGAAGAATCAGAACACTAGGAAAAAAACTCAAAAAAGGAAAAAATATCCCCCAAACTAGAAAACAGCATGGTTCAATCTGCCTTCAGATTCCACCGTCCCAAAGCCCTTTGAGCATAGTTCCAAATTGCTCTCCAGAATGGTTAGATCAGTTTCACACCTCATCAACAATGCATTAGCGTCCTAATTTTTCCATAGCTTCTCCAACATTTATTATTTTCCTATTTTGTCATCTTAGCCAATTTGATAAGTGTGAGGTGGTACCTCAAACTTGTTTTAATTTGGATTCCTCTAATTAATAGTTATTTAGAGCATTTTTTCATGTGGAAATAGATAAATCTGAAAACTGGCTGTTCATATCCTTTGAGCATTTCTCAACTGGGGAAAGACTTTCATTCTTATAAATTTGATTTAGTTCCCAATATAATTTAGAAATGAGGCCTTTATCAGAAACACAGGCTGTAAAAATTGTTTCACAGCTTTCTGCTTCCCTTCTGATTTTGGCTGCATTACTTCTGTTTGTCCCAAACCTTTTTAACTTAATAAATATAATCAAAATCATTCATTTTGCATTTCTTAATATTCTTTATCTCTTGTTTGGTCATAAATTGTTCTCCTCTCCATAGATTTGAGAGGTAAACTATTCCTTCCTCTCCTAATTTACTTATGGTATCATCTTTTATGTCTAAATCATGTACCCATTTTGAACTTATTTTGGTACACTGTTTTCCCAGAGGTTTTTGTCAAATATTGAGTTCCTATACCAGAAGCTGGAGTCTTTGGGTTTATCAAACAGTACATTAATATAGTCATTAAACCTCAACTTTAAAAGTAAAAAAAAATTCTCTACAATATGAGTAAGAAACAGAAAAGTACCCTTACCAGAGAGAGCTTCTATGGCTACAGGAAAGACCAAAACACAAACTCAGTTAAGGATAATACTGTCAACATGATTATATCTGAAGCCTTAAGGGGAAAGATAAATTGGCCTCAAAACCAAAAAGCCTTCTTGGAATAGCTCAAAAAGAAGTTTAATAATCAAATAGAAAATAGTAGAAGAAAAATGGGGAAAGAAATGAGAGAAATGAATGTTACACAAGAAAATTATGAAAAAGTCAACAGCTTGGAAAAGAAAGCACAAAAATTGACTGAAGACTAAGAAAGGTGTCACAGATAAAATAAAGGGGTTTATGTCCAGCTTTAATGAACAGTCGTGTTCTTTGAACCTTTGCATCGTGCACAAAATGTTCTTACTTTTAATGCATTGCTATTTTTTCTTTTGTAACTTTTTTACTCCATTTCAATTTTTAAAAAGAATAGTAAGTTTTACTCACATTTCACTTTTATTACTTCATATTTCCTGATCCAGATGCACCCAGATTTACAGTACAGTTGTTTTTATTCAAATTATAGCTAAAATAATATCTCTATCCACCATCTATATATCTATTATCTATCTACTTATGTATCTGTATGTCTGAGTGCCCATCCATTCCATCCCATCTCATCCATCCATCCATCCATCTCTCCTACTACATATCCATCCATCGAACCTTTATATCCATTCAGTCAACTCCCTATCTCAATCTTTCTCTATCTCTACCTGTTGGTTTCTGTCTCTATCTCTCTGTGTGTCTCTGTCTCCATCTCTGTGTATCTCTGTCTCTGTCTCTATCTCCCTATCTGTCTTCCCATCAGCTTCATTCTTTTGAACTGTTTTCCATCATCCCACCCATGGACAAAATTTTATTTTCCCCATATCTTTTCAGAGTCTTTTTGTATATTATCTTTCCCCATTAGATTGTAACCCCTTCAGAAAAGGGACTTTTTCATATATGTGTCCCCAGCACTTAGCATAATGCCTAACACATTGTAGTTGCTTAATAAATGTTTCTGACAGCCTGACTCTGGGCCCTTTACCTGGTCCTCAGAGAGATACAAAGCTTAGTTAAGACATTACTTCTACTCTTATAGAGTTTATAGTCCAGTAGTCCTATACAACATAACATGCAAATAAATATAATATGATGATAGATATATTTGCTAAGAGCAGGCAGGAAAAATGCTATGTGAAATCCAAAAGGAAAAAGCCATTGCCATCTTGGAATATCACAGATATCTATGCATGAGAGAAGTGGAATTTAGATTGGACTTTTAAAAGAGAGGAAGGGATATAATAAAATGGAGAATGAGGGGGGGGGGGGGGGGGGGCGTCAGAGAAGGACAATGAAGACATAGATAATGATGACAGGATGGTGGGGTGAAACAGTGGTGATGCTTTCAGGATGCTAAGTAATTCACTTTGGTGGGGGTATTACAGTAAACATAAGCCTGGAAAGATAAAGTGGCAGCAGATTATTGAGTATCTGGAATCCCAGGCTAAAATGTCCAATTATTTCTTTGTAAGAAACAAAGAGCCATTAAAAGGACTTTGAACAAGGGAGTCACATGACTAGGGTTATTCATCTGGCAGAGGTATAAAACCTAAATTGAAGGTCAGGGAGTAGAGAACTGAGGCAGTTCAACCTCTGATAAGGTTATAGTTAGAAAGGATAAACTCTTCCTGCAAAAGAGACAGGTTCTAGAGATCTTCTGTGCTAGACAAATATGAAGATGTTGCTGCCTAACATAAAAGCCATTGGTTAGTACTTTAATATGTGTAATTTTTAAATGTTTTTTTTTATATGAGGAAAGCTTCCATTAAATTCAAGTGGTCTTTCTTCTAAAGAAAAGGGATATGACTTAGGGCATCCTGCAGGACATTGAGCTGTTGCTATCAGGTAGAGACACAGAACAGGATTAAACTAGTATTTTTGAGCAAAACAATGAATATTTGAAAATGTGTAGCATCTATAAAATGTCAATAGTCCTTACCTTAACTAATGCCACATACTCACAATGTAGGTCTCTCCTAAAGGTATGGCTGCATCTCCTCTCTCAGTATTCTAAGCCCCTCAAGTGCTTTCTTTTTAATGGTATTGGCTCAAATCTTCTCATCTGGGTGTCCCCACCCCCCTAATATTAGTCACCCATTTCAGTATCATCAAATGAATATCAGGGTAATGATGTCTTCCTCACTTCCATCTATTACATTGATGAGTTCCAGTTGTTATTTTAACCAATTAACACCAATTAGCTTTTACAATGAGGATGTATTTGCCAAGAAGAAGCTATAGCAAGAACACAGGTATAAACAGATTTCCAATTTCCCCTCTGCCATCTTGATTCTAGGGAGAGTGGGCTCACTCTTTTTTTTTCTTGCAGGGCAATGACGGTTAAGTGACTTACCCAGGGTCACACAGCTAGTAAGTGTGTCAAGTGTCTGAGCCCAGATTTGAACTCAGGTCCTCCTGAATCCAGGGCTGGTGCTTTATCTATGAGTGGGCTCACTCTTAAAGGATTGCTACAAAGTGTTTCCTCAGTGAGTTAACTTTTGAATTTGGGATAGCCAGTGTATAAAGTCATTCTCTTGCTTCTACTGTTGGACTGAATACACAGGAATTACCTCTTTACCAGGCTTGGCAGCCCACAAACTCATCCATGACTCAAGTTGTTGGTCCTCTGATACTCTCTCCACTTTTTAAAGCTCAGAAGATTGAAGTCTAGTCTGTTCTATCTCCAATATGACTTCATCAAAGGTAGAAAAAATCAGTTACAACAAACAGGAACAAAAATAATAGCAGGGCATGTACTCATGGCTTCATGTCAACTCATGTCTAGAGAATAAGCTACTGGTCCTCTTTTGATCCAGAAGCTTGTAGATTATTGACTAGCTCACTCAAATTCATCTCCTGTGAGAAAGGAAACTGAGTTGTCCCCATGGGTGCTTTTCCATGCACAGCTAACTCCAGCTCAGCGGCAAATAAAACAAAGGACATACACAAAGAATACTGAAAACAGTTGTAGAATAACTTCATGTGTTCTGAACTACTTGGGGGAAATTGCATCAGGGTGAACACTGAGCCTTGAAGGCCTGGGTTCTCATAAGACACTTCTCCCATTACAATGCAAAATCTTAGATTAAGAATGATTTCCAATTATACAGACACATCTAGACAAATCCAGAAGCATCCAGATTCCCTATATGTTTTACCTTTTATTTTTGTTTTTTATCATAAAAGCATTTTATTCTGATTCCCACATGTAAGATAGTATTGAACATTTGTTTTTATAAGATTTTGAGTTTTCAAAGTTTTCTCCCTTCCCCCTTCCCCTCCCCCTTCCCCAAGACAGCAAGCAATCTGATATAGGCTATATATGTACCATGACACTAAACATATTTCCACATTAGTCATGTTGTGAAAGAAGAATCAGAACAAAAAGAAAAAAAAAACCTGAAAAAAGCAAAAAAATTATGTAGAAACAGTATGGTTCAATCTAAATCCAGATTCCACAGTTCTTTTTTTCTGGATAGAGAGAGCATTTTCTATCATGAGTCCTTTGGAATTGTCTTGGATAATTGTATTGCTGAGGAGAGTTAAGTCTATCACAGTTGATCATCACACAGTGGCTTTTGGATTCCTCACCAGTCTAGGCTTGCTCCCTTCTTGGGATGCCTTGGCTTGGCCTGGTTGCACCTGTCCTGGGTGGTTCTCTAGCTGGAAGTTTGCCCTCTCAACTGGAGCTGATGGGTCTCACAACTGGCCTGCTGCACCACTAGTCTGCTGATCCAGGAACAAGGGGCCTCACGTGCTGATCTGTGCTGTGGCCAAGGGCCTCCTGCTGACTTGCTGCGCTGGTAGCTGTTTACTTGTATACCAATGTTCTCCTGCTTCTGTTCACTTCATTTCAGCAATCAATCTACTTAAGTCTTTCCAGGATTTTTTCTGAAATCTGTCTGCTCATTATTTCTTGCAGCACAATAATATTCCATTACATTCATATACCACAACTTGTTCAGCCATTCCCCAATTGCTGGGCATCCCTTTTATTTCCAATACTTTGCTACCATAAAGAGAGCTGCTTTCAATATTTTTGTACATGTGGTCTTTTCCCCTTTTTATCATTGCTTTGAAATATAGACCTAGTAAAGGTATTACCAGGTCAAAGGGTATGCACAGTCCCATAGTCCTTTGGGAATAGTTTCAAATTGTTCTCTAGAATGGTTAGATCAGTTCACAACTCCACCAACAAAGCATTAGTGTTACAATTTTTCAACAGCTTCACCATCATTTATTATTTCCTTTTTTGTCATATTAGTCAATCTGATATATGTGAGGTGGTACTTCAGAATTGTTTTAATTTGCATTTCTCTATTCAATGGTGATTTAGATGCAAGTCATTCCCCAATTGAGAAATGGACAAAGGATATGAACAGGCAGTTTTCAGATGAAGAAATCAAAGCTATATATTGTCATATGAAAAAAATGCTCTAAATTACTATTGATATTTACAGCAGCTCTCTTTGTGTTGGCAAAGAATTGGAAATCGAGGGGATGCCCATCATTTGGGGAATGGCTGAACAAGTTGTGGGATATAAATGTAATGGAGTACAATTTTGCTGTAAGAAATGATGAGCAGGCATATTTCAGAAAAACCTGGAAAGACTTAAATGGATTGATACTGAGTGAAGTAAGCAGAACCAGGAAAACATTCTGCACAGTAATAGCAACATTATGTGATGATCATTTCTGATAGACTTGGCTCTTCTCAGCAGTGCAATGATCCAAGACAATTCCAAAGAACTCATGATAGAAAATGTTCTCCACATCCAGAAAAAAAAGAACTGTGGATTTCGAAAGCAGATTGAACTATACTGTTTCTACTTTTTGGCTGTTTTTTTTTCTTTTTTTTGAGGTTTTTCCCTTGTGTTCTGATTCTTCTTTCACAATATTACTAATGCCAAAGTATGTTTGATGTGATTGTACATATATTACCTATATCAGATTGTTTTTTGTCTTGAGCAGGGTGGGGAGGGAAGGAAGGGAGGGAGAAAAATTTGGAACTAAAAATCTTATGAAAACAAATGTTGAAAACTACCTTTACATGTAACTGGAAAATAATAAATACTTTAATAATAAAAATAGTGATTTAGAGTATTTTTTCATAGGACAATAGCTTTTATTTCTTCATTTGAAAACTGACTATTCATAGCCTTTGACAATTTATCAATTGGGGAATGACTTGCATTCTTATAAATTTGATTTAGTTCCCTATATATCTTAGAAATGAGGCCTTTATCAGAAACACAGGCTATAAACATTGTTTCCCAGCTTTCTGCTTCCCTTCTAATTTGGGCCCACTCACTTCTATTTGTACAAACCCTTTTTAATTTAATGTAATCAAAATCATTCATTTTGCATTTCATAATATTCTTTATCTCTTGTTTGGTCATAAATTCTTCTCCTCTTCATAGATCTGAGAGGCAAATTATCACTTCCTCTCCTAACTGACCTATGGTATCACCCTTTATATCTAAATCATGTACCCATTTTGACCTTATTTTGGTATGTGGTGTAAGATGTTGGTCTCTGCCATACTATCTTCCAGTTTCCCCAGCAATTTTAGTGAGTTCATTGTCCAGAGGGTAGAGTCTTTTGTTTTATCAAGCAGTTACATTATTATCCTCATTTACTACTGTGTCTCCTGTGTCTAACCTATTCCTTTGATCCACCAAATAGTTTTGATGTCTGCCACTTTATTGTATAGCTTCAGATGTGGTACAGCTAGCCCACTTTCCTGTCCATTTTTTCATCAGTTCTGTAAAGAATTAATTGTTATTTGAGGTTTTAATGCCTCAAGGTGCACTGGCTTGGGGCTCCACACACGGTGATCCACCCACTGGTTGTAGCTGTTGCCAGGGCTCTGGCACCTCAAGTCATCACCACTCATGGACGCCTACATGGGCCTGGTAAAATTATAATGATTGGAACCCTAGTTAGGGCAATCATGTGACTGTCAGAGCAGGCCATCCCATTGGCTGGGATTTGTGTGGGGTGTTTCTAGGTTTGGGGGAGAAGAATTGGGCATTCTAGGTGGAAGCTGGAAAGTGACAGGCGTTCTGCTGCATATTTTCCGCTGATTCCTGGGTGGTGGTATTTTTTCAGGTATTATAATTTCCCTTTCCCATTTTATTTCCTTTCCCTGATCCTACTGATCCTGTTTGTGGTTTTTTTTAAGTTCATTCTTGTTAAAATAAAATCTTGTTCTGTTTGAGGGAGGCTGCCAGTTTCCTTCCTTGCCCCAATATTGCAGCAAGCCGATTAGCTAGCACTCCCCAATTAAAAATTGGTCTCCACAGTTCCCTTGATATCCTTTGACCTTTTGTTCTTCCATATAAATTTTGTTATTATTTTTTCTAGCTCTGTCAGATAATTTTTAGGTAGTCTGATTGGTATGGCACTGAATAAGTAAATTAATTTAGATAGAACTTTCATTTTTATCATATTAGCTCAGCCTATCCATAAGCAATTGATTTTTTTCCAATTTTTTAGATCACCTATATTTTTTAGTGACAGAATTGTCATCAAAATATTTTAGTCTTAAAAGCCTAGAATTACAGAATAGAATTGGTATTCAGTAATTTCTGTTATGTTCAACTCTTCATGACCCCATTTGGGATTTTCTTGACCAAGATACTGGAGTGGTTTGCCATTTCCTTTTCTGGCTCATTTTATGGATGTGAAAACTGATACAAATAGGGTTAAGTGGTCTGAGGCCAGGTTTGAACTCATGAAATTGAGTTTTTCTGATTCCACTGAAGGCTTAACACACACACACACACACACACACACACAACTAGAAGGGACCTTTTAGGCCATCTGGTCTAAATGTCTCATTTAACAGATGAGGAAACCAACTTTCTTATCCATTTTTACATAGGTAATAAATGACACAGCCCAGATGCAAATCAGTCCTAAACCTCCTGAATATCTTTGACTCATCTTTGTTATCCTAGTCATATCACTGTTAGAGGTGATTATTTTTTTCTCTTACATCATCTCTTATATTTATCTCACTCTTTACTGTACCTTTTGCCTCTACTTTGTACAGGCTCTCCTCTCCTCAAACCTGTATTAGTATAATCACAGCTTAAATGGTTTTCATACTTCTACTCCATCACTATTCCTCAAATTGAAACAGTGCATTTTTGTCAGAATAATTTTATTTGAAAATTATTTTGTTTTTTGTTTTTGTTTATATCATTTCCCTCTCAAGCTCGAGGACCTCTTATGGTTCCCTATTGCTTATTAGACAAAGTACAAATGATAGTCCACTATAGTTTGGATCAATATTATCTCCAATTTTTCCCTGACATAATTGCCTCTATTATTTCTAATCCCTGTTCTAGCTATTCCAATCATGTCTCCTCCACATATTAATTTTGTTCTCCTCTCTTTCCCATTCCTCATTTTACTCTCATTTCCTAAAATATCCTATCCATTTCTCTACACCAATCAAAATTCTTCATATGAGAAAATAATTTTATATCTCTGCTTTCAAATACTATTCTGCTTTGATATACTTTTTAAAGTAAGTTCAGAGGGAGAATGGGAAAGACACAGTCCTTTAAAAAGCTGGTTTTATCAGAGGTCTGTGTAAGAAGCAAGGCTTTGCTAAAAGACTTAAGAGGTCATTAAAAAAACTAATTATGTTTTCATTTCAAGGTGGTTGTTGGGAAGGTTATTTAGAGCAAGTAAAGGAAGGGTTAAGTGACTTGCCTGAAAATCCCACAGTTTCTCATGTGTGTATCTGCATATCAGCACGTATACATTAACACATACTCATGTGTATATGTATGTGTTGTATGTATGCACGTGCATATGTAAAGGAATTGCACATGTATGTGTATATCTATATGTGCACGTATATGTATATGCACATACATACATATACTTGTGTGTATGTATATGTATGTGTATAAGCATGGATACACAGTGTGACTTTTTTCCTTTTCATTCATCTCTATTTCTAAGGATGTGAGTCAAATGTTAGGGTGGAGACCTTAGGACATGAAAGGGGGCAATATGCCCTTTCTTTGGAGCAATTGAAAACAGGAGGATAGCAATAGTATACCTTTATAGGTTCACAGCTTTAATATCAGTGACCTAGAAATATTTCAAATACCAAGTTGTCCTGCAAACTCTGTTTTTACACAAAGGATTTTGGTATTCAACAAATGTCCAAGGAAAATTGAAAGATGTTTCATACTTAGAAATTGCACATAAAATAGGGTCCCAATTAACTTAATAAAACTGAGGATTAATAATATAGATTCACATCATTTACCAATATAAGATTATCAAAGACTCATCTATGCTTTTTATCACATCTTTATGAATACAAGGTTTCACTCTTTTAAGGGTATCATGATGAAAAACAGAGTATTTTGTACGTACATGGTGTCAGTCAAGAAACATATTAATTACTTGTATTCAAGACCTGTCTCTGACATATACTGGCTTTCTGATCATGAGCAAAACACCTTATCTCTCAGTGTTTCAAGCAATTATCTAAAACTATAGATTGCCAGAGAAAATGTTGACTTCCATTGGTAGAGGGAGTTTCCCCTCCATGAATTTTATATACACCAGTGAATAGCAGATTCATTCTTGATCTCTCTGACTGTATTTTATTTATTCATCTATACAATGTGCAGTTAGATAGTAGTTTGCTGGGCTAGGCAGCCAGCATCTATGTCTTGGACAGGCACTGGCATATGGAGTATAAGCGTTGGCTCAGAATTGAGTATGAAAAGGAATGAAGCAGGTTGAATTGCATTTCAGAATTTACAAAGTGCTTTCAATATTGCTAGATTTCTATCTGGCACAAAACCCTAAATATTCTCTAACTAAAGCATCTAGTAGAGCAGTGCAAAGAATACTATAGTCAGACTATATACTATATACTATATACTATATACTATAGTCTGACTATAGTCAGAATTATAAAGGAAATCAATTATTGTTGAAATATAATTTCTATGTATATATGTGTGTATTCCATGCATGTATGCATGTATAGTTCACAGACCTCCAGCTTAGACCACTTATCTAGAAGAAGGCCTCTAATACAAGAAGTGGATCTTCTATGCAACATTTTTCCCCATATTCATATTATTTTGTGGAGTAAGAGAGCTGCTTAGGTAGACCTTCCTCTAACAGTGCAGATGTCATCCCTGGAAAGTTATAATCATAGGGAATATACCAAGAGTAAACTAATAGTAAATGCTTGGGACGCCAAGAAGTCAATGACTTCTCAGGGTCATGCAGATAATATGTGGCAAAAGCAGGGTTTGAACCTAGTTTTTTCTTGTCTTTAAAAAATTCCGTATTTACCATTTTGTACAAGAAGACAGGTAAAAACCATGAAAGAAAGAAAAAAATTTAAAAATAACATGCTTTACTCTGTGTTCAATCAATATCAGTTCTTTCTTCTGGAGGCAGGTAGTATGCTTCTGTTGGGATTGACTTGGATCAGTTGTATTGCTAAGAATAGATAAGACATTCAACAGGTTTTCATCATACAATACTGCTGTTACTGTATAGAAATGTTTTTCCTGTTCTGTTCACTTCACTATGTTCATGGAAGTTTTTCCAAAATTTTCTAAAATCCACCTGTTCATCATTTCTTATATCATAATAAGACTCCATTACAATTATATACTAAAGCATATTTAGCCATTCCCCAATTAATGGGAATTCCTTTTATTTCTAATGCTTAGCCTCCACAAACTGAGCAGCTCATTCACACACATATATATATATTTACAAATTGGTCCTTCCCCCTTTATTTTGCAGGATGTCTTCGGGGTTGAAACCTGACAGTGCTTTTGCTAGACAAAAGGGCATGCACAATTTTATAACCCTTTGGGCATAGCTCTAAATTGCTGTCCAGAATGCTTAGATCCATCAACAATGAATGAGTGTCCCAGTTTTCCTATATCCCCTCCAATATCCATTGTTTTCTTTTTGCCATTTTAGCCACTCTTATAGGTATGAGGTGGTACCTCCAAATGGTTTTAATTTGCATTTCTCTGATCAATAGTGATTTAGAATATTTTTTTCCTTTGACTATAGATAACTTTGATTTTTTTTGTCCGAAAACTGCTTGTTCATCTATCAGCTATTTATCAAAATGCTTTGACCATTTATCAATTGGGGATGACTTGTCTTTTTATAAATTTGATTCAGTTCTCTGCATATTTGAGAAATGAGTCCTTTATCAGTGATACTTATTGCAAACATTCATTCCTGGTTTTCTGCTTTCCTTAAAATTTTGATTGTATTGGTTTTGTTTGTGCAAAAATGTTTTAATTTTATATAATAATATATCTACATTACATTTTCTAATTATCTCTATATCTTCTTTCATACTAAATCTTTCCTTTATCCATAAATCTGAAAGATACACTATTTCATGTTCTCTTAATTTATTTATGATATCACCCTTTATGTGTAAATGATGTGCCCATTTTAACCTTATCTTGGTATATGGTGTGAGATGTTGGTCTATACCTAGTTTCTGCCATAGTGTTTTCCAGTTTTCCCAGCAATTTTTGTCAGATAGTGATTTTTTTTCCCCAAATGGGATCTTTGGGTTTCTCATATACTGGATTACTATGGTCATGTATTATAATGTAATTTGTACATAATCTATTCCACTGGTCCACCACTCTATTTATTAGCCAGAAACAGATTGTTTTGATAATTCCCACTTTATGATACAGTATGAGATCTGATACAGCTAGACCACCTTCTCTGCACTAAAAAAACAGATTCTCTTGATATCCTGGCACTTTCCTTCTTCCAGATGAATTTTGTTTTTATTTTTCCTACAAAGATAATTTTTTGGATAGTTGGATTGCATGCCATTGGATATGACTTGATTTAAATAAAATTCTCATTCTCTCTCTCTCTCTCTCTCTCAGTGGGGCAATGACAGCTAAGTGATTTGCCCAGGGTCACACAGCTAGTAAGTGTCAAGTGTCTAAGGCCAGATTTGAACTCAGGTCCTTCTGAATCCAGGGCCAGTGCTTAATCCACTGTGCCACCTAGCTGCCCCCGATCTCTTAATTAGATTTTGTTTTGGTTTGTCTGATATTATGATTGCTTCCCTCTGCCTTTGTTTGCTTCATTGGAGAAAAAATAATAGATTCGTACGTCATTCCCTTACGCTTTACTCTATGTATATCTCTCCTGCTTTACATGTTCGTTTCGTTAGACAACATATTGTAGGATTATTAATTCATGTCTGCTATCCACATCAGTTTATGGGTGAGGCTTCAAGAGCATTCACCTTAATAGTTATAATAATATAGGCACTGTGGTGTATTGTCTCTCCATGCTATTTTTTGATTTATTTCCAGTTTCCCCCCCTTATTTAGACCCCTACCCTTTCCTGGGCATCTTAAGAGTGTTTTACTCTCTGATCATTGTCCTTTCCAATATACTCTCTTTTTATTAGAGCCTTCTCTCCCTTCTATTATTGCCATCCTTTTTTCTTTCCTTCCAGGGTAAGATAGATTTCTATATCCAACTGAGTGTGTATTTTACTACCTATTTGAGTAAATTATTTTTAAAGTGAGGCTATTGGGATTAAGTGACTTGCCCTGGGTCACACAGCTAGTAAGTGTTAAGTGTCTGAGGCCAGATTTCAACTCAGGTACTCCTGACTCCAGGGCCAGTGCTTTAACCACTGCACTACCTAGCTGCCCCACTTTGAGTCAATTTCGATGAGAGTAAGGTTTAAGCTTTGGTTGCCACTCCTCCTTGCCTATCTTCCCCTCCATTTTAATAGCTCTTTCATGCCTCTTTTCTGTGGGATAATTTACCCCCATTCACTCACCTCATTCTTTCTTTCAGTGAACATTTCTTTCTCACCCCTTTATTTTGTTTTTTTTGGGTATCATCCCATCGAAGTTACTGTATAACCACACTCTGTCTACATATACTCCTTCTAATTGTTATTATATTAATAAAATAAATAAATAAAAATATTAATAAAATTGTCATTATTCATATCATCTTGCCATAAAAATATAAATATAAATAGTTAACCCTTTTGTAATAACACAGATAGAAATGATTGGGAGAGGGCCCTCATAGGAGACTTAGGTGTCTAAATCCCAGAAAAGTAATGCACAGAGCATATCCCCAAACTTTTCATGCTTAGTCAGCTTTTCCACACAGTATTTACTTTATGGTCAGTGAATGTTAGTGAAGTAGTCAAAGATTTTCTTTGCTTTTCAACTGAGATATGCTGACTATTTTCTTTTAACAGAGACCATATCCCATTGGGGGCATCAGTTAGGGCTGTTCCAGGACCAAAAAGGCAATATACAAACTGCCTTCCATATCCTCCTTAATTAATTTGTCATCAACATCAAAGAACTCTAGAGTGCTGACCCCACCCAGTTCCAGAGTATGTTTGACAGGCTTCTGGTAAATATCTTTCTTTTTTCATTTATTGCAACTAAAACAGCTCTGTACAATTTCCAATTATGAAAATACATAGTTGTTTAAGAATGTTTTTTTTTTCCTTTTTTTCTATTGCCAATGTCCTAAATTTGTTGCAACTAAAGTCATTTTGTAAAATGTTAAGGAAATATGGACTTTGTTTGTAGTGTTCTTTGTATTGGTTCACTGGAACTAAAAGGGTAGTCTATAATCTACAGGATTTGTTCACTCTCAGTTCACCCTTCTATATTTATCCAGGCATTCTGAAAATTGTCCATTTTGGGAATTGGCCAAGGTCATGCTGTTAAATGTCTATCTACTGGCTTTGGGTGTGTGGGAAAGTATGTACAACATACTTTCAAGTTTCATCTGAAAGATTAACATTTTCTCCATGACTTTCTTAAGTTTATACAATCAACAAAACAATAAATGAAGTCCTAATTTGTAGCGTTTGCCAATTTCCAAGGTGCAAATGTTCACACTGAAAATTTAACAACTGGCTCATGTGAACCAGTTAGAGCTAACTTTAGAACACCCCTGGGGTTGACCCACAATAGGTATAAAAAGTTAAAAAGATCATTGTATTTTTATGCCCCTCTTTCATATCCTGTATGGATGTCATTTCCTGGATGAGTAAAGGGTTCTTCTAGTGGATATATTTCAATGATTTCAGGAATTGGGGAGGGGGGTAAATAGAAGGTCATTAAAGACTCTCCTATAATAAATTTTCTTTCGTTACCTTGGCAAGTTAGGGGAAAAGACCCTACCATGTGATTTTATCGATAAAGGAAATTCATTAATATACATCAATACTTTCTCTGCAATTGTAATGATAAAGAGTTGCCTGGAATACTAAGGAGGTCAAATCACTGACTCAGGGTCCCATAGCCAGTAGTAGGACTTGAACCAAGGCCTTTCTGGTAATGAAGCAAATAATCTACTCCTTAACCACACTGCCTCTCTTTTGATAAATACCTTGAAATGTTACATTAATCTCAGTTCTCAGAATATAGCTGCTTTTGCTCACGCACATACCTAGGCTAGGTTACATCAAAATCATATACTTCTATGCCCCCTGGCATAATCACAAAAATAAGAATAATCAATTCTATCAGCTGTTTTGTTTGCATGAGGAAGATGGTCTTACATGGCCGTTATGAATCTTAAAATATGTATTACTTAGTTCTTAAAACCAAAATAATACTTTGTTTTTAGTATAAAGTTTTTAGCTAGTTAATTGTACATCTAAATAAAAAAATTATACACTCTCCGATTAACTGAGACAGATTCTGATTACCTGTCTTTGAGAAAATGGACTGCTTTAGAAAATTATTTGGCGCTCTCTACTATTGTACCTGTCATACACTTTTAATTAAAAATGTATTGATGCATGACTAAATTGCACTCAGTGAAAAACAGACCCATTTTAGTTCAATTGCCATAATGTACACATAGTGCAATGAAGTAAGCCCATACAATTATAATATGAAGACAGCCTAGACACAGTGATACCCTCACAACTCAGACTCACAGCAGATGTATATGCTGCAGAGCCAAACATCACAAATCAGTGTGGACTCAATCAGCACAAATGAATTTACTAATCTAGTCTAAATACCTGTAATGAAGCCATTTCACTAATCTATGGCAAATTAAATATGTGGGGAAATGAATGCAGAATAATGATTAACATTTTTTCCTTTTTTTTTTCTTCCAGTAGCGTACAGCATTATAGGGCTACCTAACTAAGACTACACAGCCCTGTGGCTGAAACACATCTGCATAGTTCAACAAATTTAGGAATGTGGGTACATTTTATTATTAGGTAAGAAATTAAATACAAATTATTTCTTTCATTTAATTGTATTGGATAGGATTTTAATAAAGTTCACAGCATTTAACCTAGCTTTGAAATTAATCTTATCCCCCTCCCCCAAAAATAGGTACAGAGAAAAGGGATATCAAAAAATTTAGAAGTGAATGGGACCTTCAACACTGTGTAGTCAAAACTTTTCATTACAGATGAGAAAACTATAATCTTATAGAATACTTGAGTAATTTACCCAGAATCACATATGAGACAGTAGCAATATTGGAACACAGATCATCTAAGGCAAAAGCCACTACACTTTATACTATATCATTCTGTCTTTTAGAAAGTTGGTTGTATGATTTATTATCATCTGTTCAGTACCCCTAAGATGTGAAGGTCTTTAGTGAACCTTGAATATATAGATCTGGTCCTTAAAAACTAAATTGAGTTTAAGTGATTTCAAAGTGGTAGTTATCATTTCTATTCTTAAAGCAGTCCAAGAAAATTCGACAATTTTCCTTGATAATAAATTAAAACTATACATTATTGACATCTGTGGGCACCAGGAAGGAATCCTCTTAAATGTTCTAGTTGTGTCAGGTATAATGGGAAACCTTACTTTGCTCCGACTAATTGACATTAAATTACCTTTGTAAAGTATATACACATTCTTCTACTTAGTACATAACAACAAAACAGACAAACAGAAAACCTCACATCTTTCTTTCATAATAAATCACATCACAATGCAAAATTTTTGGTCTGAACACTAGGAATCTTCGAACAAGACTGTAGATATGGTACTTAAAAAGTATAGATATTTGATGAATCTATACTATCTAGCATGTGTCTCATGATATTTTTTTTCAGAACAGAAGATTTGAATGACACTTGTCTTTAATGGTAGGAGAAACACAGCCATTTTTAACTGATATATGCCTACTGTATTTTTTTTTCTATTATATCACTCAAAGAAGGGAATTCTAGGGAAAAAAATACACATTTCTCTAAGTAATGTAGGAATCTAAGGAGGTCATCAGAAAAGTGGGTGAAACTGGTAAAACTAAGATTCCATACTGATTCAGTAACTACAGGTCTTGTCCCAGATTAATTATGGAATTTAAGTGACTAAGAGGAACTCACTGAGATCTAAAGGGAAGGCTTCTGTCCTGAAAACAATTTCCAGAAGACAACTTAAATTCCTTATAGAGTCATCATAATCAGGGTTCAAAAGCATCATGTCTATGTTAGAATCTATGCTTTCCAAGTCTCAGAGTTTGGGAACTGAATGCTTCTCCCACATGTAGCACATATTCTGAGAGGCACATTTCAATGCCCAAAACTTTAAACTGATACTATATATGAATTCTTTTTTTGTCCAAGTTGCCACAGTCTTCCTCTGCTGCCTCCTGTGTCTTTGGGCTATAAGAAATCCCAAGTTTCAGGGAGCCAGATGGAATAGAGGGCTTCCCATTCATCAGATATCTTGAGCCTCAGGGCACCAGAGTTATTAGAAAGCCCCTGATTCCAAGAATAAGAAATTGGGAACAAATTTCTTGCTTCATAGTAGCTTTTGGGTGTGCTTCATCCCTTACTATCTTGAGATGAACCTACAGGACCAGTGCCAAGTAAGATTGCAGTCCAGCCTGGGGGACCAGTGCACTAATTATTTACTGACCCATATGCTTGGATAGAACTCCCTGCCCCCACCATCTGCCACCTAAAACCCAACTCTCCTAGGTTTGCAGTGACTAGCTATAGAAGCCCACACCACCACACCAACATGGATACCTTGCTTAATCATCATAGGATCTTAGTGGCCTTGATAAATTTGATAAACTTCCTGTGGAAGGATGTGTTCATTAATTTTGCTGAATTACTTTTGTCTGTTTTATTATTTGATGCAAAAAAATGTCTTTCTGGACAGGGCATGGAGAGGAATATATTAGGAAGCAAAAGTAAAATGAAAACAAAAATAAATCAATAAAACTTTAAAAAAATTATGTATGGGGCAGCTAGGTGGCGCAGTGGATAAGGTACTAGCCTTAAATTCAGGAGGACCTGAGTTCAAACCCAGCCTCAGACACTTACTAGCTGTGTGACCCTGGGCAAGTCACTTAAACCCCATTGCCCTGTAAAAACAAACAAACAAAAAAACCCAAACAAACAAAAAATTATGTATACACTTCTCTCATAGATACTTATGATTTTTTCTAAGTCTACCCACAAGGCTACGATTTCACTATTGATGTTATGTTAAATGTTACTGTCAACTCATAAGAAGGTTAAGATTGATCTCCTCAACCAATAAAAATAAGTTTAATAAAGTCTGTGCTATTTTTTAGCAAACTTTTAATATTTACTCTTTAATTTTATTTTAGGAAAGTATGCAAAGATCTCACTTCACCAAATAAGACTAGGACAGAAAATGCTCTTTTTTCTAATTATTTTCCTACCTCTCCCCCCAAACAGTCTCTGAACCCTTTCCATATCATGGTAAATAAAGAGATATAGAGAAGGTTAACCTAAAGTAGAGTGGAACACCCTTATCCTGCACATCATCCTCTGTATAGCCAAGAAAGAAGTTTTGAGTCTACCAAAATCCACAGAAGAATTTTTTTGTTCATTAAATAAATATCTGATATGGGGCAGCTGGGTGGCACAGAGGATAAAGCACTGGCCCTCAATTCAGGAGGACCTGAGTTCAAATCCAGACTCAGGCACTTGACAATTACTAGCTGTGTGACCCTGGGCAAGTCACTTAACCCACATAGGCACACAAACAAACAAACAAACAAACAAATAAATATCTGATACAAGAACAATGGAAGGTTTAACAACAAGGAAGCTTTATAATCTTGTTGTGATCTTATTTAAATATGTAAAAGTGATTCTCTGGCCCCTACTGCCTGAGGGGTATGTTACATTTTTACCCCTCCCCCCATGATTCTTTCATATAAGATGGTCTAGTAGTGTCTAGTTTTTGCTCAATGCCCTAATGATTGTGTTCCCCTAATTTTTGAACTCCAAACACTCCATTTCTAGTTAACCACTTAGATTATCTTTTATAAAGAATTATTTACATCAAAAGAACAGTAAGAACAAACATACAAACCTATAACCACTTGGTCTTTGGATGGATAAATCAGGTTTACATCTTAATTCATGTCTTACATAACATTGTCCCACCCAGTTTCAAGTCCAAAGTTCCCCTGGGTTCATGTTCTGATACCCTAGCTTTTTTTTTTTTTTTTTGCTGGGCAATGAGGGTTAAGTGACTTGCCTAAGTTCACAGAGCTAGTAAGTGTCTGAGGCTGGATTTGAACTCAGATCTTCCTGAATCCAGGGCCTGGGCTTTATCTACTGCACCATCTAGCTTCCCTCGATACCCTAGCTTCTTAGGCCTTTCTGCTAGACTCACAGTGACATTCAGTCTGGGGATCCTGGCTCCAAGATCCCTGTGCTAATAGCTCTTGGCTCCTGGGACTCCACCCCATTCATCTAGAACTGAAAAGAAAAACTGAAACAAAGTCACACCCTAAGCCCATTTCTTGGTGCCATAGGGCAAAGGGGAAGTTGAGACTTCTCCTCCCCCAGCTTAATGCATGGTACAAATTTTGTGGGTGAATGAGACTTTCACCCTGGATAATACCAGAAAGAGAGAGCAACTATGTCTCCAAAATGCATAATTAAAGATACAGCCAATTCTAGCTAGCAGCTAGTGGGACAAGGTTGCTCCCACCTACATGGTAGGAATATGCAGAATGTAGTCTCCAAAAAGCAAGCTATAATGTCCCTCAATCTGCGAATGCTTCAAAACCCCATTACAGGTATAGTAGAAGGCCTGGAGTGACTTCCTGACTTATTTTGGGACTAATAGTATCCCTCTTTCAGTATATATGAGAAATAGATAATAGATAAATAGATTATATATATATATATATATATATATATATATATATATATAATAGATCACTGAAACTAACTTGAAAGTCAAAGAACAAAGTTCATGAAGAATATTTACAGGAATAGAGATCCTATGCTTTGGAAAAGGCTGTACTTTTCCATGAAGAATTATATATACATAAATGAACTGTTAAATCTGAAAAAAAAATAGGAAAAGGCAAAATGCCATAGATAGCACATCTTATTACCATTGTGCTTAAAAAGAAGTTTAACTAAAATAAAGCATTCATCGGAGCAGTGAGGACAAAACAGTTTTAAAATCACATCAACCAACAGACACTTTGTTTTCTTGATGAGAAAAAAAGATATGGTAGCCAGGAAAAATCACCCATTTAGAACTATTTACCAAAAAAAAAAAAAAAGCAAAAGAATGAAGCAAGTTTTCAAATAGTATCACTTCTTCTGCCTCCAAAGTAGGGAAAAGGAGTGGAGGAAATGAGTATTGACAGATTTTAAGCTTAAAGGAGCTTTAAAGATCATGTAGCTTAAAGTTTCCTTTTTAAATTTTTATTTATTTATTTATTTATTTTTGGTGAGGCAATTGGGGTTGTGACTTGCCCAGGATCACACAGCTAGTAACTGTTAAGTGTCCGAGGCTGGATTTGAAGTCAGGTCCTACTGAATCCAGGGCCGGTGCTCTATCCACTATGCCACCTAGCTGCCCCAGCTTAAAGGTTCTTAACGTGTGTGTGTGTGTGTGTGTGTGTGTGTGTGTGTTTGTTGTGTGTGTATTATTGATGCCATTGGTAGTCTGGACCCCTTCTCAGAATAATGTTTTAAATGTATAAAATAAAGTACATAAGATTAAAAAGTTAACCAATTATATTGGAATAGTTATCAAAACATTAAAAAAAAAAAGCAAAACATAGATTCCAGGTTAAGACCTAATTTGATCCCTTCCTATTGTAGATGAGAAAACTGGTGTCACACAAGTGAAATGATTTCCTAATCATACTTCTTTAGAAGAAGATTCAGGATTAAAACCTGGATCCACTGACTCCAAAGGAGACCTGCTACTATATGTACTCTATTTCTTTCAGAAAACTTGTTCTGATACTCAACTAAGTCAGCTCCTGCCAAGAACACAGATAGATGAAACTGGAGGGAGGACAACAGATAGACACAGAATGAAATAAATTTGCCAGCATTACTCTAACAATCTATTCTCATCATCTCTGTCCCTTCATTTGGACTGTAACAACTCAGTTACTGGCATTTAAGAAGATGAAGTTGGGAAGAGTGGCTGGACCCTTAGGGAAAGCATGATAGTTGTCTTCAAGTATTTGAGGGCTTGTCATGTGGAAGAGAGATTAAATTTGTTCTGCTTGGCCCCAGAGGGCAGAACTTGGAACAATGGGTGGAAATTGCAGAAAGGCAGATTTAGGTTGTTTCCAAGGGGAAGAAAAAAAAATCTTCCTAGGAATTAGAGTTATGCAAAAGTGGAATGGGCAGCCTCAGGATGTTGTAAGTTAGTGCTCACAAGAGGTCTTCAAGTAAAGACTTATATGATCATTTTTCTGGGTATATTGTATACTGAAAAGGATTCTTAATCAGGAAAAAAGGTTGAACTAGAAAGCCTATAAGGTTCCTTTCAGCTCTTTAATTCTCTGCGAATTCTTGGAAAGAAATGGGGCAAAAAATGATTCCCCATTTCTACTGTGAAGAGGAGAGGAATTTCAATCAGAGGAATGTGTATCATAGTAGAGAATTTCTCATTTTTTCTCTATTGTTCACAGCTCATGTTTCTATGAACTCCCACCTCATGTTGTGTCTCTATATGCCAGGTACTGTGCTTCATTCTGGGGTTATAAAGTCAAGAATGAAATGATGTGTTGAAATATTGGCAAATGAAATCGAAACTTCCTTTTGCAGGAACGAGGTAATAAAGCCCTGCAATAGCATGACAGTTATCTGAATAGAGAGAACATGTGAGATATTTTTGAGGTAAAAGTAATAAAATGTTCAAGCTTAGGATATGTGGAATGAGGTAGACTGAGGAGTCAAGGATGACTTTGAGATTATGAAACTAAGAGACATTTGGAAAGAGATAGGGTTTATAAAAAAGTAAGTTTAATTTTGGTCTGTAACGATTGGAATGACGCCACCTGCTGGAGACTTACTGTAGAAGAGTTCCGCCCATGAAGCGAAGGTCTTTGAGGGCAAGACCAGGAGTTTTTTCTTTGGAAAAGGAAGTGACACGGGCGAGTGGGAGGAAGAAGGAAGAGACTAGCGCTCTGTCTCGCTCTCTTTTCCTTTGGACTCTGGTGGAGAGCAGAGCTAGAAATGTGCTCTCCCTTTAATAGATAGGAATCTAGGCCTTTCTCTCTCTCTTTACCAAATTCTTATTCTACTTAATAAATACTTAAAAGTCTAACTCTTGGTAAAGTTTATAATTTATTGGCGACCACTCATTATACAGTTTAGCTAGAATTTTAGCCCTTAACAGTCATTACTATTATTATTATTATTATTTAGTTTGAGAAGCCTATGGAATATCTGGTTTGAAATATCTAATAGGAAGTTGGATATATGTGTTTGGAGCTCAAAAAAGAGATCAGAACCAGTTATAGTGATTGGGGCATTACCTATGTAGAGATGATAAATGAGTTTTAGGGAGCTAATGAAGTCACCAATTGAGAGAGTGTAGAAAGAGAAGACAAGAAGGATCAGGGCAGAACCTTGAGGAATTCTTCCTCTTTGGGAGTGGTATATGAATTCTGAATCAGTGAAGGACACTGAGAATAGGGCAGTAATAAAGGTAGAAGAAAAATCCAAAGTAAAGAAGAGTGACAAAAATCCAGAGGATAAAACAATATCTGAGAGGAAGACATGGTCACTCGTGTCAAAAGCTGTAGAGAGGTTATGAAAGATGAAGACTGAAAAAAGGCAATCACATGCAGCAATTAAGAGTTGATATGTAACTTGAATCAAGAGTATTTTCAGTAGAGTAAAGACATCATAAGCCGCAGAAGTAAGAAGAAGTGGAGACAATGGATGTAGACAGCTTTTATTCAGAATTTGTCTGTGAATGTGAGATATGTTATAGGACAATCACTGTAGGGAATAGTAGGGTCCACTGAAGGTTTGTTTCAGAATACGGGAGACATGAATATTTTTAGGTAACTGGGTATCTGTCAGTAGAGAAGAAGAGATTGGATGAAGGAATGAATAAGATTTTACTTATTTATTAAGCACTTAATATGTGTCAAGCACTGTGCTAAGTGCTAAGTGTACAAACAGGAAAACCAAGACAGACCCTCCAGTCAAGAAAGAATCTATTTAGGATGACAACATCTAAAAGAAACTTCATCATCAGGGCAGAGGGCAAGTGTCAATCTTAAGGTTCCACAGTGAGATGGATGGAAAAGCTTGGACTGAAGATGAGGGGGAGGTAATCATTAGGAGGAAAATTTGGTGGAGAAAATGAAAGAGGATGAAATCAGTGGTACATTTAGAATGTTTGGTATCAGCACAATAAGAGCCAGTTTTTTGTCAGAGACTAATAGAAAGGGGAAGAAAAAAAGTATGATGTCAAGGGGTTTTGAGATATATTAAGAGAAGAAGCAGGTATTCATGACAAATCATCTTTATGTATATAGATAAATATGAGAGAAAGTGCTTAACTGAGAGAGGAGAGGAAAGAGTTAGTATGGAAAACTTAAGAAGGACAGTTTTGGAATAGCCTCTGTGGGAAGTGGGATAGAGAGTCAATAAGAGAGAAGTAAAATTATTTCTTTGAATATCTACTTTGTTATATATTTTTTATTTTATGTTGAACTTAAACACCAAAACAAAGAAATTTCCAAATACAAAGAAGAAAACAAAAAGTAGATTATATATAAAACTACAAATATCCATTAAAAGCACTTGCTTTTCTCTAAAAGTATAGAAAACTGTCACACCTTAGTTTAAATGCTGTCCTGCTTATTTATTTTTCTTTCTGAATTTTCTTGTTACCTTTTATACATTCTTGATAATGTTTCAATGGGCTTTTTTCTTTAATCACAAATCCTTTGTTCAATTAAAAATTAAGGAACAGGGAGCAGCTAAGTGGCACAGTGGATAGGGCACTAGCCCTTGATTCAGGAGGACCTGAGTTCAGATCCAGCCTCAGACACTTGACACTTACTAGCTGTGTGACCCTGGGCAAGTCACTTAACCCTCATTGCCTTGCCCCCCCCCCAATTAAGAGACACAAAAAACCACAAAGTAAATGAGCGTAATCAAGTTTAAAATGATATGTCTTCTTGAATCTTGAATCCAATACCTTTCTTTTAGGATGTCGGTAATATACATCATCATATGTTCTTCAGAAAAATGGTTTATCTATATTATATTCATCAAAGTTTTTAAGTCATTCAAAATTGTTTTTCTTTGCAATTATTGTTCTTGTGTAAATTATTTTGGTTCTGCTTACTTCACTCTGCATATGTTCATACAACATAGGATTATCTAAATCATCTCTTTCAAATATTTCTTAGGGTTCAATAATAATCCATTATATTCACCTACTACAATTTTTCCAGCCATTTTTCAGTTGATGGGCCAACCCTTAAATTATATATTTTTTTACCCTTTTTTCCTTTTATTTCTCCTTTCAGGATCAAGAAATTTGGTTTACTTGTAGATGTTCCTTTGTTTTTAGATTATGCTGTCTCTTGAGTCTCCCCCATCCCCTATCCCCGATTGTTTTCTAATTGATTTTGTTGCATTTCTATAGTAGACTCTATGTACGTTCAACCCTCCTTTATCTATTTCATATAAGTGAAGTACATCTGATGACTGCTCCCCCTAATTCTCCTTCTTTTATATCTGTATACTCACCTCACACACCTTTTCTCCTTCCTACACTACGGCATGCCTTCTTTTCTCCTCCTTCATCTTTTCACTCTTCAAATACTCAGAACAGAAGGACTCAATCTTCAGGCCCCCATTTTTCTTGCCTAACTCCGTAGATATTCTTTGAGAATTTTAAGATTCTGAAAGAACACTTGTTTCTTCTTCCCTTATTGGAATGTTAGCACTACATCATTATGCAGCTCCTTCGAACTGATTAAATAAATTTACCTTTCTAGGTTTCTCTGAACACTTGTGCCTTCATTTCCAATTTTTTATTTAGCTCTGTTCTTTTCATCAGAAATGACTGAAAATATCATATTCTATTGAAGTGCCCCCCCAGGGGATTACACTGAGTCTTGAAAATTATTTTAGCCTATACTTTTCATCTTTCAGAATATTGTATTTCAATATCTCATCTCATTTTTATTAGTAGATGCCAGATCTTTTGTGTTCTGACTGTGGTCCCCTGTTTCTTGAGCTGCTTCTTCTGGATATTTTCAGTATTTTTCTTTAACATTGGACCTCTGAATTTTGACTATGACTCTTTGGAGATTTTTCCTTAAAAGTTCCTTTAAAGAAGTGACCAGTGAATTCCCCCCCCCCCATATTTACTTTGGCCTCTGATTCTAATAGATGAGACATTTCCATTTATGATTTCTTAATATATAGTGTCCAAGTATTTTTTAAATAAATCCTGGTTTGGGGGGATTTCAGTTTTTAAATATCTTTCCTGGATTTATTTATATGTCAGATATTTTTTTTTTTAGTGAGGCAATTGGGGTTAAGTGACTTGCCCAGGGTCACACAGCTAGTAAGTGTTAAGTGTCTGAAGCCGGATTTGAACTCAGGTCCTCCTGACTCCAGGGCCGGTGCTTTATCCACTGTGCCATCTAGCTGCCCCTATATGTCAGATATTTTTATATCATGCCATTAATAATTTTTAATTCTTTGATTTTATTCCAATATTTTTACTGTCTCAGGTGGTAATTTATTTCTGTTTGATCTATTCTAGTTTTTAGCAGTCCATTTCTTGGGTTAGAATGATTGTTTCCTAATTTTTCCCCTTATCTGCCTAAATTTTTCTCTAGAGATTTTGTTATTAAAAAAACAAACAAACAAAAAGACCCAAAATAATACAAAACAGTCAAACAAACAGAACTTCTTAATTCAATTATCCTCACATAGTCTTTATGGAAAGTCCCCCCCTTTTTTTTTTTCTTTGAGTCTCTACTTGAAATTTTTAGAGTTAGTTTTCTTTTGGGAAATCTCTAGAAATAATGCTGGATGTTACTCAGTGTTTTTCATTTATTTATTTCTACAATTTTAGTTTCTGAATCAGAACTTTTGGCCTATGCCAAACATTAGGCTTTGTTCTTGTTTCAATTTTGTGTAGGATAATCTGTCCCACTTGATCCTGCCCCTTGGTTTCTAGTCTGACCTCTACTACCTACACAAGGTCCTGATCCTGGATCTTTAAAGTTTAGAACGCTGGATCTTCAGAACTATCTCTGATAACTTAAGACATAATATTGGTGATTTCATTGCCATGGGGCTATCTTGATCTGAACATTGTAGCACCACAAAGGTTAGTATCAAGTTGGGCAGCAATGCTGATTACTGCTGACTACTGCTTCTCCAAGAATTATCCAAGGTGTCTCTGTGTTTGGAGCTTTCTGAACAGAATGGGGCCCTCGGCTTAGCTCCAGAAATAAATCTTTGGAAGCAATATATGTCCCATCTCTAGACATTCTGGATGGTCTCCCTCCTCCCAATTGCCAATGGCTTCTAGCTAGCTTTTTGACTTTTTGTGTAGTCCTGGGATAGAGGAAGTCATTTACTGTATTTCATTTACTCTACTTTCTATCATTGAATTTTCTAAATCAATACTTGATCTGTTGTGAAGTTCAGGTTTTTGCTGGAATATATACATAGGAGCTGGGTTGTCTGCCTGTGTTCAGACAGCCAATATAGCCAGAAGTTCCATTTTACTGTTTCCAGATCCTTGCTACTGCTTTAAAAACAAACAAAAAAACCTCCTGCTGTCTTGGTGTATATAACAACTTTCTTATTACCTTCTACCTTCTTGGAGCATATGCCCAACAAGCGAGATCTTAGGTTGCACAGACTTTTTGAAAAGACCTACACCATTATGTTTGCTTCTTATTTCCTATTCTAATGTCTCAGTGAAGAATGCAGATGGTCATGGTATCTCAGAGGCTATGCCAGTGAATTACTATGCAAGCTCTGGCAGGTCCTACCAAGCTGGAAATATTTCTTGTATCTCTTGGCAAAGGATTATGTGCCTGCCATCCAAAGACCAGTCTGGCTAAATTCAGATGCACTCATCACCAGAAGGTTAGCTACAAGGTGATGATTTTTATACTGGCCCTAGAAACTCATGAAGACAATCAATGTAGAAGTGGTACGATTGTTCTCTGAATCTCTTCCATGAGTATCCAAAGATGAAATAACAGATTAGTGAATTAAATGAGAAATATCTGAGAAGAATTCTTTCCCTAGAAAAGAGAGTATGGTTTCACATAAACATATGCAGTATCATGACCAAGGATAAGTCTTTCCTCTCTTCTTATCTTCTTCTTACTATCCAATGTTCCTTTAACCACTTCCCCATATTCTATATCCGACAAAAATATCTCTAGGGAAAAATGATTTGCCTAAGGTAGAGGGAAGGCAAACTGTAACCACAAATCTGAGGAAAATGGGCTCAGATGCCAGTTAAGTACCCACTTCCATTCATTCTCCACATAACTAATGAAGAAATGAAAAAGTAAATACTCAGTATGCTACTTAGGAAAGACACCAGCTAAGAAGAGTCCGTAATGAGATAAATGGAAGTTAGGAAGACCTAAATTTGAATCTTACATCAGATACTTATTAGACTCTGGTCAAGTCATTTGATGCTTAGCTTCACTTTCCTTATCTGTAAAATGAAGGTAATAATAGCATCTATTTCACAGGTTTGTTAAAAGGATCAAATGAGTTAACATACATAAGAAACCTCAAAGCACTATATCAACTCTAGCTTTATTATTAGTAATCACAGAATTTTATGTCTTCTCCTTGGAGTCAGAAAGATCTTGATTCAAATTCCATTTCTAACCTTTGCTAGCTGTTTAAACATGGAGAATCAGTTAATAATCATTGGTTAAGCAAGTACCGTATGTCAGAGAAGATCAGACAGACAGACAGACATAAACATAAATAAACAGAAACTATACACACATAAGTATATGAAATAGCATTTGAACTGAGCTTTGAAAAAACAAATAATCCAGTAAACTAGGGATTCTCCAACAGGTGAGTGAGAAGGGAATACATTCCTGGAAGGAGTGACAGGCTGTGCAAAGCTATGGTAATGGGAGACTGAATACTGTATGTGAGGAACAGCACTAAGGCCAGTTTGGCTGGCCCAAAGAGTATGTAGACAGGGCTTAGTACCTATAAAAAGGCTGAAAACATAGAAAGCTGGTCATGAAGGGCTTTCAAAGTTGAATAGGAGTTTGTGCTTGATTCTAGATTCTAAAATCTAGAGGTGAGGTGGGACCCTTTGAGTTTATTGAATAGAAGTGTGACATGATAGACCTGCACATTAAGGAAATTACTTTGGCAACATTGGATAATAAATTGGAGACTGGAGAGATGTGAGTCAGGAAGACCAATTAGGATACTATTGTAATAGTATACGTAAGAGGTGATGAGTATGAATAGAAAGAAGGAGGATGTATAGGTATATGTAGTATAGGAGATGGCATGCAGATAGAATCAATGAGACCTCAAATGATTTAAGAGAAGGAGGGTTTGAGTGTGATTCTAAGATTGTGAACTTGGGTGACTGAAAGGGTAAAAGGTTGTGGTGCCCTAACTGAAATATGGAAGTTCTGAAAAGAGGTCGGCTTTGGCTGAAAGAAGATGAGTTCTGTTCATTTTGAGATGCCCACAGGTCATCCATTTCAAAATGTTCAGTAGGCACCTGATGATAAGGGATTGGATATCTGGAGATAGAAAGAGTCTGAAAAAAATTGATCTGGAGGTGATCTGCAGAGATGATAATTAGTTGTGTCACTTCTATGAGTCTCAGTTTCCTCAACTGTAAAATGAGTCTAATAATAACTTCAATATTTACCTCTCAAGTAATTTGTGAGGCTTAGCTAATTCACTGCATACTTGAAAGCACTATGTGACTGTCAGATGTAAGGGAAGTTCCATGGCACTCCCTGATTTCTGTTTCCGTTCTTCTACAGACAAGTTGTCTATGAATACTACTTATATGAATACTTTCCTAGTCTGAACAAATTATTTAATCATCCAAGAAGAGATGTGCCAAGCACTGTGCCAAGCACTGTCAATATAAAGACAAAAAGAAACAATACCTATCTTCAATGAATGAACTTACATTGTATTAAAGGAGAAAACATGTACACATGTGTGCATCCACACATGCATCCAATTGGTAAGGGAAGGGGCTGTTCCGGACGTGATTTTAATGGTAGTGGGAAACTTCAGAAGAGGAAAATCCCTTTTCTAATGCAGATCACCATCTTCTTATTAATTTATAGTATTACGTCTTTGCCTAGAAATCTGATAGGTCAAATGACTTGGCCAGGGTCACACAGGCCTGGCAATGTAGCTTCATGGATATGACAATAAATCAGGAAGATTTGTTTTCAAGACCCACCTTTGACACATTTTGCAATTTTCTGATTCTGAGCAATTATATATATATCATAAAAATACATATAAAGCCAGATAGCAGTAAGATACTTCTCCAGGGGAATAGGAATTAAGTTCAGAGCTTCTAGAATGTACTACAGAGGGTTCTCTACTCTTCTCCAAACTATTACTAACTCTCTTTCAAACTTGAATTTGTAAAGAAACACATCCCCTCCTCTCATTTCCGTACTCAGCAGTGTTCATCTTCACTTCTGAGACCAGTACAATAGAAGAAAAAGAGTCTGTTTTAATTGCATATCTTCAGCTCAGCGTCCTGGAAGAGATTTATTGCTAGGAAGGGTTGAGTTCTAGGAACACTGAGAGCCAGAGGGCTATACAGATGTGTGCAGAAGTGTTCAGTCACATTTTCAGGTGCCTGCCTTCCACATTCTGTTGATGACTGGGGCATCCCCGTGAAAGCCGTCTGTGCAACATCTTGGGATAACATGTGGCATTCATTGGGATGAGTTTATAGATATGAAATATCATTGAACAGTCCCCTTGCTCCTTACATTTGCTGCTTCTGAGACTGTAGTTTCACTTATTTTCTCCAGTAAATCACCTGCCTGAATGCTGATAAAAATCCATGGTCCTCTGCATTCCTAATTAACTGCTTTAGCTCTGACATGGAGTAATCTCAAACAGATTTATTAAGATTTCAAAGTTATGAAAATCAGGTATTTTATCATACAGGGTTAGTCCATAGCCATTTCAGTTTGTGTCCTGGGCAAAGGTAAAAAATATGAAATAGTCATTTAAGTAACTCAATTTAAATGTATACCCATATATATGTTAGAACTTGGTATAAGATTAGGGTATAAAATTGATCGATTTAGTCAGTTATCTTTTTTGCAGAACTATTAATAATTAAAATTTATTGAAATCAATACAGTGCTTTAATATAGTATTTCACTTGAGTCTCACAACAAAACTTGTGATGTAAGTACTGCAACATTCCCATTTTATGGATGAAGAGACTGAGATTCAGAGAATTTAAGTGATTTGTCTATATTCACACAGTATCAGAGGCAGGATTTAAATTCAGCTTTCAGCTCTTGCTATGTTTGCCCAACACCATATCCACTATACCATACTATGTCTCTGAATTTCTGTTCACTAAGAATCTTGAATCTTATCCCAGTGTAATGATGAATGTGTGATATTTGTACAAAGAGCTTGGCTAAAGGGTTGTAGATAGCTCAGAACAAGTCATCACCCCTACTTGGATGGATCCCCACTCTGTGTCTATGAAGTAGAGCTCTAAGTACATTTTATAGGTAAGATAAAACTAGCAACCTCATTTAGCCCCTATTCTATGCTTCAAGTCATTCAGACCCAACCTTCTGGAGACAAAACATGTTTGGCCTCAATTACAGATTAGTTAAATATGCCTCCTTAATTCTGAAGGCCATACTTTTACAGAAAACTTATCCCTAGTGTTTTTAATTTACATTTCACTCATCCAAAGACTTGGATGAAATTCCCTGAGAAAATAGTAAATACCTTCATATTTTCCTTCCTACATACCAGAGGTTATTTTTGTCATTTATAAATCCTTATCCAGCATTAACAGAGAACATTGACTTTACAAGTTTTCCAGCCATTTTCATTGGATATCGGTCAAAACCAAATCCTTTGAGATAAGTTTATCTATCTATCTATCTATAGATAGATAGATTATAGATATAGATATATATGCATAGATAGATAGATATAAAGATAGACATAGAAATATATACATATATATAGATGGATATGGAAATAGATAAGAAAATTATATCAAAATATAATGTTTTCAGTTGACCATTTGTTTGTGTGTAGCTGATGATCTTTTAGTTATCCAGGGATATATAGTGACATGTTTAACAACCTGCTTCCAAAGGTGGGGGAATGCCATATGACAAACATTTAAATTTACTCTTATTAAAATTTTCTCTATCACTTTTTGTTTTTGGTGAGGCAGTTGGGGTTAAGTGACTTGCCCAGGGTCACACAGCTAGTGTGATGTGTCAAGTGTCTGAGACTGAATTTGAACTCAATTCCTCCTCACTACAGGGCCAGTGCTCTATCCATCACTTTATTAGAAGTCTAGACAATCAATAAAACCATAAATCAAGCCCTGATTTGCAGCCTTTCCTGATTTCTGAGGTTTAAATTTTCACACTGAACATTGAACAAATTGCTATGTTAGCTCCAGAATATTGTTGCCTGCATAAAAAAAAAAAAACAGTAAAAACCAGGTGATGAGGTGTCTAAAATGCCATATTAAGATTGTTTGAATGAACCAAGAATGAATAGAAAAGAAAAAAAAAAAAACCTTGGGTGGTGGCATTGGCAGGCAGGGGAGATGAGTACTGTCTACAAAGAGAAAATTCATTAAACTTATTTTATGTAACTTCAGAGAATGGTGTCCAAGACCATGGCAGTATTTGTATAGCAATGAGAGTGTGTTCTTAATGTGCTCACCCTAAAATACAGAGGGCAAATAGGTTATAAGGGACAAAATATCTGTTCCAATTAATCCCCTTCCTAATTCCAGACTGAGAGCACTTTTCTATCGTTTGCATTTTTGTTGTTGTTGAGTCATGTTTCATTCATGTCTGAATGTTTGTGACCCCATTTGGGATTTTCTTGGTGAAAGTCCTGGGGTGACTTACCATTTTCTTGTCCAGTTCATTTTATACTTTACCTAGCCCTGGGAATTTGGGGACTTCTGACTTGATTTGACGCATATGAGTTCTTTTTGTTGGTTTGTTTTTTCTTAGCAAATCTTAGAGAACACAACTTTTTTGTTTTCCTTTCAAGAAGGTTATTTCCCTTGAGCTGTAAGAGTTTACCAATTATCATTCAAAGGAACAGGATATATAGTAGTAGAGGTCATCAAGCAGAGACTGGAAGAGTACTTGTGGTGATTGATATGAGGCTTGTACTTGGACAGGTCCCTTTTAATTCTTAGACTCTCTGATTCTCTGTGTAAGGGGCTAAAATTCTAACTATGATGTCTAAAATCTAATGAGTGGTCACACCGAATTAGAAGCTTAAGCAAGAATTTAGACTTTTAAGAATTTATTAAAGAGCAATCAGAGATACGTGAGGAGAGAGAGAGAGAGAGGTAATAGATCTAACTATTTCTAAGAGACCCAGTCATCCAACCTCTCCAAACCGAAGTCAGGAACCCCAAAAGACCCCAATGCTTCCTCCCTCCTCCCAAAAGCCTCCTCTTCAACAGGAAACAGGGCCGTACACACACACACACACACACACACACACACACACACACACACACACACACCTCCAAGCTAATTGGTTGGCAGCCCTGATTGACAAGTACCACAGGTGGTTCTATAGAAGTAACTTCCGGGAAGCCGGACTGACCTTTGAAATCCCAGGAAAGGTCACTTCTGGACACTAAAGCCACCTGGTCTCCCCTCAGGCCAGAGCTCACAATGTTCCTCCCAGCAGGGGGTGTCATTCAACTCTCACATATGATAAGAGCAAACATTTAACTTAAGTCACAGTGAACCAAAGCTATAATGATATGTCAATATTTCAAATAAATCCTTTTTTTTTTCCTTCCAGTATAGAAAGCCTATATGGCTCTATCTATATAGACACAGAACTAAGTTATTTATGTCACAATCTAAAGTTTTAAGTTAAGCAGATAATTACAAATCTATATTCTATAATTGAAGAAAATTCAGGCATGCAGAGGTGGCATGATTTATCCTCTATAACTATGCATCATTTCCAAATAGACTAAGATTAGAGTTATCACCCCAGATCCCTAGTCTCAAAACTCATTACTAGTAGGTCAGACCCCATTGTTGCCTTTCGGTCAATAAAGTTGAATTCTCTGTAGTTTAAATGTTCATAAAAATACAACTATCCTAGTCCCACTGGGTTCCTAACAGAATGAATGCTGCTTTGTAACTTGACCTCATGGGTAAACTGCTCTTTTCTCACTGTTTTTGGTTCTTGTCTCTGTCACCACTCTGCTTTACCTAAGTAGAAAACTCATTGTTCTGCCAGGGGTAAACAATTCTTTATCTGCCACTGGGCTGTTTTCTCTATTATATGCTTTTCTATACCTTTTTCTAAATGCATCCAAGCATCTACTCTGTCTTTTGCAACTGTTCTGTGCATTGGGCTGATACCTTCATTGAGCCAGCTAGGATAGCAGTGAATTTCTTGTGTCCCTCAGAGGATCCTCAAGTTCACAGCCTCTTGGTATATATGGGAAGTTTAAATTATTTTTCTCAATATTCCTTCCCGTACATTTATCCAAATTGAATTTCATCTGCCACTGTGCTGCCCAATCCTCCAGTATGATTAGAGCCATCTGGAGCTTCTCCCAATCCTCATTAGTTTTTAACTAACCAAAATAGTTTTGTGTTGTCGGAAAATTTCACCAACTCGCTGTTTGTGTTCTCCTCCAGATCATTAGCAAATACACTGAAAAACAGAGGTCCCAATACTAGACCCAAGAGTGCCCCCTTTCAACTTCACCTAGCTCAGAGGAATATACATTTATTATCATTCATTGTTTCCTATCATTTAACCACTTTCTTTCCATCTATAATTCCATTCATCCAAGCATTCTGATTTATTGCCATGAGGCCATCAGTATATTGCAGACATTGGATTATACCACTGGAGAATGTATCATATTGCAAAGAAGCAGGCTTCCATTTCCTACTAATTCTTTGGTAATTAGTAATTCATGAGGTGGAACATGGGATAAAAAACAAGATGAAAATTTGGCAAAATGTACTGGACACTTTCTTCTAGATACCACCTCTCATAAAGGGTTGTTGTTCAGTTGTTTGCAGTCATATCCAATTCTTCTTGACCCCATTTGCAGTTTTCTTGGCAAAGATACTGGAGTGGTTTGCCATTTCCTTCTCCAGCTCATTTTACAGATGAGGAAACTGAAACAAATAGGGTTAAGTGACTTGCCCAGGGTCACAGAGCTAGTATCTGAAGCCAAATTTGAAATCAGAAAGTGAGCCTTTCTGACTCCAGACCTGGAACTCTATTCACCGCTCCACCTAAGCTTTATTCTTTTCTTCAGAAATTTTGGCATTAGTACAGAGTAGAGTAAGTAATGTGAAAGAATTTGAACTTCAATTTGACTTTCCCGTTAATCTGAAGCCTAGAGTAAGTGATTTAATCCTTCAATGCCTGACTTTTGGTCACTAAAATTGGGAGCAGTAATATCAATCAGGAATATCATACAGATTAGGAGTTTAATTATTATGAACCATTCTGGAAACATGCTGTGGGGTGGCAATTAATAATAAAGTATGTTAATTATTAAGGTGAATTACTGAATTCCTTGGAATTTAACACAGTTGTTCTATAATTGTAAGTGTATTATTAACAAAATAATTTAAGGGGCCAGCCTGTAGCTTAAAGTACCATGTAGTTTCTTTTAATTTAGTTTTTAAAATTTTGTTGTTAATTTTTGGTGAACCCCTGTCTCTGCATAAGTGTTTCTGGCCTCTTAATTTTCTACATAACTTCCTTCTGTATTCAATTTCCCCTCTACTCTGTCATCCTTTTATTTATTGTGTGCCTTATAAAGTTCTCTATTGCTTTCTTTAAAAGTTTCCTAATGAATTATTTCTATTTATTTCTTATAAGAAGTTATTTTGCTTGACATTAACATGATTATGAGAGGCAGTGTGGGATTGGATGACTTGGGTTCAAATTCCCACCTATGACACACTTCCTATCTCATAATGGGCAAGCTACTTCACCTCCCTAGGTCTCAGTTTCCCCAAATGTAAAAGGAATGGATCATCCCTAAAGACTCTTTCAGCTTCAAACCTGTGATCTTTTGGAGAGCTACAGGGCATGCACCTGGTATTTTAATAGAATAGGAAAATCCCTTTATCAAAGTAGTTCTGCACCTTCTCTGAAAATTATAGTATTAGAGAGAATGCTGAGGTTAGTTTATTTCTCAGTCACATGGACTCTTAAATCTCAGGATTTGAACCCATGTTTTGCTACCTTTGGTGTTGGCTCTCTTTCCAAAATGACATGTGTTCCTATGATTGTGTTAGACAAATGGAAATAGAACCTTTTTAATTGATAGCTTTCACACTCCCTTTCTCTCTTTACTATATACTTCCATTTAATGAGACTCAAGATAAAGTCAAATAATACAGCTATCTTTGTTCTGTCTTATGTATATGTGTATGTACATATGTACATGTATAAACATACACAATATACACATATATATATATAATACAATATACACACATATATATATAATATGTGTGTATATTGTGTATGTTTATACATATATATATATAAAATGTGTGTATATTGTGTATGTTTATACATTTATATATATATATATATATATATATATATATATATATATAAAATCTCACAAACATACACCCATACATGAGGTGTATCTGTATGTATTGCCTGCTTTTACTCCACTTTGTTACCAAGGCACTTGAAGTAGATAATGACCTAGCTTAAAATGTCAAGGTAACAAAGCAATTACTTTTATCATGATAATTTTTTTGAGGGGGGCAGGGAAATGAGGGTTAAGTGACTTGCCCAGGGTCACATAGCTAGTAAGTGTCAAGTGTCTGAAGCTAGATTTGAACTCAGGTTCTACTGAATCCAGGGCTGGTGATTTATCCACATGATAATTTTGCATGATCCTCTATGAGATTCTAATAGACATTTTCATACAGTGCGATCTACAAACTTTATATGCTAAATATATGTAGGCATTAATGAACTCAAATATAAGTGTGACCTAAAAAGTGGCAACTATTTTAAAAATATATAATATGAAGGGAAATAAAGTGCAATTTCTGGAGCCCCTGAATGAGGATTCCATGTTCAGAAGACTAAATATGGTCTATCTGTATTTATAAAAGAGGAGCTCTACAAAGTGTTAATATTATGCCACTTATTGGCATGCAGAGTTTGGTCGGATTTTTTTATTTTCATATGCATTCTGATTGCCAGCACATCCAATATGCACTGCTAACCTGTTGTCTTTACCTCCTTAATTATCAATCTTTGTAATTAAAAATAATCAACCTTTACAATGATTAATTTAAATTAATTTAATGCAAGCAATTCTTCTGACAGGCAACATTTCAAAATCCTAAAGCAATTTTGAGGAAGATTTTTAGTCTTAGGTCATTGTAATGATGAGTACCCACAAATTCCATTATCCCCATTTTAAATTTCTCTAGTGATGAAATGGTTTATAGCTTCTTGCACTTGCCCTTCCCACTGTTAATCTGTCAAGAAAATCTCTTTTGATTAGGTGGTATTATCTCAATCACTTGAATAAGGAGTTTTTCCTACTTGTTCTAGAGATATCAGTACTTCTGTGCCCTCAGATGGTTAATGTGGTAATTGCAATCAACCAATCAAACAGCAGCATTTATTAGTTGCTTGCTGTGTGCCAGGTAACCCTAGGGATAGAAAGAAAAAGAAATGAACTAGCCCCTGTCTTCACAGAGTTTCCATTCCATGAGGTTTTAATAACTTTTTGAAAATTATTTTTTCTTTAATTTTCACCATTTACGAGATTTAATTTTTCACACATAATGTAAATTCATTTCCATATATATACTGTATATGATGTTATGGTGCTATAAATTAAAAACAAAAAATAAAGAGTTATTAAATTTTGAAATCCCTTTGTGACTTTTGGCCCACCCTGTACATGCTATTATATCATACATAGGATATAGGATAATATCAGGTATGAGGCATCCAATAGTAAGGGTTTGTAGGAAGAGTAGAGATTAGGAAAGGCCTCATATTAGAGATAACACCGCAGAACTTTGAAGGGAATAAGGACTTTTAAGGGAAAAGTAAGAAGGGATGGCATTCCAGAGGTTGGGCTCAACCTGTACAAAGTTATGAAGAAGAGAAATGGAACGTCTTGTATGAGGGAAATCAAGAAGGCTAGTTTGGTTGAACTTTAACTGTGAAGGCATTGATATATAATTAGGCTAGAAAGATCAGACAGAGTCAGATTTTTTTTTTTGCAGGGCAATGAGGGTTAAGTGACTTGCCCAGGGTCACACAGCTAGTGTCAAGTATCTGTGGCTGGATTTGAACTCAGGTACTCCTGAATTCAGGGCCAGTGCTTTATGCACTGAGCCACCTAGCTACCCCCAGAGTCAAATTTTAAAGGGCTGTAAATATTTAATAATTTTTATTTAATTCTTGAGGTAATAAGGTACCATTGAATCTTACTGAGCATGAAAATATTTTGTAATATCATTTTGCTGTTAACTTTCCACATAAACAGATAAGTATGGTTAGCTGCATACAGATAAGGCTTTTGTTATTCCCATAGAATTGATAAAGCACATACATTGTGCTAACAGATAATAAAATGTTACATATAAAAATCTACAAAATGACTACATTTTCATGGATTTCTTACACCCTTCTCAAATGTTCAGGAGTTCTAGTGGATAAACATCTCATTCTCTGTCTCTTCTACCTTCTACCCCATAGACAGAAAACTAGAGAAAATACAATATGGTTCAAAATTCTTATTCATTTCATGAATGCCATAGGGCTGATTATGAAGTGAAGACTCAGTAACTCTATAGGAACTCAAACATGGCACCTCTTAGCTTTTCTACTGGTAGGGGGACATGAAATTGGTATAAGGTCATGCACATGGGAGAAGATGGAACCTCTCATAGTCAGTGATTGGTCTTAGCTATTTGGTCATTGACAAGAGTCATACTATTTCATTTTGCCCAGCTAGTTCATTGCTTCTAGAAGAGTATGAAAGTAGGGGGCAGCTAGGTGGCACAGTAGATAGAGCACCAGCCCTGGAGTCAGGAGGACCTGAGTTAAAATCCAGCCTCAGACACTTAACACTTATTAGCTGTGTGACCTTAGGCAAGTCACTTAACCCCGATTGCCTCACTAAAAAACTAACAAACAAAAGAGTATGAAAGTACACATGAGAAAGTATGTGTGATTGTCTTCAAAAGGTAGCATATTTGGTTTCTGCTCAACAGGCACTCTACTGCCATTTGGACATAATAGTTACCCTTGCTTCATGGCCACTGAGTAGACAATTGACAGTAACTACAAGAAATGTATAGTAGAAAGGAGGGTAGTTACAGTGACAAGAAACTCTAGGTTTCACTTCTGCTTCTAACACATACTTGATGCATGACCATGAATATATCACTAAATGAGTCAGTGTCCGGGCATTTATCTAAGACTAGGATTACAACCTTGTGCATCTCTTGGTACTTAGCATAGAACCCTGTACAGAGTAAGAGCTTAATAAATATTTGTAGATTAACTGACTGCATGAATGAAAATCATCCATACTGGGATTACTTATCTGTTAATGCTTAGGAATTTTTTGTATGTTTTGAATGCTTGATAATTAAAGAAACATACTCTTGCATGACAACACATATTGCATGAATAGAAATATATATTTTTTAAATCTAACTTTGAAAGTCACTTTTTGAAAAATCTGTTAGACGATTTATATAGACAATAGATAATAGTGAGGTAATAGATAATAGAGAGAGAATAATTCTAATATAATGTAATATTATATGACAGTCTATACAGTGATTTGCATTGTGTGGTTTAGTAAAACTTTGATCAACAAGAAACCAGCTCTCAAAACAAAAAAGCCCTTATTCAACCAGACTCTTTTAGTGTTTGGCTTAAAAAAGAAAGAGGCAAATTACAGAAGGAAAAAACAGACTAAAATGAAGGATTTAATGAAAACAACACAAACATAATAGCCATATAACATCTCTCAGGGACTATTTTGGCATTAACATGCAAATATAATCTCCTATACCTTTTATATTGACAGTAATACATGTTCAAAATGATTCAGAAATACTGAACAATCCTTAATTAGCAAATGAAAATTCACTTACATTCAATATACTGAATTTACTAGTTCTATGATATGCAGTTTTTAAGAAAATTTTCAAAAAACAAGTTTATTTGTGATTGCTGATGCTTACAATACAGCTAAGAAGCAGAATGATATATCAAAAGAATAGAGCTTTTGGAATCAGAAATCTTAGGTTCAAATTCTACCTTTGAGACTTCCCACCTCTATGACCCTTGGGAAGCCTTTTGAAAGCCCTAAGCTGCCTTTTCCTCATCACTAAAAATGAGAGGATTGGACTAGATGTTCCTGAGGTCCCTTCGATTTCTACATCTTTAGATCTTAGCATATTTAAAATCTAATTTGGTTTATGCTTCAGTTAACCATGGATTAACCCAGTTAACCAGATTTCTCTTTATCCCAGCTAATAGATGACTTACTATTATAAAATATATGGCACTTCATGTAAATTTGGAAGTACTATCAAAGAATGTCCTCAATTATCCCAGGTTTATGAAATGAAAGCAAACAACCAGATTCCCTTGAACTTGAACTCTTTACCTTGCTCTTTAAACCAACACGCATACACACAGTATGTCCCTGTTAGTAAAATGGAAGGGATAGTAGCGAAATGAAATCTTCTTATCACATAAAGTAGTATAATAAGGTCCATGATTTCAAATTTCTTTATGCTCTGCCATGACTACCATATTGCTGCTCATGTAATGTTCTCTGTCTGTCTCTCTGTCTCTGTTTCTCTCTCTCTGTCTCTCTCTTTGCGGGGCAATGAGGGTTAAGTGACTTACCCAAGGTCACACAGCTAATGAGGGTCAAGTGTCTAAGGCTGGATTTGAACTCAGGTCCTCCTGAATCCAGGGCTGGTGCTTTATCTACTGCACCACCTAGCTTCCCCCTCATGTAATGTTCTTGTAGTTAGAGTTCAACCTAATGTGTATAGAAGAAGAACAAATAAGCTCATTCAGAGGCACATCCTTCTGAGAAACAAGAATCAATATCAACACTGTCACAATGCAGGAAAATGTACTTGTACTGCATTTTTATATAATTCTACTAAATGCTTGTTACTGTCATTTGGGTTATAGGATGTATTTGCTAACAACTGGTGTAATTCACGTTATTAGAGAAAGATCATTAAACCATAAAGATAAAATAACCAGCAAATGCTCCATCACTCCCTCAAAGACCTGAAATGTCTTAGTAAGGATGTGATATTGGTTGCTTATTGGCAGGAGGATGAATAAAATGACCCCTTCTCATAATAATATTTTTAAATGAAAAAATATGTATAATGAAATATAGTTATGAAAATAATTTTTAAATCAGTTCATTAACCATATATTAATAACCCCTGATCTAGAGGACAACAGAAAGTGCCAAATATAATTGACCTTAAACAACACTATTCTTTATTCGTTGTACCTTCTAGAATGGCTCTTGTATTATTAACAAATTACTCATCACCCTATATCACTTTATCTTATAGTCCTTGGATCTTTGAATACCTACACAAACTTGGCTTTCCCCAGAAGAAATTGAATCCTTAGTCAATCTTTCCAGACAGGTCGCTTGTTCCCTCTCTTTACCTGTCAACATATGGCAAGGAAGGAAAATCAGTCTGTTGCATGCTTCTCACTGCAATTTTAAGAACAAACCCATGCTGTCATCATTCTGAATCCTCAGATCTTTATTTATCACCTTGTCCAGATATGGTATTATTGATATGATATACCAGAGTCCAAGATCACTCTACCTACTTCCCTAGGAATATAGCAGCTGTCTTATAGTCTTCCTCTTCATCCCTTCTATACCCTCAAAATTGCTGACTCCATGAATTTCTTTCTCTGTCTCTCTCAGTGTCTATTTGTTCTCTCTGTCTCTGTCTTTTTCTCTTTCCTCATCTCCCCAATGTAAGAATGACTGAAGGTTTGGCAGATTATAATAATGCCCCAGAGCAAATAAATGGGCCAAATTGGTGGGGGTGTGTGTGGGGAAAACTAGTCTATAAACTGGTAAAAGCAGATATTGTTTTAAACAATATTCATAGCCATGAGATACAAAATTGCTAGGGAAATTAAAGTGCATTCATAACTGTTCTAGAAACTTGTATGCAGCTCCTCTTTTGACTTTGTATATCTTGAAATCATGTATTTTATCCACAAATTAAAGGAAAGAACTCTAAGGGAGAAAAATCTTTTCCCAGGCTGTCTCCATAGTTTGGCAACTTTAGACACAGAAGGATTTTTTTTCATGCCTGAGAAAGAGTATATAACCCCATGAAAACTGGGGTTTATGATGGCCCTTAGCCACAGCACTGTGCATGGCGCCTCTATAATTTTATTTGATCCAGGAAAACTAGCTCAAGTTATAGAATAGACCTTCCCTTCAAATTTCCTTTCTTTGCAGTCTCACACATGTATTGTTTTATATATGCCAGTGTCAGCCTTTGTGATAAAATGCTGCCAAAAGTACTCTTTGATGAATGGTAATAAATTCAAATGCCTTACATTACCCTGTAGTTTTGGGGGTAGGGGCAGTGGAGTGGCGTAAAGAACAAAAGAAAATTCTTAATAAATTACAGCATACATTTGACATTGAAGATTGGGCCAAATACTCATGGCATCAAAAGATGGAACCAATCCAGTTAGACGACCCTTTCCTCCTGCTGCCTCTACTAATCAGTGGGACCGTTAATATAAAGTCCTTTATTGTGCACACCAGCAAATGTAGACTCACATGTTAAAACACAATGATCTCTAGTGAATGGATGTGGAGGTCCTAGTGAAATTCCATTTCATGTTGGAATGTGTGTTATGACTGTTTCTTGCAAATGAATGTTGCAACGTATGAAACTGGCATTCTGAAATATTCATCTGTTCAGTAGCAGATCCCTGGCAAGACTTTGGATTTGATATGGTGGCTCCATTCCCTCCCTAATTGCCATTAACTAATTAACAATTAGAAACCATTTTGCAAGGGCAAAAGGTTTATACTGTGCATACACTAAAAATGTGGTTATCTTCAATTGTGAATGTCTCTAGTGCCCTTTACTTCAAAATTCTAGGTATATTCATTATTTTATCTTGTTTCTAGAGCTACTTAATAATTTGCAGTATATCCCATGTCTTTAATTCAGTCTCTGTGAACTACATATTTCTGTCACATTAATTGACAAGCTTGGAGGAGACTTGGAAGGGATAATGTAGGGTAGGATCTTTTAAACTCTTTTTTTTTATATAAAAATCTTACATTCCTCCTGCCTGAATTACCCTTCTCAACTCTTCCCATCTATTTGAGTCCTAACCATTCCTAATGGTTCATATGAGCAGCTAGGTTCTGTAGTAGATAATGTTGAGCCTAGAGTTAAAAAGACTTGAGTTCAAATTTGACCTCAGATAATTACTAGCTGTGTGACCCTGGGTAGGTTAGTTGATCCTGTTTGCTTTAGTTTCCTAATCTGTAAAATGAGCTGGAGAAGGAAGGAAGTGGCAAACTATCTCAGTATCTTTGCCAGGAAAACTCCAAATGGGATCACAAAAATTTGGACATGAACAACAACATTCCTCTAGTTCCACTGCTTTTCTTGACCACTCTTGTGATCTCCATGTTTTCCTTCTTATAGCCTATATTGCCCATAGGCATTTATATAGCAGTTATATTGTAGCCATATTGTTAATTGTGTGTATCCGTCTTCTGCAAATGAATTGTTTATGAAACTGGACTCATATTTCTTCATATATCTCATACTGGCTAGCAGTATCTTGCACTCAGGTATGTATTAGCATGATTAATTGAGGCCCCAAAGGCATTTGTTAGGCTTTGAAGCATGCCATGTTTGAATAGTTCATCTGTTGTACCAGTGAGTACCAGCCTTATGTAAAACAACTTAAGTTTCCCATAGAAACTCCACCAAAACCTACAGTTTAAGAAAGTTTTCTCTGTTCGATGCAATCACAAAGACAAAATTTCCATTTGGGTATTTTCTTCCCCTCCTTGGGAAAGACACACACGCATAACACTCACTCAAACACAACATTTAACTATCAATCCATCCATCCATCCATCCATCTATCTACCTATCTATCCCTTCCTCCCTCCCTCCCTCTCTCCCTCTATCCATCCGTCTATCTATCTATCTATCCATCTATCTATCTATCTACCTATTTAGTCTATCATTTGTGTGTACACTCAATATCTCTACATGATCCCCTTTGGGATTTTCTTGGCAAAAATATGGAATTGTTGGCCTTTTCCTCTTCCAGTTCATTTTACAGATGAGGAACTGAAATAAACTGCGTTAAGTGACTTGCCCAGGGTCACACAGCTAGTGTCCAAGGACAGATTTGAACTAAGGAAGAGAAGTTTTCCTGACTGCAGGTCCAGAACTCTATCCATTATATCACCTAGCTGCCTTTTAATATTTTATATGCTTACCTACATGCATATATACACACATATATAGTAATATGTGTATCTGTATAGAGCTCTTTGTGCAAATACATGTATAAGGTATATACGCACATAGGTAAAAGTATGCATATGTATATACATGAAAGTATTATATATATTGTAATGATTGGAATGATGCCACCTACTGGAGACTTGCTGTGGGAAAGCTCCGCCATGAGGAAAATGCCTCAGAGGGCAAGGCCATATGGCTTTTCCTTGGCGTCAAGAAATGACGTTTGCTCATGGGTGCTGCCTATCAAGGCTACCAGCCAATCAACTTGAGGAGCCTCCTATTTTCTGGGAGGAGACAGGAAGGAGGAAAGAGAGCCTGCGCGGAGAGCTCTCGCTCTTTTGGGTTCCTGACTTGATGGTGGTGGTGGCGGCAGAGGACTTCACAGGAAATTTGAGGAAAGAAAGGAATGCCAGGCTGTTGGAATTCTGTTCTCAATCTTTTTCTTTCTATTTTTCAATAAACCCTTAAAAACCTAAACTCATTTTATCAGTGATTTTAGTCAGTTTTCCCCCAAAACTTGGGGAACAGATTAGAATCCACATTTAGAACCTTAAATTACACAATATAATGATATGTGCATGTTTATATGTATTATTAGATAAATCCATCCATAATGTCTTTTTTTTTCTTTTTGCCTAGAAATAGTCCTGAAAGGGTGCTATCTTTTATAAGATAAGATGTTTTGCCAAGGCATTATCTGTTGAGAAGAAGTTGACAAAATAAAATAAAATAAAAATAAAATAAAAGACCAATAAAATGGCTGAAACATGTTAAAATGAAGATCAGAGCATCAGTACATGTGATACTTCCTCATTTCCCCAACCCTTAAAATGCTGAAAAGCAGGAAGCAGAGTTCAAAAAATGGGCAATGGAGTGAGAAGCCCAGAATGAGGTATAATGAAGAGGTATATAGGATGGTCTCACTGTGCAGACATATCATATTGATGGATTGTATAGGCCCAGGAAGCATCCCCCATAGGAACCAAACCATACACACATCATGAGGACATACACGACACTGCATTTTTCCCTTATTGGGCATTGTCCTTGTGGTAGAGTAGCAGTGGACTTTGTGTTCTTGCTGGACAAAAGTGAAGTCAACAACTCCTCAGACTGCCATTGCTGTTATTTCTGTGTTACTAGGAACATATCTCCCTTCACGGTATATCTCTTCAATAGTAGAGAAATTCCTTCCTCTGACACTTCTGACAGAGCAGTACTTGATGCTCTTGCATGGCCCAGATTCTCTGAACTAGACTCTGGTCACCTCAAAACAAGGGAGGGAGGTGGGCAATAAACATTTCTTAATTAATTGTTTATCTCTGTCCTATTATAAAACCCTCTAGAGAAGAGAGTGCCACAAATTTTCTTACCTAGTCATGACAACTTTTGCCATCTCTTCCTTAAATCTAACCTAAATTTCTCATGAGGAATCATATATTCTCATCTTTTTTTTTTATTCCTGAGGTGGTTTGGGCCAGTAGTAATAATTCCCTAACCTTGAGCTTATTTTATTCCAGGTGTATGCCTTATATCTCCAAATACTAAACACATTCATAATTAAGTGTTCAAATACTTAGACTCTCTACAACACTCTGTCTGACTTTCCTTTCCATTATTTAACTCTATTTTACCCAGAACACATTTTTCTTACCTCACTTTTATCCAATATGTGAGTTATATTGTTTTCTAAGTAGGCCAGAGTTTGCAAGAAATGAAGGCTGAATAAGGCCCCAAAGATATCTTTTTGTTCAAAAGTACCCATGATCTTAAGTTATTATATCTTTAAGGACATCTGGAGTAGTGTTCTGGAGGCAGGCAGTACAGTAAAACTATAGGTCTCTGTTTGCCTCTGAATTCAGAATCCATCAGCATGATCTCTATGGTCCACTTATTTGCTCATGATTTCATAAATAATAGTTGATAATGGAGCTCTATGAAAGGTAAACACATTGGCTTATTCTGTAGAGTAAATGTCTTCAGAGCCTCTTTAAAGCCCAACTCAAGAGGTACTTTCTTGTGAAGATTTTCCTGATAAATACAGCTGCTAGGGCACCTCCCCATTGTCTCATATTTATTTTGTCTTTATATACACATATATACATCTATACACATACATGCATACACATATATGCATGTATATACACAAATACATATATGTATATACATATGTTTGTGTTTGTGTGTGTATACACACACACACACACACACACACACACATATATATATATACACACACTCATATACACACGCACTTATTTGAATTGTACTTCCTTATACAATGTAGGAAATGTGTTTCCTAACTGTAAGATCATTGATGGGCTCTTTTTATTTTTGTTTGCTTGTTTGTTTGTTTTTGCAGGGCAATGAGGGTTAAGTGACTTGTCCAGGGTCACACAGCTAGTAAGTGTCAAGTGTCTGAGGCTTGATTGGAACTCAGTTACTCCTGAATCCAGGGCCAGTGCTTTATCCATTGTGCCACCTAGCTGCCCGGCTCTTTTTATTTTTGACTATTTCTTTTGTATTGTGTCGACCAAATTTAATATATGGAGAGTTAATTGGGTGACTCGCCGAAATATTGGGGGATCTCTAGGTTCAAAACTCCCTCCCCTCCAAACTGCCTTTTTAGATATTTCTCCCAGGCCAATAAGAAAGAAGCCTTACAGCTTCTTTTCCACAAAACGATCAGATTTTATTACTTGGGAATTAATTAAACAACAAAGGTGAAATTAATAAAAATCAAAGATAAGGAAATAGGGAAAAAGAAATACAGATAAATTCTCCTAGCTCTAACCTAAATCTATACAATCCCCAGCTCATTTCCAATTAAGCTAATTCAAAGGAATGCAGTGATTTTGTCTTCACTCACCACATCTGGGATGTCTGCTAGTTGCTTGTGCCACCAGAAAAACTCCAGGAGGGAGAGAGGAGAGACAGCATTCTGGAAGCCACTCAGACTCCCCTCAGCGAGCATTCAATCTTCCTCTCCCAAAAGGGGAGGTCCTTCAAAAACTGCCTATGGAGAGGTTTCTCCTTCTGACCTCAGTAGCATTCATAACTTTAAGATGGACCAGGTGTGGCCCCTCCCAAATGAGTCAGCTAAACTCCAATAATTTTTACCACAGTATCTATGTATCTCAGATCTGAGCAATATTTGACAAATAACCGGTACTTATTTAACAGTTGAGGGAGATTGCATGTGCTTTGTGATCATTTACAGTTAGTTTTAAAATTATATTCTTTATTTCTTCTAGTCTTTTAATTTGAAAATCTTAAGGGAATCTATGAATGAGTCAGAGAATCATCGTTTGAAAGCTAGAATGGTCTTTAGAGCAATCTCTTCATTTTAAAGACAATGAAAATGAACACAGAGAGGCAAGTGAGTTGCAGAAGGTCACAGAGCTAGCAAGGAACAGAGTTAGGAAAGTAGGTATTCTACCTGAAAGCCATCTCACCAAATTGCATTTTAGCTTCTTTCATATATTAGCACACCTACACTTATGTTAGCACAATTGCTCTTTCCTTCAGAACATGCCCGCCATAGGTTGTGTGGGTTTTAAATAGTTTATAAGTAACTTGATCATTAGATTTTAAGTCCTTTGAAAGTAGCAACCTTCTCTCACACAACTTATATCTGGTCTAGCACTTAACCTGGTATTTACGCACATTAAATGTTCTGTTGAGCAAACAAAAAAATGTCTAAACATCCTAGAAAATTTGCTGTCTGCTTTGTATCTGAACAGACTTTACAACTAAATATATTGAAATACAATTATCAACATATTTTTAAAAGTCCAGAGTTTTCAGGTTCTGCACCAACTATTAAGTTACTTGAGGGCAAGAATGTTATCTTCCTTTATCCCTGTATCCTTTCCAAAGCCTTAATAGAATGAATTGCACTTAACAAGCACTCAGTGAAAGTTTTTTGAATGAATAAATATTTCTTTTTCTTTTTTTTGTGGGGCAATGAGGGTTAAGTGAGTTGCCCAGGGTCACACAGCTAGTAAGTGTCAAGTGTCTGAGGCCAGATTTGAATGCAGGTCGTCCTGAATCAAGGGCTGGTGCTTTATCCAATGTGCCATCTAGCTGCCCAAATGAATATATATATATATATATATATATATATATATATATATATATCTGTCTGCCTGTCTGTCTCCCAAAAATCATAGTGTAATTTTAAGCTTCAATAGTTTCAAATTGTGCAAGTATTAGGACTAGTAAGTATCTGAAGTTAAATGAGGCAGAGACTGAGAGACAGAGAGAGACATGAAGATGTAGAAACAGAGACAAAGAGAGCTGTAGATAGAATTATATGATCAAATCACTACTTTAAAATATATGTAAATATGTTTACCTGTAATGATGTATACCATTATGTACATTTTTTCCTTAAGAATTTCCCTGTGGATTCCTGAAAATCTGTTTGGTGATCCTAAAACATTATTGCCACTCTTAGTTTCTGTATCTTCTCACTCTCTTATTATTTCCTTTTATGTTCCAGTACTTACAGTAGTCAAAGGATCAAAACTTTATGAATAGCTTTCAGAAAATCATATCTTTTTCCCCTCCCTTTCCTCTCCTTGTATCTTAGGGATGCTGCCTAAAATGATAGCCCCTCCCTCCTTTTTTTTCCACTGTAGCCTGTTCTTTGTCAGTCATTTGGAGTTTCAGAGGCTTTTCTGGAGTTTTGCATCTATGAAAGCACTTTAAGATAGTAATTTATGTCATAGGTTGGCTATGATAATAATGTATGCCATTTATACTTTATCATACTCACATAGCTTTATGGGTGTGTACCTTAGAGGCAAAGAAGCAAATTTTTATTAACACATGTTTGTACATAATTGACCAATTGGGAAATGGTAAGAAGTAATGGTTGTGATTTACATAGTTTAAGAAATGTCTTAGAGCACCTCACCCAGTCTGGAGCTCCCACTGTGACAGATGAGCAAATGCCTATGGGAGATGACAGCATGGTATTTATGGTATTTCCTTCTGAGACAATTAAGTAACATATGCCAAGACCATAGGGATTATCTTTGAGCTACACAGTATGTAACTCTATCTGAAGAGAAATATAATATTTTACAAATTTGACAAACCATAAGAAAGGCTAAATTGAGTCACCAATTTTAATAAATGAAATAACTTTTCTCTGACTCAATAAGATTTGTTTCTTGATAAGTGTCCGTTATAAAAAGATTAACATGTTAACATGTGTGCATTATTCAGAAATATGGGATATTTATTTTGTTGGTAGATGTTCATATTGAATTCTTATATGCCTTCTTAATTCTCACAGCGCCTTCTCCTTCCTCAAATTCAAATGGAAAAGAATAAAGCTTAGTTCTTTCACCTCATATGGAAGTCTAATTCAATATTTGAATTTGTACAGGCAGGTACAACTTTCTCTCTGATATGATTTCTCCTTCTGACATGACAATGACTCTGGTTTCCTAAAGTTTATGCAAGTTAAGTTGAGGGTCTCTCAAGTGATTGTGATAAATATTCAATTATAGGCACAGTAACAGGCAGAGTTTCATCCCCAAACTTGCCCAGTTATGTTCATTGATGCTCATCACCAGAAAATGAGCACCAAATGGATTTTGGTTGGCTATACCACCTTATCAAAATAAGATGTAGTAGATGACCACCCACATTGATAAAATAATCTTTTGAAATATAGAAGTGACTTTCATATGCAGAGTCACACTTTTCTCCTCCCCCTTCCAAAAATTCTGTAATTTGCTTGGTGTCCAGGGTCAAGAGGGCAAAACTAGGGGACTCTGTGTTTGGTCACCTAGGAAAGAATCTCAATGTCCCAAGGCACTGAGTTTCATATATCAACTGACAGGTGCTCACTAAGTGTCAGACAGTGCCCCACTGCATCCCACTTTTCACCTTTTGAGGACTCTTGAGATTTAAAAGATCACTACTGATTTACATATATTCATAGTTCTTAAAAGTAGAAGGGAAATAGAAAAATAATCTGGCCTAGCTTCATGTCTTCATTTTGCCAATAAGATGACTCACCATCTGAGAGGTCATGTAACTTGATGGAGTCATAAAGTTAATAGGTCAAAGGTTATATAATTTAGAACTGGAAGGTTTATTAGAAATAATCTGGTCCAATTCATTCATTTTCCAAATGAAGAATCTAGTACACAGTATAATTCTCTCCCTTTGACTTTATTGAGAAGGTGCTGGGTCTAAACTTTTGAGTAACCTCAGAGTCTCTACCTAAGCTATTTTTATGTCCAATTTTAACTGTAAACCTGAGTAATCACTGAGTAAAGTGGAATTTCTTAATGTGTAACCATGGGTAATTGACATATATGTATTTACACAATACAAAATACATATATATATTTATATATGTATGTATATATACACATATACATACATACACACACACACACATACACACACACATATATATATATATATATATATATATATATATATATATATATATATATATATATATATATATATATATATATATATATATGTATACGTAAAGTTTTGCTTAAAATGAGATTTCAGAACCTGTGGTCCAGTGGAGAAAAAAACCTTGCTTTCACTTAGAGTCAAATTTTGTTTATAATGCTTCCTATATATGTGACTCTTGCTCAAATAAACTTTCTGAGCCTCAGTGACCTCATCTATAAAATGGGGATAATAATAATTGTGCTGCCTACCTTCAGGGAGGATGTAGGACCATGCTTTGTAATTCTTAAAGTACTATATGAATATGAACTATTATTACCCTAGACTCCCCTGTATAGTCTCACTTTGGGAAGGGATTCAAAACTGTTATCACCACCACCCACCACTCTTACAGACCAAAAGCCATATAGGAAGTCAATTGTCCTTTTTAGTAACTATCTCTATTGGAAAGATATCACAGTTTGGCAGTTTTCCGTTTCATCTGATTTTATATAGAGTCTATTTTTTATCATGGCAAATTTTTGTTTCCCCTAAGTTAGTATAAACAAATTAGTGAAGATGATAATATTATTGTCAATAATTATTCTTCTTTGGATTACTATGGTGATTTTCATCACAATGTTCGTACATCACAGCATAATGGCTTCATTGATACTCTCCTGATTCAATCTCTCCTGGTCTCTCCACTATACCATAGTTGAATCCCTACAGAAGGCTCTATAAACAGTATTGTCCCCTATCAATACACACCTTAAATATAAGGGAAGGAGGAAAGGTAACAGTAAAGTGTAAGGGGCTAAAATTCTAGCTAGTCTGTCGAATATATCTAATGAGTGGTCACCAATAAATTATAAGCTTTAGCAAGAGTGAGACTTTTAAGCATTTATTAAGGAGAATAAGAATTTGGTAAAGCGAGAGAGAAAGGCCTAGATTCCTCTATCTATTAAAGGGAGAGTGCATTTCTAGCTCCACTCTCCACCAGCGTCTTGATGAAAGAGAGCGAGAGAGCCAGGCTTGCCCCCTTTTCCTCCCACACCAGCAAACGTCACTTCCTGATGCCAAAGAAAATTTGCATGGCCTTGCCCTCAGAGACCTTCGCCTCATGGTGGAGCTCTCCTACAGTATGTCTCCAGCAGGCGACATCATTCCAATCGTTACAAAAGTAAATATTGGCTTAGCCTCACATGGTTCAATGAATTCATCTGTGGAATGGTGGGGATAGGGGAATGGAGAGGGGTTAGGCTATCAACAACAACAACTTTGTACAGCAGATAGAGCACTGGACTCATCAAGAAGACCTGAGTTGAAAATTAGCCTTAGAATCTTGAAAGCTTTGTGATTCTGGGCAGATCACTTAATATCTCTGTATCTCTGCTTCTTCACCTATAAAATGGGGTTATCCTCTCTAAAATGGAGATAAGGACTTCTTCACAGAGCAGTTCAGTGGTACAGTGGATAGAGCACTTGGTTAGGAATATGGAAGACAAATTCATGAGTTCAAATATGACCTCAAACACTTACTAGTTGTGTGAACCTGGGCAAGTCACTTAACCCTATTTGCTTCAGTTTCCTCATCTGTAAAATGAGCTAAAGAAGGAAATGGCAAACCACTCCCCCATCTTTGCCAAGAAAACCCCCAATGAGTTGCTAATAGTTGGACACAACTGAACAACTGCAAAAACTTTTTATGCAGGTGAAACTTGATAGTATTTTTGATGTTATTTAGAAACCTTAAAGTGATGTAAAACATTATTAATATTATTTTAATCCATGAATTTATGAGGTGAAAAGTGAATCACATAAGTGTCATAATAGTAAAGAAGGAGTGGTATAAGCAAAATGTAGTAGTTACCAGTGGCAAAAAGTATTACAGAGCTCAAGGAAGAAGAGGGCTGAAAAAAAAAATCACTGGACTTAATGATAAGAAAGTCATGAATGACCTTTAGGAGAAGGGTTTCACTAGGATATCGTTACAGTGTCTAATTACATTTTATCCTGAACATAAGGCAAGGCCCTTAACTAATATTGTTTTTACTAATACTGTTCAATTATTACTTGATATATTGAAAAGGAAAGTCAACAAAGTAGGTAAATTTCAATCAATTTTCTGTTATAAAATATATTTTAAATTGACATAAAATATGATAATATAATTGTTTAACATAAAATTCTGTTTTCAAAGCCAACTTGTCTCATTACTTTTCATCCTCATTCTTTTTTATCGACCCTTGTCCTTAGTTTTCATAATTACTCTAGCTCTTACTAATAGAAATACCCCAATACATCAAGCAAGTCAGGTGATAATCCATTACTCTTGCCTCAAATGACAGTTCTATTTAAAACCATTAGGGATTCTGCCTAAATACAAAACACTATCACCACCACCACCAACAGCAAAAAAAGAAAACGAATATGCTTGATTTGAATGTATCTGCATGTCAAATTGAAATATTTAAAATTAGTCAATTACTATTGCAATAATTACATATCCATTGCAAATATAAACTCAAATTGTACTTATTGATTTTTTTTTCAAACCAAACCTGTGATTTCACTGGGGTAGGAAATCCCAGAGAGGAAAGCTCCTCTACCAATGCTGATTGATAACTATTCTACCATGTTAAGTCCTAAAGAGTTTCTTTTGTGAATTAGGAGACTGAATGATGATACAGGGTCACAAAGTAAGCTAAGTGAAGCATCAAATAGGAACTTAGATACTTCTGATTTGGGGGCTATCTCTCAATTCATAATATTTTCTATTACTTCTTGCCATTTGGAATGAATACAACAAAGTTCTTCAAGAAGAGAAGGGAATAAGTATTTTTAATGCCTACTGTGTTAAGCACTTTATAAATATGATTTCCTTTAATCCTCACCACAACCTTGTGAGGCAGAAGCTGTTATTATTCCTGTTTTATAGTTGAGGACACTGAGGCAAACATAGGTTCAGTGACTAGATCAGGTTCACACAGCTAATAAGTATATGAGACTGGATTTGAACTCAGGTCTTCCTGACTCTGGATCCAGTACACTATCTCCATTGTGTCATCTGTTCCTAAAAAGAGGTGGTTGTTGAAGCTGAAAAAGAAAGTAACAAAGGGACCATATGTCACAGACCATTTGAGCTGGAACAGACCTTAGACATTTAGTTCAGCTCCCTTGTTTTTGTTGACACAGAACTTAAGGAGTTAAATTATTTGCCTAAGCTATCGAATGATAGATCTGGAACTGGAGCACAAGTTCTTTGTTTACTGCCCCAGTGTTCTTACCACTTTACCATGCTGCCTCACCCACAATAACTAGAAGAATAACCTATTTCCCTTGTAAACACTCAGATTTGAATCTTGAGAATTAATCGGCTGGCTATTTCAAAGGTCATGTGGAATAGTACCTGAGTGAACCTCAATGATCACAGCTGGCAAGATTCATGGAGATGCAAGCAATGGCTCTATGTCCCCACACACAATCCATTTGACTGAACCTTTGAGCTTTTATGAACCAGTTGCTGACACATGAATCAAAAAGATCAGACCAATTGCATATATAGACAGACCCATAAGGAAAGCGCTTCAAAGCAGGGCAAGGTAACATTTACTAATCATTGATTTAAACATTATTTTACTCTGGGGTTAGGAATGTTATGGCTAGGTTCTGCTTTCAATTAATTTTTACAACCACATTAAAAAGCCTTGTAAAAATGCAAGGAGACAACTCCAGTGGCAGTTTTAGGATACTTCCATTCTGCTGCCTGATTTCAGTCATCCACAAATTCAGTACATACTGTCACAACAGGCAAATCTGTAGCTGAACAGAAATAGTGATGTGGATTGCCAAATAAAAATGATGCATGTGTAGTACTGATTTACCTTTGTACCTCCATAGGACTCATCATCTTAACAAATTTAATTGCTCAAATGGATTCTCTCAAATTTACATGAGCAAAAAAATTTCACAAGCAATTTTTTTTCTCATTTTAACTTTGAAGAGGCCAGACTGAAGTCCATTGCTCTATGAGGCTTCTTCATTCTGTAGTAGGTGGACTACTGCTCGACCTGGGAGTCAGGAAGACTCATGCTCAATTATTGTCTCTGACACTGATTGCCAATGTGACGATAGGGGTCTCACTTACATTTTCTGGTATCAGCTTCCTCATTTGAAAAGTTAATATAATAATACTAATGGTACTCATCTCATGGGTTGTTGTAAGACTGGGATGAAATAAGATTAAGGACTTTGCAAACTTTAAAGTAGTATATAAAATCAGTTATAATTAGAGTGAAAAATTCCACATTTCAACCAGACACACATACACTGGGGGGTGACAGGTCTGGAAAGCATTGAATAAAACAACAAAACCTTTAAGCAACCTACTTCCTGCAAGGCACTATCCTGGATATGAGGGATATAAGGTAGCAATCAAAGAGTCCTTGTCCTAAAGGAGATTACATTCTACTGGGAGGGAAGCTTCAATTGGCTGGTATATGGCCAGTGGATGGTCATGTATCTCCTAAGGGAAAGTGTGATGCAGGAAAAGGAGGAATCTAGACAAAGTTCTTTAGCAATATATTTGGAGATACAGAACACTGTCAGTTGACAAGGTCATCAAAGAAGCAAATCACAAAGGAACTGGCACTGGATTTGAGACTTGAAGGAAGAAACTTATCCTGAAAGGTAGAGATTAAGAGTGAGTTCATTTTAGACACAGGGGAATGCAGAAATGGAAGATGATATACTGAATTGAAATAACTAGAATTCTAGTTAAGAATATAGAACATTTAAAAGGGAAATAAATTTTTTAAAGGCTGGAAATGCAGGTTGAAGCCAGATTGTGGTAGGTCTTAAATAGCAGGATAAGGACTTAGTATTTTATTTATAGATTAATGGTCTCCACATTATTTTTTTTATTTCATAGCCCAACAGTAAAATATACACGTTTGCATGCATATATACACACAGATATATATATAGTTATATATACATATTCAATATTTAAAGATATACTTCCATATGTCCCTATTTACCTGTTTATCAATTATATATACATACATTAACATGCTAATACTTATACACATTAGAAAGCTACATTTAAAATGGTCTTATAAAGACTAAATAATATTTCAGGTTAAAATCACTAAGCAGTTACCATAGTTTGTTGAAAAGAGGATTAATGTCAATCTGAACTTTAGGAAAACGACTCAGGTAGTTGTATGGAAGATGAATCCAAGTGGAGAAAGATGAGGCAGGAAGTCCATTTAGCACAGTATTGCAATAATCAATACACGAGGTGATAAGGGTCTGTCCTAGAGTGGTAGTTGTTCATCTTGAGAGAAAAGAACATATTGGAAAGATGTTGTAGAAGTAAAAATGACACAATTTGGCAAGTGATTATATATGTGAAGTGAGGAGTACTGAGGAACTAATAATGACAGTAAGGTTGTGAATCGAGGTGGGGTAGCTAGAAACATGGTGGTGTACTCAACAATCAGGGGAGTTTGGAAGAGTCAGATGTCTGCTCATTCAGTATTATTCACTCTGATTCAATCTAAATAAAACAAAGTCCATGGTCTTAGACATGAGCCACTACTCCAGAGTGTGAAGGACAACTACCCCAGACTGATATCTATTCTAGTTTTATTACTGCTTTTGAACTCAGATCAAATGGAGCAAGACCCACTGATTGCTTCCAGTACAAAACAGATTACAATATAATAAATAAAGTAAATAAGTAGAAAATAGAATATAGATAACATTAATATGATTTTTAAAATCAATATGCAACTTGCAGGGATCCTTACATACAGTTTAATGGCCTTGTTTCTATTTGAGTTTGTCTCACTGACATAGCACACTTAGGCCTCTAATTTTGTGGAAGCAAAAACAGGCCTGGGAAGCTATAAGACTTATGAAAATTCACCCAGAATTAAAGGCAGAACGAGGACTTGAACAAGGTTTCCGAATTTCTAAAGCACTGCTATTTCCACTAAACAGTGTAGATTATTCATGGTCACTGAAATGTTTTCCAAACTTGAGGGAACAATGATTAATAATAATGACTATATAATAATATATAAGTAATATAACAATATATTTATTTTTATTTTGTTTTCAGTTGTGGCTGACTCTTCATGACCCCATTTTTGGGGGTGGTTTGATTTTTTGGCAAAGATACTGGAGTGGTTTGCTATTTCTTTCTCCAGCTTATTTTATATATATGGAAACTGACTTGCCTAGGATCACACAGCTACTATGAGGAAAGATTTGAACTCAAGAAGATGAGTCTTCCTGATTCCAAACTGAGTGCTCTATACCCTATGTCACCTAGTTGCCCATAAAATGATAATAACAGCTAATATTTATATAGTGTTTATTATGTGACAGGCATTGTGTGAAGTACTTTACAAGTATCATCTCATTTGATCCTCAGAGCATCCCTGGGAGACAAGTGGTATTATTACCCTCAATTTACAGATGAGGAAATTGAGGCAAATAAAGGTGAAGTGACTTTCCCTGGGTCACGCAGGTTTTAAGTGTCTCAGGACAGATTTGAACTCAGTTTTTTAGGACTCCAGGCCTATATACTGAGCCACCTCACTGTTCTCTTATGGGTGAATTACAATCACTATGACAGGTTCGTGAGAAAAAAAGAAAATCAGAAATGGTGACCTTTTTGCTGTTTTAAATGGAAAGTCTAACATTTACTGTCCTGTGATATTGCCTTATTGAGGGGGTAACACAAAAAAAAAATTCTTCTTATCTAGACCCATAAATATTTTAAGTGTCCAGGTTTAGTCATATTCTAACTTAGTTTCAGTGTGTCTTTTGTGATAGAAAGATTGTTCTCATAGGAGCTTTGGGAAGAGGCCTTCTTTGTCCTTAAACACTTAACTTTAGGGAGCTAACAAGTGCTGCCAATAAAACTGAAACATGATAATGGACGTTACTGAGAGCCACAACTGCACAGCTGTCCTAGGTAATTTTAGATGAGACCCATTTTGTAGCATTGTGTGATATTGATACTGAAAGCTAGAAAGAGTCCTATCTTTTTTCCCCTTCTGTCTCATCTTATTTTTCTAACAAAGACTATACTTAATAATTTTATAGTTAACAATAACAAAATGTCACCCCAAAGTGAAATGATTTCTCTATTTTCATCCTTTAATACTGGACAGTGTCTTCAAAATGTTTTGTAAATATCTAGAAAATCCATTTTGGTCTTCTAGGTGAGAGAAATCATATACTTTTCCAATACTAGATTTTTAAAAGATGAGTGCAATTACATCAATATTATTGTAATTAATGATTACATCATGCTTTAGAAGGAAAGTATAGAAAAGGTTGGTATTAACATGCATGACACGCCATAGTGATATCAATACTCATTTTACTGTTCAGATTTTTTTTAAGCTAATAGCTGTCAAAAATACCCATTATAGGCTAGTCTATAATTTGTAGAAGTCAAGTAATACATTTTTTCTGAAGGTATAATGGATGCTCCATGGAGCAATTATTTTAGAAAGACAACTTCATCTCAGCTGTCTCGTGCCAGCAGAACTATTTAAGAGCCAGAGATGCATAATTCAACATGGAAGGGCTGTCAGATTTGAGAATACCTTTAAATTATAAAAACTTAGCACCACTAGTCAGTTATAATTATAATGGAAATGTAGTTTTCTGTCATTTTATCATGGCAAACATCTCTCAAGAAGCAATTTCGTGTGTTAAAATATTTTGGCAAAGTGACTTTTGATTCCAAAGGGATACAGATTATCTGGTTTTATACCTGAATATTTTTCTTACAAATTGAATACAACAGCCTACACTGTGTTAGATGGCAAACATGAGAATATTATTAAAATCCCATTGGGAATCCTCACTGAATGACCATAGGATGTAGTAACTCACCAGGACAGGTCAGGTTATGTGTAAAAATATATTATTTTAATAGCAAAATATGACAGGGTAGTTCTTCACCCAATATCCAATTATTTTACATGGCAAATATCTGAGGAAATAAAAATGGTTCTCAACTTAAACAGAGCCCCCTTTCCTTACTATGATTTTATCAGCATTTGAAACCAAACTAATTGGAAGGGGATGCACAAGTCCTTCCCATGGATTTAGGCTTATTGCTCAGAAACCAAAGCACAGAACATTACAAAGAACCTCTTAAAATATTCACAAGTCCATCAAATAGGATGTTCATTCTTTCTTTAAAAAAATATCAGCAGAAAAGCCTTATAATATTCTCTCTTACCGTTGTGGAGAATGAAGCAACAAAAATTAGACATAAAATGCTGAAATAATTTGCCAAACCTAGGGGTTCCATCACTACTTCCTCAAAATGAGGAAAATATTGAGTTCTTCATTTCTAGGAAAATCATAATTTTATAATTGCTGTAATTAGTAAATAATTCTGTTATTGACTACTCAAAGTTGGTCACTATGCCTTTTTTCAACAATTCTGGATACACAGAGATTGTGAAGTAGTTTCATCTTTTGGGGGGACAAAATAACATATTTTGTATGATATGGTATATCTATAACCTTTATTTATGTTGCCCTTCTCATAAACATTCTTGTATATTTATTGAGCAGCCACTGTGTCTATACTTAATAGTGCTTATCAATAGTCTGTATCCCAAATGGGTTGTTTTCCTTTGTCCATTTTCTATCATGATTTGTGGGATATTTTTCTTAAATTTGTCTTAATATACTTTTATCATATTCTTTTTCAAATATATCCCACCAGAAAGAAGAGATATTCTCCTGTTCAGCCAACCATCCCTTATGAAAAAAATTAAAGAATAAATATTTTAGCAAAACCAATAAACATTGACAAGTTGACATTATATGCAGTACCTCATATGTAATGTCCTCCTTCTCTTTAAAGAAGGAAGGGAGGTAGATTTGATCAACTCTTCTCCAGAAGCAACCTTCTTGGTCATTATAATTACAGATCATTCAGTGTCTTTGATTTGATCAATGAATTTACATCATTTTACTCATTGTGCATATTTCTTTCTTGGTTTTGATTAGGGTAATAGATTTAGAAATAGAAGGAACCTTTCATGTCATCTTGTTCAAACTGTTCAATGTATTATTCTATAAACTAAGGGCCATCAAAGTTGAGGTCACACAGATAGTAAATGCAAGAATGAAGGTTTGAACCCAGAGTCCTCTGATTCCAAATTCAGTGTTTTTTTTCTATTTCACTTGTTTACTTCATTATGCATCAGTTCACATGTCTTCTTATGCTTCTCTGGATTCTTCATATTCACCATTTCTTAAAGTACAATAATATTAAATTATATCCATGTACCACAATTACTAATTTCCAATCAATGATACATCTCCTTTATTTCTATTTCTTTGTCATAGGACAATCTTAAATAAAATACTGAAAGCAAAAATAAGTTTAAAATATGAGTTGAAGAAATGCAATCCAGCTATCTAGATATGAATGGAAGATACAACTCAAATGGATACAGTCAAGTAAAAGATATTACCTAAAATTACAAAGATAATTACCATCATACTCTGTAACATTGTTGTTCCATGATCAGATAACCTTTTCCAATCAGGCATAGCCTTGAAAATTTCTCTAATGAAATTAATTTTTGCTAATGTCATTGTGCCTATTGCCTACCATGTCCCTTTAATGCCAATGGGATGATTTGGAAATTTTATTCTACTGAAATTTTATTCTACTGCTCTATGGTTCATAGGCAGAAAATATAATAGGATAATTCTACAGAAATCATCATTTCAAGAAATTAATTTCCTGCTTTAAATACTGACAAAGTAGCATGATGTCACTATGTTTTACTATCTTTTGTGAAATCAGCTTTGAGAAACTGAATTCAATTCAATTCAACTCAATTAAAAATATTTAAAGGAAAGGTCACATAACTTAAAGGATCATTCAGAGACTAGCTCAACCATTCCTCTGTAAAGAACCATAACTATGTAGAACAAATAAGACACAGCCAAACCAGGGTGGTTACTTAGGGTGCTTAGCAGCATTCTCATGCTCCAACTGTCTAACTCATTCACTAGGTATGTATGCATATTTGTGATTATGCATGTATGTATATATATTTTTTCCTATATGGATGGTGCATGTATGATACATATATACCTAATATGACTATATATGCACACATACACATATGGATATGTATATACAGGGCATGTATTGACATACATTTTGTTATGGTTCTAGTTCTGTTTCTGCCTCTTTCTATAGAAAGGACTCAATTTTAAATGTTGGAAGAAGCTTTATTAAATATATTTATTAAAACATTTTACAAATCATTTCAAAGTCATTAAGTCAACAGCATTTATCCTTTGTTGTATACATTTAAGTGAGATAAGGTATGTACGTATATATGTGTGTGTGTGTGTATACACACACACACACACACACACACAAATGTGCATATATAGGTATACACTTGTGTGTGTGTATATATATATTGAAAGTTTCTATAGCTGGCTATCTGGCTTGGCATCTGTAAGTTTTTATTTGCCTATCTGTGGGATTTTAGCTGCCTAAGCCAGTCTGTAAACTCCTGGCTGGCTGGAGCTTCCAATCTGTAAGGGCCTGCCTCCTCTGCTACTGCTTCTCCCAGACCAACAAGAAATGAGATTAAAAAGCCTCCTTTCAATAAAAGCAAAAACAGGTTTTATTGATAAGAATAAACTTAGAGATAGGGATAAAGAAAAATAGGACATACTGACTGTCTGCATTTAACTTTCTCACCTGCTGCTGTGAAATCTCCTCCCTTGTCTCTTGCCTGTGGGTGAGGCTGGCCGCTGCCGCCACTGCCACCACTGCTGCCACTGCCACCACTGCTGCCACTGCCTGCACTTGCTCTCGTCTCCCCCTCGTCTCCATGCATCTCCTTTGCTCCTTCTACCGACCACCCCTTGGTCACTGGCTCCTCTCTGTCCCTCGCTCCCCTTCTCTAACCCTTTTCTCACAGGAAACTTAGGGCTGCGCCCAAGCCCGTTTGGAACACTGGGATTCCTTGCATACCCTTGCGCAAGGGCAAGCCAGAGCTTGGGTCCTCCCTTCACATCCCTGGTGGGCAGAGGAAGGCAGGGCGTGACACCCAAGGCTTGTGTGCCCAGGGGCGGAGAAAGCCACAGAGCACCTGAGGTTTTCTAATTTTAGCCAAAGGTAGGGGTCCCCAAATCACAATAAATTCTCATAGTATACACATATATGTATACACACACACACACACACACACACACTTCATCAAAGTTTTGCTAACTTTAAAATACTAAAATACTTACTGAACCCGTCCTCTTTGTCACCTGGTTATAATTTAAATAATTTAAGATGCTACCTTTGAATAATTAGTGGATAAAAAGTTATTTTCCTTAGCTGTGTGACACTGGGCAAGTCACTTAACCCCTATTACCCCACAGAAAAGTTATTTTCCTATGATATAAGAAGAAAGTATAAAATCCTGCTTTCCTATAATGTAATACACTGTTTCTTTAGAGATTCTTATATTTCATTTTTCTTTACCAGTATTGGAATGAAAAGTATTCAGTTGAAAAATCAAATACTATAACTATTATTTTATCACTTTATTGTTTTAGAGTATCATAGGAGGTAATCATTATGTGGAAAATAAGGAATAAAGCATTATAGTTATAGGCACTACACATATGATTACTTCTAGTATAATATAATATAGCACAAATCAATTTCAAACAACTTGCTAACTGTATTCAGTACACCAAGATTACCAGTTATGAAAGACCAAAACATAAAACCTAAGGAATATTCTCAAATGTATTATTTTTTTCTGAATTGTGAACAACTTTAAGAAAAAGGAAATGATTATGGAAATTTATTTTAATTTTGAGGGTGGAAGATAGCACCTTATCTTCAATAAAAAGTATTAATACTATCTCGCCCAATACTTAGCATCATGCTTTGCACATAATAGGCTCTTATTAAATAGTTATTGGATAAATCAATGTGACTTTCTACATGTTCTTCATCAAAAGAATAACTTAAATCAATATCCTCAGAATAATGTGAAAAGCTGTAAAATGTATATCCAAGAGGTAGAGGAACCAGCGAATTAAGCATATTTAAAGTACCTACTATATGCCAGTGTGTGTCAGAGGCTGGGGATACAGAGGAAAAATAAAATAGCCTTGCCTTCAAGAATATTATTATGGTCTATTAGGAAAGACAACATACATAAATAAGTATGTACAAAATTAGCACAAGGTGATTTTAAGTGACAAAAATATAAACACCTGGGGGCATCAGCAAAAATCTACTATAGAAGTTAACATTTGACATGAGCTTTGAAGGGAAATAGAGATTGTAAAGCATTTAATTGCCAAGGGAAGTAATATTCTGAAAATGGCCCACATGTATAGAAGGAAGGAAGGAAGGAAGGAAGGAAGGAAGGAAGGAAGGAAGGAAGGAAGGAAGGAAGGAAGGAAGGAAGGAAGGAAGGAAGGAAGGAAGGAAGGAAGGAAGGGAGGGAGGAAGGGAGGGAGGGAGGGAGGGAGGGAGGGAGGGAGGGAGGAAGGAAGGGAGGGAGGAATGAAGGAAGGAAGGAGGGCAAAAAGAAGAAGGGAGAGAAGATGAAAATATAGTGAGGAAAAATGAGGGGAAGGAAAAGAAAGAGGAGGTGAAGTAGAAAGAGGTAGAGAAGGGAAAGGGAGGAAAAACAGGGATGTCAATAAAAGCAGAAGAGACAAAAAGGAAAGAGTGAGGGAAGAAAGGATAAGGGGAGGGAGTAAAATTAGCCAGAGTAGATATGTGTGAGCTCCCTGGGTGGGAAGCCTGAATAGTCAAAGTTCTCACTTTAAATGGTTAGATTTACCCTTTTTCATGGATTTTTCTCATTTAATATACTAATAGTCTAATATAGCACCTCAAATGTGGTCTTAAAATTAAGGCTATAAATACAGCCTTTTAATACAATGCTATGTTTTGCACAATATCATATTAGAGGCTTCTAATGAGTCAACAAAATTTCTGTTTGCCTCTCTCTAATACTCTACAAATAGGAAATTTAATAATAATGAATAATAAATATATGTATTTTTAATAGAGAAAGAGTTTGCTGTGTAGCTTCTATGATACAAGTTGTTATGCTCAGTTCAAATTCAAAACCCTAGCTAATAGAAGGGATACTGCCTAAAAATTTCTTCTAATTGAACCTTCTATCAGTTATTGAATGATGTTTATATAGACTTTTCCCAAACATAGCACTTAATATGTGCCAGGCACTGTGCTAAGCACCTTAGAATTCTTATCTCATTTGATCCTCAAAGCAAATCTGAAAGGTAGGTATTATTATTATCTCGATTTTACAGATGAAGAAACTGGGGCAAGCAGAGATTAAGTGACTTACCCAGAATCATACAGCTTGTGACTGAAGCCAGATTTGAAGTCAGAAATTTCTGACTCCGAGGCCTGCACTCTATCTATTGCACCACCTAGCTGCCTTCTATAAAAGAAGGAAAAATAGGTGTTGTAAGAACTAATATTTGGTGGCATCAGAAAAGGCCTTTTCTAAGTGTAACCCAAGAGATGAGCCTTGTTAGGTGTAGGGATCCCAAAAGGCAGAGATTGAGGTGGAGAGTATTCCATTTGAAGCTGCTAAGTGCCTCTAGGGTCAGGAAGTCCTAAATTCAGATTCTGCCTCAGGTATTTAAAAGCTGTATGACTAGGAAAGTCCCTTCTTATCAGGTTGTTGTGAGGATCAAATGAGATATTTGTAAATTGTTTAACAAAATGGTTGACACATAGAAAGTACTTAATAAATGCTGGTTTCCTTCCATTACCCCTTCCTGTTCCTTTTTCTTTTCAAACCATTTAAAAATATCAATAAGGCATCATATATCTTGATATACCTCTACAACCCATAATATTCCTCTTTTTAATGAAACAAGTTGTTTCTTCACTATTTTATCCTTTGAAGAGACTTCTTTTAGAGTGTAGGGGAGAAAGGTGGGCAGAATGGGAAGGGGAATTGATATTTATTATGATCTGTAAAAAAAGAGAGGTCTGAATTTAGAAAGAAACTGATGAAAAGAGAAAGAAGGAATACCATTTAGAATGCAACTTTCAAATGAATGATAAGGGGCAGCTAGGTGGCACAATGGATAGAGCACCAGCCCTGGATTCAGGAGTACCTGAGTTCAAATCTGGCCTCAGACGCTTGACACTTACTAGCTGTGTGTCACTGGGCAAGTCACTTAACCCCAATTGCTTCACCAAAAAAAAAAAAAAAAAAAAGTCATCAAATGAATGATAAAGGGCAGAAAATATATAGAATTACTGAATATGTCACCACCAACCCACAATTTGATAGTTCCCTTTCAGTGTTTAGCCACCAAGGAGAAAGCAACAAACATTTAAATTCCTACTAGGGGCAAAGGCACTCTGTTGGTTCAAAAGGTACATAGGATTACAGTAGGCACAATCACATGCAATGTGGTTACCCAGGAGTTACCCATCATCACACTCCATATGTTAATCCACACAATAATTATATATGTGTGTGTATGTATATATGCATGTATATACACATGTATGTATGTGTATGTGTATATAAACATATGTGTGTATGTATTATGCATATGTATGTGTGAATGTGTATAGACTGTATGCACAGAAAGAGTATAACTAGATATTTACAAAATTGAAAAACTATCCCTGCTTTCAAGGTTACATTCAAATAACCAATAAATTTATTTTCTTTTAATTAAAAGCCCATTTTCAGATTAATTTTTAAAACCTGTTATATATTTTATGTTTTGGGAATTATTAAAACTGAAAAGGGAGTTAAAATTACACAATTCCCTCAATTCTTCCCCAAATCTTTAAAGATACATGCGACAAGGGCAGACACATAAAACAGTCCCTGGACACAGATATCTATCATTAATTATTAGGTTACTCTGTTCTTTTCATTGCCTACATTTGAAGTGTCAGTTTTGCAAATACAAATAGCACAACAAAGGTTCTTTGTCCACTTATTACTTAATTCTTAAACTTTCTTTCCCTCTACTTTTACTTCCTTTTACCTCCACCCCTAGAATCCTAATAAGGGTTCTTACAAAAATGCTTAATAGATGCATGTAATTTTTGTAATATGTACAATATCAAAAGCCGCATGAATCCAATCCATGGTCTTCTCTGCTGGAATGACTACTGAAGTTGTAAAGTCAGAGACAGGAAAGGGTGCTTCAGTAACAGACCTATAGCAAGTCTAATGTACAAAAATGTAGTAGTTTTAGCCTAAATTCCATTTTATTGGTCCATATAAAAACCAGATCCAGTAAAAACCACTTTCCAGGCTTTGTCCTTTTTCCTCTCTTTAAAGTACTTCTGTGATCTCAAAATTTCTTAGCCCAATATGCTTGAATTCTATTAGTGCAGGCATTCTAGCACTTACGTCAAGTTATACTGCATATAAATGGAGGATAAAAGGATTACCAGATTATAAATCAAATGAGAGTTTCTGGCAATATAAATCTTAGAGACGTCAGACTCCTGTGTTAATGGATATACAGGATTCCATTGGCCAGTAAGAATTTAAATTCAGTGTTAGAGACATCACTAATTTTTCAAAGGATCCCCTCGATAAAATCCTGGAAAGTAAAAGCAAAGGAAACCAGACTGGTTTTGAAATGGGGTTGGTAATAGCTTCTGAAAATGGTCTTTAAGTTATTGGCAAGGGAAATGCTGCAGACATTTAACATTTTCATAAAACTTGTGTGTTGTACAATAACGAGATTTGACTGTGTACTTGTTTAGTACTTTAATATGTATAATATATGCAGCAAAATTTTGTCATGTACAAACCAGATCAAACTTGAGTATTGAAATGCATGATATAGTTTGGCTTCTGGGCCAGAATCCACTAGGCAACATCTACTTCAGTCAAATAGCCTGTGAAGTTGTTCCGAAGTACTGGTGGTGCTATCAAACTAAGTAGTCTATTTTGTTGTGGTTGTTATGGTTGTCATTGTTGTATATTAGGCTAACATATAATGTAGACATTTATATGTCCACATATATATTATATACATATGGAGAAATTTGTATATCTTATAATATTAGATTATTAGATAATGGTTAAACAGGTCAGGTAATATAACTTTCTAAAGTGGCAAGTGTAGGCATGATGAACTTCCAACTTCAGAAGCTATGGCCATCTTCACAGCAGATTGAAAAGGGATTGACTACCTGCCTTGTAATTGCATGTATGTTATTCTCTTATTGATGTGTGATGGAGCAATGTACACTGGCCACAGTAGCCATTTCTTCCTGCAATTCAAGGAGCTTTCTTGCCTGACAAACAGGAGAAGAAACAAGCTCCATTATTTCCATTTTTTATAGGAATAATTGAATACGGTGACTAGTGTCCACTGCCCAATCCCAGATCACGAGGAGAGTAACATATATACTGACTTTCTGATCTGAAAATTACAGGAGGAAATATTGTCTGAATGTAGACAATTTTCTTTATGCTTTTACAAATATAACATCAAAATTTTGGTAATAAGTGATATTAAAAATTCAACTATATAATTTTTGAGCATATTGACTAGAGCAATCATCTTCTCCCCCCTAAAAACATCAACAAAGCAAAACAAAAACTTAGGGGTGTGTGAGTATCAGTTACAATTTTTAGTCAACATGATTAGTAGGAATTGCAGATGGAGCGAAAACCATCTTCAGCTATTCTTCATCATAATTCTCTTGGCATTTATTTCACAAGTATTGAAAAATAGAGAATGATAGAGAAACAGAGAGTACAGGCGGTAAAGAGGAGGGAGAGAACAAGAAGGGAGAAGGAGTACGAGACGGAAAAAAGTGATCACATTGTCATAGTGAGGTTTATGGATGATTATATACGATTTAGTCAGACCTCAGAGACTTGATTAACCTATGAAACCTCTAGTGGACTTAAATCCACTGATTATGTATATGTATATGTGTATATATATATATATATATATATATGTATGTATATGTATGTATGTATATGTATATATATATATATATATATATATATATTTTTTTTTTTTTTTTTTTTTTTTTTTTTGCAGGGCAATGAGGGTTAAGTGACTTGTCCAGGCTCAAACAGACAATAGGTTTCAAGTGTTTGAGGTCAGATTTTAACTCAGGTCCTCCTGAATCCAGGGTCAGTACTTTATCTACTGCTTCACCTAGTTGCCCCCTCCACTGATATTATTTTACTTTGAATTTTTGTGGGTTTGGGGTTTATACACTATGTATTTGAGAGGAGATTTCTAAAGAGTTCCAACTGCTACCACTGGACATACCTGCCAGTTCTCCCAAACTTATATCAATCTCAATCCAGTCAGGAATACAGAAGGAAGATGTCCCAGAGCTTAAAATGACCCCTTGATTTTTTTAAACACAAGGTTGATCTAAGTTCTTTAGTTACCACATACTATGACTTTTCCTACTCAGCTCTTAGAGCATGGTCTTATTTGCTTGTTCACATTGAAATAACTCATGGAACTTTTCACAAATTGTTTTCTTTAATGTGGTAATCCCAATATATAAAAATCACCAATATCTTTCATCTCAAAAAGAAACAGGAATTATGTTATCCCTACTTAAGTACAGCCAATTCAAGAATAAGGCACAGAGCTTTCTAGTACTCGTGATGAATAGTAGAGTACAACCACTCAGGAAAATTCCAAATGGCATAACATCATAGAGATTTTAGATCATGCTCAGTCATAGGGGACTGAGTGAAGGGAGGCTGTTGACTATGATATTTTCATCATTTGTTTCTATAAAATATTTCTTTGTTCATTCTACAAATGAAATGACATAAAGAAATGAGACCAATTTTCTTTATTCAACAGGTATTTATCGAATAGCACTGTGCTAGGTGCTAAAGAGACAAAGATAGATTAGCCAAAGTCTTTCTCTTAAAAAATGCTTACAGACTAGAATCAGTTCATAATCACTCATATTCTTTTATTCTCTTCACTTGTTTTCTTTTTTGTGCTTAGTGAGTATAAGGCTTCTGGAAAGACATTTTTACATGGAATCCTCACTTTCCATTTTGGTGGTTTGTATATCAAGAAGGAAAATTACTTCAATGGAAGTCTTCTCTCAGGAAAGTACAAAGGACACACTTTACTGAATCATTTCTTATGGCCAGCCCAAGCCTGAAAGCATAACAAATATGAATTTAGAGAATGGCTTATCTCCCAGGGTTTCTGTGAGGATCAAATGAGATAAATTTTGTAAAGTGCTTATCACAGTGCCTGGCACATAGTAGGCACTTTATAAAACCTTGTTTTATTCCATCCTTTTTTCTAGACTTGAAAGTAAAAGCCAATTTGATTCAATTAATCATCACAAAACATATGATGATTGTAGAAATAGAAAGAAGGGATCTTAAAGGTTAAGACCAACCCCCTCATTATACAGATCAAGGGAGATCATCGGATCTTAAGTATAGAGTTAGATGATGCTTTAAATGCCAATATCCTTGCTTTATAGATAAAGTAACTGAAGCCCAGGGAAGGTATATGATTCAGTAAAAATCATACTGAGCATAAGCGAAAGGTCCAGAATTTCAGCATATAAGTCTTTGACTTAAAGTTGAACTGCATTTTTTCATTGTACCAGATTGTCCATCCTTCTTACTTAAAGAGGATCAATGATGTCATGATGTTGGTGTCAAGGTACAGTGTGTTAAACTGTGGATCATTAGTCCAATATAAGCTCAGAAGGCTGTATCATGGATCAGGCACAAATAGTCCATATGAGTATTTGGAGTGGAGATATCCCAAATTTGTGTATCTCTTGTTTCTTTTGAGGTAGTGCCATTCTGCTTTGCTCATAAAGCATTGCACTTTAATTGATGCACAGATGCAATTCACCCATGTCTCACAATTGATACAAGGTCTTCAGAGACCTTGAAAGTGTCCTTGTATCACTTCTTCCAACTTCAGAGTGACTTCCTTGTGTGTGTTCTTCAAAAAATAGGCCTTTAGGTAAACATATGTTTGGCATTCAGACTATGTGGTGTGTTGGGGGCTGAGGATATAAAGATGGGAGTTAACTTTCTACTTGCTACCCAGTGTTGGGCAGTTTTAACTATTTACAATTTTAGCAATTTTTAAAATCATGACAAGACAAGATTGTTGTAAATCTTAATTTGTCATGAACTCTTTCTAAGGACATTGAGGATAATTTTCTGAAACTCTACCTGCTCTTCTAGACAAGACAATATGAAATGACGGTATCATAAAACAGATCTGCCTGAAAGTTTTGTGCCTGGTCAACAGCCTGCTTTGGGCACATCTAATTACTTTGAAACTCAAAAGAAGCAGTTTCCAGTGCTTTGTCACCAGGCTGTGAGCTATGTCTGTCCACACAACTCACAAGGCCAGCTGGACTCAAATGTTAGACAGGGGTAGAGAAATCATTTAGTGAAATGTGGATGAGAAAGCCAGAAGTAGGGGTGGAGAGGTAGTCAGCTACTGTGGATTCTTTTCAGAGTGATGAATTTTTTTTTAAAGCATATTTCTGAAACTTCAAAGAATAGAGTGGGAACATTAGGAAAAATATTTGGCAGCCTGGATAGCACCTGAAAGAGAACAAGATAAAAAATATCACTGGGGAAGCAGAAAAGGTCAGATATAAAAGTAGCAACTCAAGGGCAACATGGACTTATTGCTTTCTGATTTTCTTTGAAAGCATACTTTTTGCTGATTATTATAAGAAATAAATGTCAATGAGACAATATGGCAGAGCTGATTCTGCTAGGCTGGTAAAAAAAAAGATATGAAAGATATTTTGTCTTTGAAGGGTTGGTTGAGAGTTTATAAATATGACTTTTAGACAGATTGAAAATAAACAGGGTGAAAAAGCTCTAGTACTGGACTTTTTTCAGGATATGTTTTATGCTTTTTCTAAGCCATGAACAATCAGGTGCTTAATGTTTAACCGGCCATTGTGCTATTTATTGGCTAGAAGGAAAAAGTCTGCTTTGTCAAAAATGGGGGAAAAAAGTAATAGAGAAAGTCCTTTGAGTACTGTATTCTACACAAACTACTTCTAACAAAGAGGCTTTTGTAGGACCTTAAGAATGTACTGATACATCAGGATATCCTATTTGAAATAATGGGAATGCACTGCGAAGGCCTGACCCCGAGCAATTGAGGAGGGGCCTGAAGAGAAGAGGGTGGCATGGGAGATATTAAATCATGCTTCCTTCTGTCATTGCCAATTATGTATTCAGGTTTCAAGTCAATGTTTAATATATCATCATAGCAATGTATTACAGACCCAGTATGGTCCACATAATTGTAGTAACATCACTCTGATGTCATGTTAAATGCTGGCAGGAAGCCATAATGAGCATGAAACTTGGGCTTTACTAAGAAATAAGGGTATGGTATTTTTTTCAACAAATGATTAATTTTAAGCCAAACTAAAGAAACCACTCATTTGAAGAACTGGAGGTCATTTTCCAACTGTTACTTCATGGTGTACACTGGCAAAAGGCCAGTAAGACAGAAGGGAAAGCCCTGTAATAAAATATGTTTTAATAAATTATTAATTTTTTATAGCCAGGCCAAAGATTTAGAAGGAGGATGATATTTTCCAACTTGGCTACAGGCTTGCTCAGGTTAAAACTCTTTTATTTTTTTCCCCTCTTGCCCGACACTGCAGTCCGGATGAGATCTTGCTATAGCTTATCGTAACTGCAGTGCACAATCGATGCTTAAAATCCTGAAAGATCAGCAATAATGTACGTGAACTGAAGAGATCAATATCTAGCCTTTTCTGGGTTGTAACTTTTATCTTAGCCCCAATTACTCCGTGACACAGAGGTTAGTTTTTTCATCTTTTAGTTGTTTAGGAATAAGAATAATTTTTTATATTCATTTTATATGATGATGAAATTTTCAAATTCCCATGTAAATAGTTACTGGTAACAATTCTAAGATAAGCTTGAGTTGTTTTCACCTCTTGGCAAGATGTACTTTGCAGTAATAAATTCTAATTGAGACAAGTGTATTTTTAAAAATTCCTATGTGATCAGATGCTATTAAAATTTACAAAGACATTTCTGTATGTGCCCTTTTGTATGTACAACTTTGTAAATACAAACTATATAGTCTTTTGATAATCTATTGAACTGTAAATTGGCTATTTGTGTCAAGGACAAAAGCGATAATTCTAAGTATAATAAAAATACTATTCTCCAAATTATTCAGTTCAATTGGATAGCATCTGAAAACTTGCCATTCAGTCAATTAACATTTATTAAACATCTACTATGTGCCAGGCACCATGCTTAGTGTTAGGGATACAAAGAAAGGCCAAAAAAAAAAGTTCCTGTTCTCAAGGTGCTCACAATTTAATCAGGGAGACATGCAAAAACAAAATCAGCCAAGAAACATTTATTAAGCACTTACGATATGCCAGGTACTTTGCTAAGCTCTGTAAATATAGAGAAAAACCAAAAGGGACAACCCCCTCTTTTCGGGGATCTCACAGTATAATGGGGAGACAATATGCAAACAACTATCCCCAAGCATGTAATATAGGATAAATTGGAGGTAATCCACAGAGAGAAATATAGAATAAGGGGGACTGAGAAAAATCTTCTTGTAAAAGGTAGGATTTATAAAAAGTAAGGGACCATACCAGCTTAACCAGCAGAAGAAAAGCTAAATGATAATCAAATTGTGGCAAGAAGGAGGAATATTTGGAAACTAATTTTGTGGTGGGAATTCTTCAGAAGAACTGACAATCAAGATCTCAATCAAATGAGAATGTTTGTAAAGTTCTTTGTAAACCTTTAAGCTCTATATAAACTATCAATTATTACTATTATATTACATGTGGTCTATTAAAGATACACTGCAAGCAAAGTAGATGGAGATCGACTTGAGTTCAAGGTATACCTTAACATTTATTGGTGGTATAATATGATTTAACTTTTGTGCTCACCAAGCAACAATCTAAGTCTATAAGCTGCAGACAATTTGACAATCTGCTAAATAAAGTTTCCACACTGGGAGGCAACTACAAAGAAGAAATCAGTTTCTAACCACCTTATGTCCTCCGACACCTAGACATTAACAAAAGATCTCCACCTCCCATTTTTATGAAAATATAGTGGTTATAACCCATCTCTGGGAAACTAGGTGTTGCAGTAGATAAGAGTGCTGGCCCTAAAGCTAGGAAGACTCATCTTCATGAATTCAATTCTGGCCTCAGACAGTCAGGTCAATGTGTGACACTGAACAAGTCATTTAACACTGTTTTCCTCATTTTCTTATCTGTAAAATCAGCTGGAGAAGAAAATGGTAAACCTCTCTAGTATCTTTGCCAAGAATTCAATAGTATGACGTCTATATATTTTTATAGACTTGAAACCATTTTGACCTTTCTTTGTATGTATAAGGATTTTCAGAATATATATATATATCCCAACCAACTATATAGGATGGAATGAATTTAATGGTGTTTCCTTTTATTTCTTTTCAAAAATGTTGCTTTCCTAAGCTTCCTGGCAAGCATACTCTACTCCTAACTTAGTGACCCAGTTAGCATTATCATTATGTAGCTTAAAATTATATCCACAAGTAGCATCCAAATGGAAGTAGAGCCAAATGAAATGGTTCATACAAGTTTGCTATGTCTAGAGTGTTTGCCATCTCCATCAATTCTTCCATGATCCAAATTGTTTACTATTCTATACTGACCTTTGTAGTGCGCCAGTGGCATGGTGTTTTCCCTCTGCATACAGAGTAAAGACAAAGGCTGTGACAACTACAGTTAATGGTCCAGTCATTCAGGATAAAATATATCTGCTTCTTTCTTCTGTTAGGAGGAATTGATTAAGATTTATTTTAATGGTTTGTTCCCCTGAACTCCCTGATTTCCTTGTAATTCAGCACTGCTATCCAGTTCGACATTTGCTATGTGTTATCCTGACATCCCACATTTCCGTATATGCTTTACAGGAGAGGCAATGTGTTGTGGAGGCTCTAGAAGGACCTGGGGTCAGGAAGACCTGGTTTCAAATCCCACTTCAAGCCCTTAACAGTAGTATTAGACTGGACATGTCACTTAGTGCTTTTGAACCTCTATTTTCTCATCAGCAAAATGGGGATAATAATACCACCTTCCTTACAGGACTGTTGTGAGAATCAACAGGAATTATATTGGCAGAGTTCTTTGAAAATCTTAAAAAAGCAATTTAATTGTCATCTTTTATTAGCTAGCATCTTAATTCAAAGGTAAGAGGGAGACACCTAAGAGGAAAAATAAAGGATTTACTTTTATCAAGGAAAAATGTTCATCTGTTTTATTTATACTTTGGTATTTTTTAGTATAATCTAACTCATGATAAAAAGCCCTATCCATTTCACATTTTTGGAAGTACTATACCAAAATCAAACAAATGTTCATGGGAAAGTCTAATCTTTGTTTTCTTCAACCAAATAAAGTCATTTGGATTTTCTCAGCAATGTACAATAATCGTCTTTTCAGATTTTTTGTTTACATTCCACCTTTAATTCATTTCAACAAGGTTTTTTACATGTTGGTTAATATGACATTTGTATGTTTAAGTGATGTTTAGTAAGCATTGTCCATTTTAAATGGTAGAGATGATGATTTTTAGGGAAGGAAATGAAGATTAAAAGAAATTCTTTTGGTTTCTCTTTTTTTTTAATGGCACACAATGAAATGGTTATGATCCAACAGAAGCATCACACTGACACAATCTGATTCCATAATAATAAGTTGTTGTTGTTCAGTTATTTATTTCCTGCACCTCTTTGTGTTCCCATGGATCATAATATCCATGGGGTTTCCTTGGCAAAGAGATTGGAGTGGTTCAGCATTTTCTTCTTCAATAGATTAAAGCAGAGATTAAGTGATTTTTCCAGGGTCACAGCTAGTAAGTGTTTGAGGCCAGATTTTAACTCAGCTCTTCCCAACTCCAGGCCTACCACTGTATCCATTGAGCCATCTTGCTACCCCTAATAACAATAGGTATCTGACTCCGAATCTGTTCTTCCCACTGCACCGGACTACCTATTGAGCAAAAATTATTATAATAAAAACATATTGTGGTTGATGCTTAAGAATAATACAAATTACTGTAAAAGTTGGTGGGATGGGGCAGCTAGGTGGCACAGTGGATAGAGCACCGGCCCTGAATTCAGGAGGACCTGAATTCAAATCCAGCCTCAGACCCTTGACACTTGCTAGCTGTGTGACCCTGGACAAGTCACTTAACCCCAACTGCCTCACCAAAAACAAAAACAAAAACAAAAAAGTTGGTGGGATAGAGAAATGACTTCTGTCTTGGGGAATCAGGGAAATTGGTATGGAAGTGGTAGCATTTAAGCTAGGTCTTAAAGGGTAGTAGACAGGATTTCAGTTGATAGTGATGAGGGAAAGGAAAGAGCATTCTAGATTTAAAAAACAGTGTGAGTAAGGGTATGCTGTTTGGAAATCTATGATATGGTTTAAAAATAGTAGTTTTATTAACCCTCAGTGTTACCTTTACAAAGGACATGAAGGTTTTATAATTTTTTTATACCTTTTAAAATAAAATTAATACTCAGCATCTGACAAAATGATATAAAACTTAATTTATCTATGGACCCTATTCAGTGGAAAAAGTATGTTCTTTTTCAGTGCATCAGCGGAATCTAGTCTTCATTTTGTTTCTCCTTATCATTGACAATCTACAATGAATAGTTTCATTTCTTATTCTAATTTTTCTGTTTTTTCTAATTTATTTTATGGTGGGATAGACAATTTAAAATTTCTCCAGAGAATTCAATAACCAGTTATAACACTATTTATGACAGGATTGATAAATAATATCCTTTTTGATGAAGCTCACATTTCCAGAAATGTAACCTCTGTATTTTTTGACAAAGTGATATACATAATATCAAAGTTGACTATGTCCTTTTGATCTTTAAAGAGGATTCTAGTTATTTTAAAAATATAATTTAAACCTAGATTGTGCCCATTTGAGTTAGTGGTAGAATGATTTTGCTTATTTGAAAAGCCCCAAGCTGACATTCCTGCAGTTCATTTTGAGAACCATCCTTAGAAGACCCAGTTGTGGCAAAAACGGCCATTTATAAGAACAGCAAGAAGACTTCCATAAAGTGCAATTCTGAGGCAAAATATTGGCATAGTTAAAGATTTCTTTTCAGATACTTCTGTGTTATGGAACTTGGTTTCTACAGACCACTGGAATTAACTGGCATCATATTTTCCATATTATATTGCTTATTCATAGATTTAGAGCTAGAGAGCCTTTAAAGGTCATCTAGATTGACTACCTCATCTTGCCAATAAAGAAACTGATGTATACAGAAGTTAGATGGCTTGTTGATTGTCACATAGGAAGTAGGTGGTAGAGCCAGTATTTTAATCTAAGTCCTGTGACATGAAATCCAGCACTCTCCACTCAGACATTCAATAAGTATTTGTTAAGTGACTACTGTGTGCCAAACACACTGGGGGCACAAAGAAAGGCTAAAATGACAGCTCCTGGGGGCAGCTAGATGGTGCAGTGTACACTTCCTAGCTGTGTGACCCCGAGCAAGTCACTTAACCCCCATTGCCCTGTCAAAAACAAACAAACAAAACAAAACACACACACACACACACACACACACACACGCGCGTGCGCGCACACACACACACAAAACAAAGACAGCTCCTGTCCTCCAGCAATCTCATGGGGGCAAGAGCAAGCAAATAAGCCTATCCTACACAGGATAAATAGGAAATCATTAACAGAGAGAAAACTCTAGAATTTTACAAAAGTCTTCCTGCAGGAAATAGAGTCTTAATTGGCACTTAAAAGAGGCCACCAAAGTCAGAAGGTAAAGATAAGGAAGAATATTCTAGGCATGAAGGCCAGATAGAGAAAATACCTGTAGCCTAAAGATGGAGTATCTTGTTTGTGAAACAGCCTGGAGGCCAGCCTCACGGGATTGGGGATTACTGAGGTGAAAGAAGACTGGAAAGAGCAGGAAGGAGTAGCTCATGAAAGGCTTTGAATTCCAGAGGATTTTGTATTTGATCCTCGAGGTTATCTGGTGCCACTGGCATTTATTGAACAGTGGGGTGACACGATTGAACCTGCACTTTAGATAGATCACCTTGGTGGCTAACGGGAGAATGGTTTAGACTTCAGCAGGCAGATTCCCTGGTAGGCTATTGCAATAGTCAAGGCATATGGTGACAAGAACCTGCACCAGGTTGGTGGCAGTATCAGAGGAGAGAAGGGGGCTTATTTAGAAAATGTTACAAAGGTGAAATCTATAGGCCTTGGACAAAGTTTGAATACAGGGAGTGAGAGAGAGTGAAAACTTGGATGATACTTAGGTTGTAAATCTGGAAGAATGCTGGTGTTCACAGCAGCAATAGGGAAGTTAAGAAGTGGAGAACAATTTGGAGGAAAAGATTATGAGTTCAGTTCTGGACTTTTGGAATTCAGAAGTGAACTTTTCACTATTCCAAGCTTCCTCTTTTTCCACAGCTAACAGGTGGCCAATCATTCATGTATCCTTGCAGATTTCCTTGGTTGAAGCAATCCATCTTCTTTCCATTAATTACCCTATTTATAGGATAACTTGACAATGTTTCTGACACTTGAGAATATTTCATTTTCTACCAAAGGCCACATTTGTCAAAATATGGCAGAGAGTGGGAATAAATGGGCATTAAAAAGTGTGCGTGCGCACACACACACACACACACACACACAAACAAATTAATATAGATATTTTCTTTCAAAGGCTTAAATATACTTCTCATTTAATAGTATGTATTCATTTCCCTCTTCGCAATCTGAATCTTTATACCTTGTATTACTAAACATCTTACCAACATGAAAACAGACTGTGAGATAATATAAACGTTTAGCAGGTATCTCTTTTCTATCAAGTTATTCTGTTCATGAACACTATACTGGACACAGAAAAAAAAATCCTTGATAAATATTATTATTTGTAGGAAGTTGTTCTTATTATGTCAAATGCAGTGGGATTCTTTAGGCACTTCATATAATGTAAGAAGATGATTTCACCTCAGTGTCCCCCTCTTTTGTTATTTTGCTAGAGAAGGATATATTATAAACTGATCCTCTCCTTTTCAATTAAAGTGTAAAAGTCGCCACATATTACTTTTAGTTCAAGAAGCAGCTTGAAATCCTGTGCTCTAACAAATAATTCCTTTTGGCTGTAATTAAGAGGGCTTTGAAGAATTGCTATGAATTCTTGGTTGTAACTCAGACCCCTCCTCTCTTCCTCTGAAACAAAATCCTTTATCACATTTTTCTGAATTAATTATAAAAGTTAAAAATTAAATCTTACTTGTGTCCCCCACATTAATCCTCCCAGATCAGTATTTTTTGGCTCATATTAATGGGAGCAGAGACTAGTAAGATTTAATTTCAAACTTTTATAATTATAGTTAAAATTAAATCTTACTGTGGATATATTGGATATATTACACATTACTATAGATGAAAGCCATCCTGGGAGGATTATCAACTGGTACCCAAGTATGACTTATGTTAACTTGAGTAATTAATTAAAATCACAGGATAAAGCCCTATGTTGGCTATATGTTGGGCTTCTTTAGCTGGAATCTCTCAAGAAGTTTTAAATAGTCTTGTTGCAAGAAGTAGAGGCTACCCTAGGAAATATTTAAATAATTTGGTAAACTAATGGAAACCAATTCTGACCAAATTTGCCCTCTCTATTGAAATTAGTTCACTTCATTTCTTCCTTCCCTATGTTCTCCAGTAGGCTCACAGTGTATTTTTGAACTGGGGAGATTGATTAACATTAAGTAGCTACAGTTGGAGAAGCTCTATTACAAAGCAAGGAATGAATTCTGCAAGAAGATGGGTCTGTTGATTTTTAAACATCCTCTACTTATTTTCCAAGGTGATATTTCTAAAGCATATATCTGAATATGTTATTCCCTGCTCAATAAACTCCTTGGTAAGTCCAGGACCAAATAGGAAGCCCCCTGTTTGTCATGTAAAGCCCTTTATGACTTGGCCTCTTCTTACCTTATTAACTGTTGGCTAAACTGGTCTACTTGTCATTCTTTGTGTACAGTTTCCCATTTCCATGTCTTTGCACTTAGCTGTCTCCCTCAAGTAAGCCTCTTAGGTTGCTTGACTTCCTTCAAGACAGTTCAAATCCCACTTAATGCAGAAAGCTTTCCCAAGTCTTCTGTTTTCACCCTCCCCCACCTCAACTGTAATTATAATTATACTGTAATTGCTTTAGTCTTTCATATAACCCTCATCTACTCTTCATATGTCTTGGATATATCTAGTTATTTATATCATGTCTCTATCATTAAAATGTAAACTCCTTGAGGGAAGAGACTTATTATTTCATCTTTTTTTGTTCAAAAATTTTGATTGGTTTTGCCTTTCTTTGTATCCTCAGAGCTCAGTATTTCGCATATAGTAAGCCCTTAATAAATGTTTGCTGATTGATTAAAAAGGTACTGATTTAGGGAATCATTGGAAAAATAGAAGGGGGAAGACAATTAATTTAGAACCACTATACTAGTCCACAGCAAAGTTATCCATGAGGACAAAAACAAATAAACAAAACAAAACAAACCTCATTTCATTTGGTATTAAAATACCAACATCATATCAAGTGTGACATATGTAATGCATTAATATTTATTATTTTTTCTTAATAGCTGGCATTTAAAAGCACTTTAAGTTTTGCAAAGCACTTTATATGTATAATCCATTTGATCCTCACAACAAGGTTCTGAAGTAGATACTATTGTTATTCCCATATTATTGATGTTTGCCCTTTGTTTTCAAAAGGAATAGTGACATCACTGGGTGATGTCTTGACTTGTACATGAATTGACTCTAAGGGAGGTAGAATTGCACAAAGTTATCAGTCTCACTCTCTCTTCCAGAGTCATTAAAGTCCAGTGATAGGACAAAAGTCAAGACGACTGGCAGTGGCCCAGGAAGCAGTAGATGACCTTTGTTGTCTTCAATATACAACCAAGCACTAAGTGTTCCAAGGCACTTGCTTCAGTTGTCTTCATGGCCATCAAGATAAATTTTCCACATTCACCCACTCTACCAAGGGAAGTCTTCACATATTCGGGGTAGACATTTGCCTTAACTCACTAATTGATCGGTCTGAGGTCTATGAGTTACCCTCAACCTGGTTTGGCCCATCTGCTGAGTAGGTTTTTATCAAGCTGTGGCCATTACAAATGCTGCAGCTTCTTGGAGATACAGGTTAGAGTGGTTCCCATTTTACAGAAGTGAAAACCCAGGGATTTTAAATGCTTTCTCCAGGGTCGTACAGCTCGTGTCTGAGGTAGCATCTGGACTCACCTCTTCCTGACTTCAAAGACAGCATGCTACCCTTAGTTGCCTATTTTCTTTAATAATATTATGAGCAGCTTCTTGCATCTAGCAGGGCCTTTTTAAAGTGGCCTAACTTTCTTCCACAGACCTATCATATATTATATAAAAACATGATATAAGAATGAAGTTGGAAATGTGGCAAGTGGTCACTATGAAATCCAATGACTCAGGGAAATAATGGGTTAATCTGAAGCAGAAGTACTTTGTATGGTCTTCTTAAAGCACCTGGCATTCTATCAATGTGTCACCCCATTAATAATCTCTGCTTCATCAGCTCCCTTGACTCAGGGAGCCCTGTGATTTCAACATGCAAGGATGTCTTTGGAATGACAGCTGCCCCTTTTCAGCCCTCCCTCTGATGTGATGTTTCTTGCCTCTCCTCCAGCAGAGACACGCACTGTACTTTGCACAGGTGTGTTGTGAGGCCTTTTATCTCTACTTCTCTCTAGTCTTACCATAGGACTTCATCCACAACTTATCCTATTAGAGAGCTTTGCAGACTCTAATCAATCAGAAATGACTTTCTCTAACTACAAATTGTCACTTTATATAGGGAAAGAACAAAGATATCCAAATTTCAACTGGGGTCATGAAGCAAATGGTGAAGAGATTTTGACCTGTACCCTCCCTCTTCCCCAAACCCTACTGCTCTATACATTCTATTTTCACTGACTGTTCTTGTGTGAGCCTTCGAAGCAACCGCTTTCGTGTGTACCTAATTTTAGTGTTTTAGAAATCTCTATCAGGATTCTGAATTCAGTGCCTGCAGTGGGCAGTGTAACGATTGGAATAACGCCACCTGCTGGAGACTTACTGTAGAAGAGTTCCGCCCATGAAGCGAAGGTCTTTGAGGGCAAGACCAGGAGTCTTTTCTTTGGCATCAGGAAGTGACGTGGGCTAGTGGGAGGAGGAAGGAAGAGACTGGCACTCGGGTCAGGCTCTTTTTCCTCTGGACTCTGGTGGAGAGCAGAGCTAGAAATGTGTTCTTCCTTTAATAGATAGGAATCTAGGCCTTTCTCTCTCTTTACCAAATTCTTATTCTCCTTAATAAATGCTAAAAAGCCTAACTCTTGCTAAAGCTTATAATTTATTGGCGACCACTCATTAGATATTTTAGACAGTTTAGCTAGAATTTTAGCCCTTAACAGATGGCTGACCACGAAGAGGAAAGCTAAACCTCAGTCTTCTTCTGATCTTTCGGTTGGGTAAGAAATTTCCCCTACCCTCTCCCTTTAACTAAGTACTGGCGTACTGGCTGTGTTTTCCCCTTAAATTTTTTCAAATGGACCTTTTAAACTCCCTAATTACCCTATTTTTTATTTTAGTCTGTTTAACCAGACAAATGGGAGATAAGGTCATGTTAATGCTTTGTTTCTGTGGATTTTCTATTTTTCTTTTTATTTTTGTTGGAGGAGCCAGCAAGGTACTTACACAAGGGAATATAAATATCCCCCCCTCTCCCAGCCATGCTTTTTCAGAGAACCTTTGCACTCCTGTATTTTTTTCAAATTCTAATGCTGAGAAATTCTCTAATTTTGCATTCCTAGAGGCAATGACCCAACCTCTAGAAGCTTTTTATCCCCTAGGAGTGGGGGTAGGGCCTGAGTTCAAAATCAAGTCTGATTCAAATTGCCCTGGTCCCTCCCCTCCTCTCCAGACCCCACCCTCTACTCCTCCCATGGCCAAGCCCATTGGTTCCCCTGCCTGGGAAGTCCAGAGATCTGATGCACATGCTCAACTTTCTCTAACTACATTTGCAGCTTCAGGCTCAGCCCTTCCCTAGCCTGGCTGTGCTTCTGAGACAACCTTAGAAAATCCTTTAAATTCCAGATATGCTCATTTTGTTCATAATTTTGTTAACCTGCTTTTGTCTTTAATTAGTAATCTTTGAAAGCATTTGTATGGTGAAAAGACTGACAGACAATATAGAGGGGTTAAAGAAGAAAAACTTAAGCTAAATAAGAATGACAATCATCAACATACTTCAAGACTCCGCTTCTTTTGCCATGGAAGGGTACATATTTTACAGAAATGTAGAAGTAAGCAGCAAGGTATTGATATGAGTATTGGGGATTTTAGATATCGGAATCAAAAGTGTTCTGAATTCACTCAGAGTAATAATGTCAGTTCAGAGGTTACATAGGATTTCTATGCTATTACATATACATTTTGAAATAAATGGTATGGGTTTATTTTCATAGAGATTTTCATGCTTTTGATATTGTGTCTTATACTTAGTTTCTAAAACAAGGAGAATATTTGTAAAAACTTTTTATAGTCATGTGATCAAGTTTATATTTTATAATACTCTTATTAATATTAAGTTCATATTCATTTAGATTTCCCTAGTTTGAATGTTATTGTCTTTTATTGTTCCATGTGTATTTTCTTCTATTCATTTGTCTATCTAATTTTGAAACATTGCAAGATGGTTTTGATTTCATAATACAATGTTAATTCTAGGAGTATTGTGCTCCCATATTCTGAGTTATTTTTGCTATTTTTTTTCTCTCAACTGATTATTTGATCAAACTCTTTAAAGCATTTCCCTGGCAAATTGGTTGCCATGGCAAGTGTAAATTGATTCTAGAAGTATTATTTTTGATAAGCATATTCCAAAAAAAAAAAAAGAGGGGAACATTTGTAAAAGTTTTCTTTTTTTAAAAAAGTTTTCTTTGAGATTCTGTTGTGCTTTAACTTGTATTTAAATATGTTCTGATTTTTCACAAAAGTAATTGTATACTAAGTAAAAAAAAGGTATTATTTGAAATTGTTGCATAATTATATATTATATTCTGAGTCAAGATGTATTCACATTTTTTGCAATCATTTATTATCCTCAATTTTTAAATCCATATGAGACTTGGATTATGGGAACTTATCATTTAAGACATTAATTGCCTTTATTCTGAGTTATCAGATGCCAGTTGGCCAAGATGCCATCCAATCACAAGAGGAATACATGCAAGAGCAGACACTGAACTGTCACATGAGGGGAGACATGCATGAAGTCAAGGTATGGCCGAGGGAATGGCTTTTGACAAATGCTGAGGTTGGATTCTCTTGGTTTAATATTTCTTTTTTCTTTTCCCCCACAATATTGTACAGATGGCTGGAAGTATTGATCCCACCCATCTCACTTCTACACCTGGCTTCTATGCTCCCTCCTGTATGCCTGATGCCATGGACATCTCAATCCCATGCATCTGATTAAGTCTGACTCAGTTTCCTCCAATATGTTCGGTGGCATGGACATATATTCCATCCACTTATTTTAAGCCTGGCATACTGTATGGGCAGTACATATTGCTCAAGTGTGGGAATGCTCATATCCCATCATTTCTCTGTTCTTTTATGGTAACCCCCATAATTATCTCAGGTGTCATGATAAATACAGTGTTGAATTTGGCCTTGACACCTGTTACCAATTATATTAGATTTTTAATTTCTCATAATGGCATGAGGATAATTAGGCATATGATGCAAAAAGTGATGAAACAAAGATAAAAATTATTTTAAAATTTAATACTGCAGCAATTGTCTTCTCAATTACCCTCCATAAGGGGGGACTATATTAATATTAATATTAATTTTAAAGAATGTTTCAATTTTTGTTTTATTATATGTTTCATGTGTAACAACCAAGATTCTGAATTCCCTTAGACATGTTTTTGAGAACTTTGTTTGATTTGATTATTGACAAAGCTATTTTAAAGTTGTATTAAGCTCAATTTTGTAGGAAATTTTCCTGGCTGATTACCAGCATCCACACATCAACCCCTGAAAAGACTTCCATTCCATGACTACACCTAGAGGACATCTGAGAAAAGACTTTCAGAGACTTTAAATGAACAGTTTTGTTTTGTTGTTGTTTTTTTTCTTTTTTCTCTTTCTGTTATAATATACACCATCTGTAACATGTACCCTCTGCAGAGGCCCTCCCTTTGCAAGACCAATGTCAAAGCGTCGGTTCATGAAGACAAAAAAATCACCCCTCTGGACAAAACTTTCCTCTCTCCCTTTTCTATATTGTTATTAACATATTGTTAGTTAGCATAGGTTATTATATTCTGTTATTTTTGACTGTTTCATCAAGGAAACGTCCCGTTTCTTGAGGAAACAAAGCGGGGAACTGTAAAAATTGGAATAACACCACCTGCTGGAGACTTACTGTAGAAGAGTTCCGTCCATGAAGCGAAGGTCTTTGAGGGCAAGACCAGGAGTCTTTTCTTTGGCGTCAGGAAGTGACGTGGGAGGAGGAAGGAAGAGACTGGCGCTCGGGTCAGGCTCTTTTTCCTCTTGCTAAAGCTTATAATTTATTGGCGACCACTCATAAGATATTTTAGACAGTTTAGCTAGAATTTTAGCCCTTAACAGCAGGGTCTTGAACTGAAGCCCTCATCTGATATATCCTAAAACCTCAAGTATGGTCACAAAGATATGAATATGACTGAAAAATGACAGAACAGCAATAACCAATGCTGTGGTTCTGACTGGTTTCTCTAAGGCCATGTTATCAGAGTATAAGCCCTAATAGGTCCTCGGGAGTTTAAGCAACTTTGAGGACAAACCTAGTGAGAGATGGCCTGTCTTTGATGTGAAGACCAGCCTAAGGAAGAGCAGAGAAATTCATTAACAAATTCCTGATCACTGCATGATGAGTATTTTGGCCATATCAACTCAGGAAGATAGTCGACTAAATCAAATAGACAATGATATCTTGGATGATACAGGGAATATTCACAATGATGAAATCATAGGCTTTTAAGTATTGATGAATAGTAAACAGAATCATCCCAAGAAACCTGACTGATCTTTTTTTTTTTTGAAGTAGGGAAGGAAAAGGGCAGGGTCTGGGTCTGTTATCTCATTGTCTCTGTCTCTTTCTTTCTCTCTTCCCCATTTGACAAACACAGGTATCTATATATCTACATATGGAAAGGAGATAAACATGAGGTAAAAAAAAATCATAATTGTAAAATAATACTCCTGCATTTATCTGTTTGGGTTTTTTCTTTTCTTTTCTTAAATTTTCTCTTTTAAATTACATTTTTATTTTTCCCTCCTTTCCACCTATTTTACACTAAAAATGAAGAAAAAACAAAATCCTCATAATCTACATAGTAAAGCAAAGCAAATTCCTACAGTGGACATGCCCCAAACTTTCTCATTCTGCATATTGAGTCTCGCTTATTGAATTCTTTGCTAGAAAATGTTTAACATTCTTCCTTGCTGGTTCTCTGTAGATTAATCAGTGAAACTTCATTAGATTATTTTTCTCCCATGGAAAAGGTACTCCTCTGATAATCCATGTTCTCACTGATAATCTGTATATAAATTATGCTTCAAGGCCCAGTTAAAATGCTCACCTATTCCATGAAGCCTCCAGGGATCACTGTGGTCCACAACTCTCTCTCTCTCTCTCTCTCTCTCTTTTGTACTCATGACACTTATTTTCTAAGACAAGTGTTTAAGAAGTTAGCATATGTTTCCTTTTGACATCTCTTGCAGTGTTATTTAACTCTTCTCCAACTTTGATCCATGCATTTGTTATCTTCACAGCAAGAGACTGCTGAAAGGCTATAAGATTCTCGAAGAGGGGGTCTTATTCTAAAGTCTGTGAACTTGCTTTAAAAATATTTTGAAAACTATTTCAAAAGAATTTGCTTTCTTAGTAACCCTATGTATTTCATTTTATGAATTTAAACTATTATTCTGAGGAGTCCTCTATACTCTTCACTGGATTGCCAAAGGCTTCTGTGAAACAAAAAGGTTAATAACTTCTTTCTAGAGGGTAGAGAACATGTCTTATACTGTTTTTTTATTCCCCCAAATATCTAGCAAGGTGTTATACATATATAATAGGCACACATACATATAGTAAAATACATACATTCTGCATATAATTAAATATTTGGGGGGGTGGGACAATGAGGGTTAAATGACTTGCCCAGGGTCTTACAACTAGTAAGTATCAAGTGTCTCTGGCCGGATTTGAATTCAGGTCCTCCTGAATCCAGGGCCAGTGGTTTATCCACTGCACCACCTAGCTGCCCCATAAAATTGAATATTTTTAAAAGATGGCTACTAACCCCAGTTAGCCAAAGCTTGACCTCTTATTCACAATATTTTGGTCATTTTTGACCTCATTATTTCAGAGCCATAAGAGCATCTAATCAAAGAGAAACGCTAACCGGTTACTGTAAACTAGGAAATGCCAAAAGGTTGGGGAATGTGAGCTGAACAAATTGAGAGATAACTGAGTGGGGTGAGTAAAGATTAAAATGAGCAGGTAATTCCTCTATCAGTATCTGGTTAAGTGACAGGTCAGTAGCATCTCTCAATCAATGACAATAAGGTATACTTTTTCTTCAATCCCATAGTTCCTATGCTTTAAATAAAAGGAATTGTAAAAACTGGACATGCAGCAAGGGACTATGGCCCTATATAATCACATCTCCAATATGATCCAAGTCATCAGCATCACCATGACTAGGATAACTAATAACCCACCATATGATAGCCACTATTTTCTTTGACATAACAGCATGTCAGACATCTGTTACCACTGCACTCCACTGCTTCTGCATATTTATATTAACCTCATTGACCTAATATTTGTCTTTTGCTTGCAGCAATGTCATATAGAGATACTCTGATCACTAATTCTGACAGTTAGAGGGTCCACCGCTTTTTATACATCAGTCAATGTCCTTAGAAACTCTGTCTATCATTTAGGTGATAGTTATACTTACTTTTATTCTGCATAGTTCCAATTTCATCCCAAAGCTAATAAGTGTATTAGAGAAATGTCTTTGCCCCCTATGATTCCAGCAGAAGAAATATACCTAATAGCTATGGGCGGAGGGAGCTATACATTTCCTATCATTACAGAATTGTAAGGGACCTTAGAGAACACTCAGTCCAACCACCTTATTTTACGGATGAGGAATCTGGGACTCAAGCAGATGAAGTGGCTTGTCTAAAGTCATATATCTGGTATTGACCTGAGAACAGACTTGAACCCAGATCTTCTAAACCCCTGTACAGGTATTTCCCCTACACCATTAATTTCTAGTCCCTGAATGAAGCAACTGGCAATATTGAATGACTACAATGCAATGCCCATCACTAAAAGCCCACAGAGTCTCATACTCACAATTTAGACAATTTGATTTTGAACAGACTTCTTCCTTTGGCTCTCTGCCTACTTTTGGCTCTCTCCCCTTCAGATCCTTCACTATGCTGATTACAATCAGCTTTCTTAAAGTTCATTATCTTTTTGATTTCTCTCCTTCCTTCCCAGAAGATACCAAATGCTCTCATCTTTCAGATTGCTTCCACTAAGATTTAAATCTATCTTTTTTTTCAAATATTAACTACTTCATCCCTTGATGCAAGGATGACAGCTATAATCCTTAATATTTCAAAGAGATAAAAGATGATCACTGGGAGTGAATTTTTTCTAAGTATTTGGGCATGGATTATCATCAGTCAATTCTCATAATGAATCTCTAGATTGGTATCTTTTCTTGCTTCTCACTTCAATCTCACCTTTTTGCTCACCTACTGCTTTCTTGGGTCCCAGAGTAAATGCATACACCTCACCAATAAATGATAGAAATGGGCCTTAAAAATGTGGGACAAAACAGCCTTGCAGGAATCTCTGATTTCTGTTGTCCCTTGAAGTGAGAAAACAGGGCAGAGCATAGGGAGGAGGTGATGAAGCATAATAGTATTAATGGTCTAGACAGAAGTGAGGGTCATGAAGGACAAAGTGACAGAATAGCAACCTACAATGAAGAGCTGTTAAAGGCATGTTTCAAGTAAGATATAGAGTAGAAGTCAATCATGGGGATAGAAGCTTAGTAGGTCACAGATTGTTGTCTATCCTTTGTTCTCAAACAGAACCAATGATATCAAGGAGGTGATGACTTGGCAAGTGAATTTGATTTAAGTGAATCAAAGTTGTGCGAAGTCACCAGTCACACTATCTCCTCTATAGTCATCTGGGTCCAGTGGCAAGATATAGATCATGATGACTGGAGATAGCCCTGAATGCAATGGTAGCCCTTGGCCTTTTTTTTGTGATCTGAGAAGGATAAAGTGAACATTATAATGCCTCAAGGTGAGAAAGGATCTCCATGTCCTTCCTTCTTGGCCATGAGAGGATTCAGTAGCCCTCCTCGGGTGTGAACAAGCTGCCCTGTTATTGCAAGGTTCTAACCATCTGTGGGGCTTGTAGTATTCATGACAGCATAATGCCAATGCCAAAAGCAATGGGATCAAGATTATGATGCAGATGAATGCAGAAGTTGCAAATTTTATATCCAAAGAAACCAGGGATATTAGTAGTCACAATGCCCTCTACTCAGGAGCAAATTAAAATTGCTACTAGAAATAGAGGAAGCAGGAAGGAAGGGTAGTTGGTAACATGTGGTGCCTATCACATACCAGCTGGTAAAGCCCTTATTCAGGCATAGCATCAAATGAAAATGTTAAAAAATAGTTTTAAGCAAATGATGTGTATGGAGCATGTGACTTCAATTGATTGTTTCTTCCATTCTCAACATTTATGTAACTTAAGAAACAACGTCAAGAAAATGGAAAAAAAAAGTTCTTTTAAAAAAATCATATGACTAGATGGAGAAAGAAATGGAGGAAGTAAAATATTAGTAAATAAGAAGAGGAGAAATAGGAAGTAAAAGAGAAGAAACAAGATCATAATATTTTTAAAAGGGACCGGGGCAGCTAGGTGGCACAGTGGATAAAGCACCGGCCTTGGATTCAGGAGTACCTGAGTTCAAATCCGGCCTCAGACACTTGACTTACTAGCTGTGTGACCCTGGGCAAGTCACTTAACCCCCATTGCCCAGCAAAAAAAAAAAAAAATTTGAAGGGACCTCAGAGGTCTTTTAGTACAATACTCTCATTTTATAGATGAAGAAGTTGAGTGCCCAGGAGAATAAACAATTTGTCCAAATTCAAACAGTAAGCTTCTGAGAAAAGATTTGCACCTAGATCCTTTGCCTCCACAGCCAGTAGTACAATGAGAAAGAGAAAACTGGAAAAGGCCAGGGAGAAAGGAGGAGGTTACCAAAGATAAAGAGAAGAATTAAAGTCTGATATCATTCAGCAATAATTTATTTAGACCCTACTATGTAGAAAGTACTATGTTAGATGTTAGGAATACAAAGATAAAACAAAACAAACAAACAACCATCCCCCCCTTCTGAATATGAGGAGGAAGAAAGGGAAAAGAAAGAAAGAACCAAATGTTACTAGGATTGTAGGGTGAGCAATGTCTTTGAGGGCAAGTTCATATCAAATGTTCCTTTTAACTTGTTCAATCATTTAGTCATATCTGACTCTTTGTGACCCCATGGACTATGCTGTATATGGGGTTTTCTTTGCAAAGATGCTGGAGTGGTTTTCCATTTCTTTTTCCAATGGATTAAAGCAAACAGAGGTTAAGTGACTTGTACAGGGTCACAAAACTAATAAATATCTGAGACCAGATTTAAACTCAGACTCGTGCTCTATCTAGCTGCCTTCTCCTTTCAACTTAGGTTGTTAAATATTTTGAGAGACCTGTAACCTCCCTGATGTGGGTACTCTTTTCAAAGATCATAACCTATCCATGTCTTCTCATCTATGGTCTCCTAGAAATATTCCTCTGGAAGTCCAAGCAGACATATGAAAACCTTTCTAAGCCTTCTTGACCTTGTATGGATATCAAAGTAGCATAGAGGCTGCCCATGTTATCCCTTGCTTTCATCACATCACCTCTTTTTCTAATTAGATAAGGCTTCATAGATTTAGAGCCAGAAGGGACCTTGGAGGCCTTGTAGTCCAAACCCTTTATTATTTTTTTTATGTCCAAAAATGTATGTCTATTTATTTTCATTGAGTCTACAGCCTTGCTATTAGAAGGTGCGGAACCCGTGTTTTATGGGATCTCTGGAAACACAGTTGGTCACCGAATTAATCAGAGTTCTTAAGCTTCTAAGAGCCATTTTTCTTTCCAATGTTGCTGTTCTTGTATTAATTGTTCTTCTGGTTCTTATTGTTTCACTTTGTGCTTTTTCATGTTACCCAAGATTCTTTTGTTTTTTTAAATAGTAAAACTTTTTATTCATAGTTTTGAGTTCCAAATTGTATCTCTCCTCCCCTCCCTCTCCTCCTCCCTGCCTGAGGCTGAAAGTAATCAGATATGGGTTATGTATGTGCAATTATGTATGACATCACCATATTAGTAATTTTGTACAAGAAAACTTGAATAAAAGAAAAAATGAAAGAGCAAAAAATAGCATGCTTCAGTCTATGTTCAATCAATATCAGTTCTTTCTTTGGAGGCGGACAGTATGTTTCATCATTAGTCCTTTGGGATTGTCGTGGATCATTGTATTGCTAAGAATAGTTAAGTCAGTCACAGTTCTTCATCAAACAATATTGCTGTCTCTGTGCACAACATTCTCTTGGTTCTGCTCACTTCACTATTCATCAGTTCATACATGTCTTTCCAGGCCTTTCTGAAATCATACTGCTTGTCATTTCTCATAGCAAAATATTATTCCATCACCATCATATACTGCAGCTTGTTTAGCCATTCCCCAATTAATATACATTCTTTGAGTTCCCATTCTAAGCCACTGCAAAAAGAGCTGCTATAAATATGTTTGTACAAATATGTCTTTGTCTCTTTTGGGGGATGCCTTTGGGATATAAACCTAGCAGTGGTATTGCTAGATCAAAGGGTATACATAGCCCTTTGAGCATAGTTTCAAATTTCTCTCTAGAATGTTTGGATCTTTTCACAACTCAACCAACAGTGCATTAGCCTCCCAGTTTTCCCACATCCCTTCCAATATCCAATATTATATTTTCTTATTTTATTTGACACTCTAATAGGTGTGAGGTGATACCTCAGAATCTTTTTAATTTGCATTTCTCTGATCAATAGTGCTCTAGAGAATTTTTTTCATATGACTATAGATATCTTCTATTTCTTTGTCTGAAAAATTCCTGTTCATATTCTTTGACCATATATCAATTGGGGAATGACTTGGATTTTTATAAATTTGATTTAGTTCCCTATATATTTAAGAAATAAATCCTTCATCAGATACACTTGTTTCAAAAATTCTTTCCCAGTTTCCTGTTTCCCTTGTAATCCATCTCCTTATTTTATCAATAAGAAAAGGAAAACTCAGAGATCTTAAGTGATCCAATCAGGGTAGCACTGCTAACTAGTATCAGAGGTAGGATTTGAACCAAGGCCTTTCTGAACCTGCCTCACACTGCATGCATGATACCATGCTACTCACTGATCCCATCCTCTGCATTTTGTATTTTTGCCAATTTTTGCTGGTGATGAGTGGCAGCCTACTTGGTTCTACCATGCTCCTATCAATTGACATTAATTCCTCAGAGACTTTGGTATTCTATGTCTCAGAAGCATGGAGCATCAGTCGAAGAATATTGATGTTAAAAATAGTTTTTAATTTAGTATGAAATTAGGATCATAAAGAACAGTGCAAATTCCTAACAGCAGTCTAGCCTGCTCAATTTCTCTGATTCTATCCCAATCCATTGTGCATCTTTAATATAAATACAAGACTTAGGTACTAATGGACAATTTTTGTGGATTATCCATTTATCTGTATATTCAACTGCTTGGACAATAAGTGCATTTGGTTTTCCCACATGGATAATTAGACCAAACTTTTTAATGACTGTGTCTTTCTTTATGAGGCTCTGGGGTACTCTAGAATTTGATATAATCAGTATAACATAATCTGTTAACAGGAATATCTGGAGGTCTTTGCCATCTATGGGGCACCCTTTCACTTGGACTCTGCTTTGGAGATCCTTTATGAGGATGACAAACTTTAATTTTATAACCTGCTTGATATTAGTAATCCGAAGGTTGTGAGGAAAAAATCACCCATTACACATTTCAGTGTTTTATGATTTTTCATATGATTAAGAATTAATTTAGGGAAAGTTTTAAAGGTAGCACTATTCTCAAAGATACTTGTTGAACAGACACAAACAGAACAGAAAAGAATGGAAAAGAATCTGTGTAGTCTTTGGCTTCCTTTGATATACAATCAGGGACTGGAATTGGATCTAGCATTTCTTTTCTACAATCTAAGAAGTTTTAGAAGCAAAAGCTCCTTATACAATGTTATAAGGTGTCTTGTCTTTTGTGACCAGTGATTTTTCAATGTTTCCTCCAGAAGAGGCTAATGATGTAGGACACTTAGCAGTCCTCTTCTTAAACTATTCTCTGTACAATATAAATGTCTGCAGATTCCACGGGTGGAAATTTGATGCCAACTAATTGATGTCATTTAAGTTAATGCATTTGCATTGCCCAAATAATAGAGTCTCAGGAAAGCAGGATTTTGTCACTTGGGGGATAGGTTCACTTATACATAAGAGCAGTGGCCTTGGGACCTGATTATAGCAATCCCAAGGATCTGAAAACAGCAGAAATTCAACACAAAAAGCCTATCTTTTTAACAATATACATAATGGATGAGAGGCAGCATGACAGCGCATAGAGGCTGGCTTTGACATGAGGAAAAACTGGGTTCATATCTTGCCTCTGACACATATTACTTGCATAACCATTGGCAATTAATTTAACCTCTCAATGCCTTAAACGATACTCTGAGACTATAACATGCAAAGAAATTAATCTATTGCAGTGGTGTAGGGAATTTCTGTGTTTGGTACCCCCTGCCCACGCAAGTGGATGGAAACCTCCAAAACAAAGCAAAACAAAATAAAAAAGCATAATGAATTAGTGTGACAGATGGCAATAACCTTCAGACTATAGGATATTACAAACCAGAAGTGGCATTTTATATTTGAGTCAAAGACTTCATGATAGAGTATATACTATACTGTTGCAGCATGCTTGTTAACTTCCTATTTATTTAGCTTTCTAAAGTAGGTTACCTTCCTATTTATCTTGCCCTAGTCTGCAACCAGAAGAATAGAGTAGGGAAAGGAAAAGATTATAACTCCCCTCTAGAGCCCAAGGGCTTACACATACCTTTCAATGCTACATTTAAATGACCGTGAATTTGCATTGACCTTATAATGTCTCTGTTTACCCTAAAGTGCACATACCATTTTCCCCTTCTGATTCTTTGATTAATGACTCTACACTTTTTTGCTGTAGTCTTTCTTTTCTTCACTTCCCTGTTGATAAGTATGTTTCAATCTGGATGCAGCATGTCACCTCAAAGCTGGGGGTCATTTCCTGTTGGTCTTAGTTACTTGGAATTGCTAGCCCCTTGTGTTTCAGGTTTACAAGGCTACAAATATTTCATCCTGGTTATGTACTCCCTGTGACCATGCTGTGTTGTCTATTATTTGAGATTAAGTGGCTGTTCCATGTGCGTGCATGTGTGTGTGTGTGTGTGTGTGTGTGTGTGTGTGTGTGTGTGTCTGTAGCACTTGAGTAACATTGAATGATTGTTGATATAAAGGATAATGAGATTAGCCTCCCCAACTTGAATCTTGGAAATTAACCATCTAAACCTTCTAAATTATGGTTATATAGACGGCAACTCAACTTTCCTTAGCTGTCCCAAGTGTCCTTTCAAAATGTGGAGACTGATGAAGACTAAACATTCTTTAACTGCATGCACTGCCCCAACCTTTAAATATCAGTCAAAGAGCAATCCAGTGACTCTAAAAAGATAAAAGGTATGAGACTCAGATTCCACCCCACCCCAACTTTACACACCACCAACTAGGTATGGATTTGGTTGCAAACATTATCTTCTTGTAATATCAGAAACAACTCACTCATTCAAGTTTAGGGACAATTTTAAAATTATCTGATATAATTGAATGAACTTGTTCTCCATATTATTGGTAGTTTATGAAGTAGCCTGATGACCACAAAGATGGCCAGGAGATACCTGTGGGAACTTTGTCTATATTTCTTAACATCCTGTGTAAGAAACAGAAAGAAAACAAACAAAAAAAGACAAAACTAACAACAACTAACTTTTATGCAGCCATCTCCCCGCCCCTCCCACCCCTGCCCATGTTCTCATCCTGTAGTCTATCATTATTTGGATGACTGAAAGCTTTAATTATTTACTTTAGGGAGTCCCTGAAACCCATGTCATCACAAATACTGATGAATTTTCTGGGAAAGGTTTGAAATGTTTCCAGTTAAACTCTTGACTTAACATCTCAAGAAGAATAAAAAAAATAATGTTTCTACCACATATTTTATTAAACCCTTTAGGTCCTTTTACAAGAGAGGAAATACCAATTAACGTATAATTTAGCAGAACAAAATATTATCCCATTTCAACTAGTACCCACTTCCTTGAAGTTTATTCAAGCATTAATAACCATTTAATGCAATTTAACTACACTGAGGTATCCGTTACATTAATATCATATATCCATCAGGAAATTAGAGTTTTGTCTCCATGAATTTTGTATTACAAGAAGGTCTTTATAATTTTATTCTGCACTTTATGGTGCCTAATTTCAGCTTCTCAGTCTCTTCCACAGTGTTAGGCTATCAAATTGTTACTAATGTTAAAAGATTGCAATTACATGATTTATTAAACAACGCAGTATAGTTAAGTTTGCTCTCACAAAAGTGATTAGATGTATGCTGTAAACTTGTATGCTGCAAGGACTTGTGTATTGTGGATATATTTATATGGGGATGGAAGCAGTCTTCCCACATTTTTGAGAGTAAATTATTCATCTTTTGTCCTAGAAGGTGCACATTTGCTGAGTGTCCATGAAGTAATGTCCCAATGGGCTGGGGACTTTGATAGCTTTTTTTCTAGGGGATATATTGGCTTCTTACATGCATGCATAGTGGAGATTTGTGAGTACTTTTATACTCTCTTTTTGCCAAAATTAGCTGGTCATGGAACTGTAGCAGAATGCACAACACTCATACTGTTTATGTATATAAAATTTAAATTATATATTTAGGTAGGAAATAAGCTGGTACAAGCAGCCTACTATGCGAAAGATACTCTTTGGATGATTACTCTCTTCTTCTTCTTCTTCTTCTTCTTCTTCTGCTTTTTTTTTTTACAGGCAACGGGGGTTAAGTGACTTGCCAGGATCACAAAGCTAGTAAGTGCCAAGTGTCTGAGGCCGGATTTGAACTCAGGTACTCCTGAATCCAGGGCCGGTGCACCATCTAGCTGCCCCTGGATGATTACTTTCATGGTTCCTTGAACCATTGTTTCTACTACTATTTTAAAACTAGGACCAGAGAGAGAAAGTAAATGTGCCAGCCTGACTTGTCTAGACATGGAACAGAGTCCAAATTCAATCCTGGTTACCTGATTCCAAATTCAATGCTTTTTCTACTACAACAAGTGGTCTGTTCCATATAATCAAATCAAATACAGAAAAGGAGGGGGGATTATTTGGGGACAGTCAATAAGTAGATATATAGATATAGGAAAAAAACAACACTTGTAATCCCAGCCTAAATGTCCAGTTCTAAATCTATTATCCTAATTTGAGTCTTCTAAAAGAGTGAGTAGCCTTTCCACAGCTTATGTGCAGCTATTTCCTCAACATTTAAACATCTGCCACTCCTATTTAAAGCATACATGAGCCCATGTGGTTGAAATGTCCCTGGAAATATATTAGACAAAGGATTGTGATAAAATAATGGAGTTTGGCAGATGCGCAGGGGTCCCACCTGATTGATCTAGTATTGTTTGAGAAACCAACTAAGTACCTACTTGAGATAATTATATACAGGCCACACCTGGCCTGCCCTGAATGACATATACTACTGACATCACTAGGGGGACCAATCTTGGCCAAGCAACTTGAAAGACCTCCCTTTTGGGGGAGGGAGAGAAAAGGTAGAAAAGGAAAAGGCTGAGGTTGGGAGCTGGTTTTCCTGCTGGTGAGCTTCTGAGAGTGGACTGGAGACGGGCTGCACTGGCTGACTCCTATAGACAATATGGACCCCAGGTGGTGAGTTAATATAAATGAGTCCAGCTCTTCAAATTAGCTGAGCTGGAAGCAAGTTTGGGTATTAAGTCAGTCTTTGCTAGAGCCAGGGAGCTTATCCATTTTCCTCTTTCCCTATTTCCCTGTCACTGGCTTTATTAATTTCACCTTAGTTATATATTTTATTCATATTAATAAAACCTGATTTGTTTGTGGAAAAGAGGCTGTTAATCTCCTTTCTTATTGGCCTGGGAGAAATAGCTAAAAATGCAGTTTGGAATGGAGGAAACTTTGGACCTAGAGGTACCTCATTATTTTCTGAACCCCAATATTATGATGAGCCACCAAATTAACTCCCCTCATATTAAATTTGGCCCCTACAGGATATATGATGGAATGGGTGAGAAAGGCTGATTGGCCACTTCTTTCTAGGAGACTGTTCTGATATCATGAAATCATTTTATCAATCAGTCAAAAATTATTAAAAGCTTACTAGGTACCAGGCACTATGCTAGATGCTAGTGATATAGACAAAAATGTAACAGTCCCTGCCCTCTGAAAGAGTACATTCTATAATGGAAATAATCCATATGCCCCTGAGGATATATTTAGAGCATGATAATAATTTCCACACTGGATTCTTGCAGAGATTTTGGAGATCATTCAGCAAAAAAAAAAAAAAAAAAACAAGTTTAGGGCTTTATGCTCCCATCAAGGATGGAATTAGGCAACTATGACCATTGTAACCTAAATATGTTGTTATTGTTATAGGTTGGTTGTTTAGTTAGTCTGAGTCTTTGTGACCACATTTGGGGTTTTCTTGGCAAAAATACTGGAATACTTTGACTTTCCTTCTCCATTTTACAGATGAATAAACTAAGGCAGACGGGGTTAAGTGACTTACTCAGGGTCACACAGCTTGTAAGTGTCTGAGACCAGATTTGAACTCAGGTCCTCTTGGCTCTGAACTCTATCCACTGTGCCACTACTGTGCAACCTAAATATAGCCTCTGTATTGTTTTTATTCAAAATCCTGAAAATGCCCTGAGTATCTTGCCTTCTACCTGACTAGGTAACAGTGTTATCTATTCCCAACTATACCTTCTGTCAATGAATTGTCATCCCCAATAAATTTATTTGTAGATATGCTTAATCAGAAGAGAAAATTCCACCTGACTTGTTGACTATGTGCAATCTAGCTTCCCAAAGTAGAATTAAATCCATTTTATTTAGTCACAGGAGAATAACTTGGATTTTACCTTGGTTTGTACCTTGCAAGGAATTTTTAATGTATCATTTTTTATCATTATTACAAGGATTCTTAACCTGGGGTTCAATGAACTTGCAATTTTTAATATTTGCATAATTATGTCAATATTATTGGTTTCCTTTGAAATCCTATGTTTTTGATTTTCACATTTTAGTCCATCAATAAGCATTTATTATGAACCTACTGTGTGCCAGGCGTTGTATTAAGTGCTGCAGATGCAAATAACTTGAAGAACTTGTGATAGGGGAGATAACATAGAAATATGAATACAAAAATACATGCATGATAAATAAATAATTAACAGAGGGAAGGAAGTAGAATTAAGAGGGATAGGGATGGTCTATGGAAATTGGGATTTTAGCTGGGACATGAAGAAGCCATGAGGACAGGAGGTAGACATGAGGAGAGAAAGTATTCCAGACCTGGGGGACAGTCAGAGAAATTGTCTGTAGTTGAGAGATGGAACATATTGAGGAACAACAAGCAAGTCACTGACACTAGATGGGAAAGTGGGTTGGTGCTGGGGAAGAGTGTAAAGTATAAGAAGACAGGCAGCTAGGTGGTACAGTGGATAAAGCAGTGGCCCTGGATTCAGGAGGGCCTGATTTCAAATCCAGACTCAGACACTTGACACTAGCTGTGTGACCCTGGGTAATTCATTTAATCCTCATTGCCTCAAAAAGCAAAGCAAAGCAAAACAAAACAAAACAAAAACAAATAAACAAAACAAGAAGACTGGGAATGTCAGGGAGGAGAGCTAAGTTATAAAGGGCTTTGAATACCAAACAGAAATTTTTGTATTTGATCCTGGATGTGAAAGGGAGTCACTAGAGTTTTTTGATATGAGAATAACATGGTTGGATCTATGCTTTATGAAAAACACTTTGGTGGCTGAATGAAGGATGGAGGGAGAGGTCTGAGGCCGCAGACCAAAGCAGGCTGTTGAAATAATCTGGGCATGAGGTGATGAGGGACTGTAGCAGAATGATGGCAGTATCAGAGGAGAGAAGGAAACATATTAAAGATATGTTGCAAAGGTGACAATGATAAACCTTGGCAACACATTGGGGATGGAGCAGAGGGTGAGAAATAATGAGGACTCACATGACAGCTTGGTTGTGAGCCTGGAGACTAAAAGGATGATGGTGCCCTTGACAATGACAGGGGAGTTTGGTATGCTCATGGGGCTATATAGACGGAGCACAGTAATATTCCAAGGGAAGGGTTTAAGGGACAAATAGTGAGTTTTGTTTTGAACATATTGAGTTCAAGAGGTCTCCTGGAGATCCAATTTGAGTTATCCAATAAGAAGTTAAAGACAGGTTGTGACTAGATAAACATAATTGAGAATCATTGACATAGGCATGATAAATTCACGTGAGCTGATGAGATCAATAAGTCAAATACAATAGAGGGATAAAGGAAGAAGACACAAAAAAGACTGAGAACCACTGATATCTACTAGATGTCCTTTAGGTCAGAAAATCGTGTCTCATTTCTGACTGGCCTCATTTCCCTACATCTTAGAGGTTCCCTCCACATTAGCTCATGGTTTACTGTTTATACTACCTGGTCATATGATTGATAAAGATCCTTCAGAAAAATGAGCCATAGGGTGTAACCAGACATTGGGGGGTGGTGTCCCCCTATTTATTCCTATCTGGATGGATTCTGGTATTTCTTTTTTGTCATAACTGCTTCTATTGTTAGACCTAAGGTTTCTGGTTCAGGCATGCTTTGATGAAGAAAGGTAAAGGTAGCAATCAGGTTCATCAAATATACAGAAAATGGCTAAATATGAGGAAACTTACCTCATTGATTAAGTCTTTGAGGGTCTTTTTGTCTTAACTCTATGTTGCTTATCTGGAAGTGGTGTATTTCATTGTCAAGACTTGGGATCAAAAGATCTTGGTTCAAGTATCAATTGTGACACTTACTGCCTGTATGATCATGAACAAGCCACTCCCTGTTTGGGTTAAGTTTCCTTATCTTCAAAACAAGCATGTTGGAAAAAAATATCTCTTTTAGTCCTATGTTTATAATCTTTACAACATAAACAAACAAGCTAAGTGAACTTACATCACTGCCTATATGATCAATCATTCAACACAGAACAAACTCCGACCCTTATCTTGAGCCAGGAAACACTGCAGAGCACCACAGAAATTTGATTCAAATGACTGGGTTCAAGGTGCCCATGAACTGTAAATTATAGGAGTAGAATAAATCCCATAGTATAGGGGTTCTTAACGTGTTTGTGTGTGTGTGTGTATGTGTGTGTGTGTGTGTGTGTGATTTTATAGTTTTGGAATTCTATTTCAATATAATATGTTTCCTTTGTAATTTTATAAATTTTATTTTGGTTGTTTGTTTAAAAAGATTATTTAGAGAAGGTGTCCACAGGCTCAAAGTTAAGACTGTTGGTTTAGAGGTTGGACAGTGAGTACTTCTCTAGTGAGTATAATTTAGCAATCCTAGGTGAGATCTTATTAATGGTGGGCAATTTAAGTATCCTTTCACCTACAAAAAGCCACTGGTTTTATCTCAGCTGGTCACTCATATTCTGACAAGGTGAAGGGCAGAAAAGTTCTAGAAGAATTTAAGGGAATCTCTCATATGGACACTATTTCCTCTTTCCTTGAAGCTTCTTAACATGGTAATTCCTTTTTTTCCCTGAAAGGTATGTCAAATTCAGAGATTATACCCTGTCAAAAGAATAACCATGACCTTATCAGCTCAGTTGTATGGGCTATCTCTACCCCTTCTCTCTTGCACTGATGTAGCTTTTCATCTTCCTGATACAGAACGATATTGGCTAGAGTAAACATACCAGCATCATTTTGTTCTAGACACCCACCTTTTAAATAACATGAAGTGATTTCCCATCCATGTAGGTTAGTAATTGACAGACAGTGCCCACAAAATCAGTGTCCTCTCCCTGAACTATGTAGTACTAAGGGTCTGTTGCTTCTCCTTCTCTGTTTTCCATATGGTCAGAGTATAAAATAGAAATCTGAATAATTTTCTGCTAATTTAGTATGAAGGAATGGGTCAATCAAGATATTTTCCCTCAGTAGAACAGTTTGGGAAAATGTTTAATTACATTAATCCTCAACTTGCTTCCCCTTTATGGCCCTAGCCTGTGTTAAACTTATGTATAATAAAGATGATAGTGACTCACACAGTTTTGTTCATTATTGAGTCATTTCCTGATAGAGAAACAAAAGAATCCAGAACAGGTTTTTTTTTTCTTTAGCTGCTTGGTTGTCAATGCTTTAAGGATCTGTGGTCTTCTTCCACCTGTGTACACTGCAATCCATCTGTAACTTAGTAGATAAGCTTTAGAGAATTACCAGAGACAGAGAATTGAGTTTCTTGCCTATGATCACAAGTTAGGAAGTAGTGAGGCAGGTTTTCAACTCAGGCATTGGAGACACCCTGCCCAACACTATCCACCATGCAGTGCTGCTTCTCATTTATATAGGTAATCCTAGATAAGAAGTCATATCTTGATTGATTCAGGCAAAAATTCCTAGTATGAAGAGAATTTGGCTAGTATATACCTAATGGTATTTACATAGGCAATGGAAATTAAAGGTTGGATAACTTTTTTGTGGATCTGTGTAAGACACTCTGACCAAATGGGTAACTGGGGCTTCGTTTATGTATCTTCCTCTTGCAGCTAAATTTTTGGCCAAACTAGTCAAATAGATTCTTGAAACTGTCACTTAGCGTTGCTTAAAGGTATTACTCTAACTGCAGGATAATCACAAAATGCCACTTAGGATGTGGAAAAGGTGTATGTATATAAGAAAATAATGAATTTTTGTTTTTCCAGCAATCATTAGCTATTTCCACATGAAATTATTATTTGTCATAAATTACCCTTTTCTCTCCTCATAACTGATGGTCTATGACATATGTAATCAGGTGAACTTATATCATAAATAGGAAGTTCAGATACATTTATCTTTTTTTTTTTTTTACATTATGAGATATTTTATTTTTTCCGTTACATGTAAAGATAGTTCTCAACTTTTGTTTATACATGCTTTACAATTTCAGATTTTTCTCCCTCCCTCCCTCCCCTCCCTCCCCCTCCCCTAGACAGCAGGTAATCTGATATAGGTTATATCTATATATATCTATACATATACATATAGATATATATATATATATACACACACATATATATACACATAATAACATTAATCCTATTTCTGCATTAATCCTGTTACAAGAGAAAGAATCAGAGCAGTGATGCAAAACCTCAAAATAGAAAAAAAAAAACAACAGCACCCAAAACAAAAGAAATAATATGGTTCAATCAGCATCTATACTCCACAGTTCTTTCTTTCTTTTTTTTTCTTGGATTTGGAGATCCTCTTCTATCATGAGTTCCCTGGAACTCTTCTGTACCATTGCATTGGTGAGAAGAATATAGTCCATCACAGTAGGTCAACACTCAATGTTGATGATACTGTGTACAATGTTCTTCTGGTTCTGCTCATCTCACTCATCATCAGCTCACGTAAGACCCTCCAGGTTTCTCTGAACTCTTCCTGCTCATCATTTCTTACAGCACAATAGTATTCCATTGTATTCATATACCACAACTTGTCCAGCCATTCCCCAATTGATGGGCACCCCCTCAACTTCCAATTCCTTGCTACCACGTAAAGAGCAGCTATAAATATTTTTGTACATGTGGGTCCCTTTCCCCCTTCCATGATTTCTTTGGGCAAAAGACCTAAAAGTGGGATTGCTGGGTCAAAGGGTATGCACAGCTTTATCGCCCTTTGGGCATAATTCCAAATTGCTCTCCAGAATGGTTGGATCAGCTCACAGCTCCACCAACAATGCATTAGTGTTCCAATTTTCCCACAGCCTCTCCAACATTTATTATCTTCCTTTTTTGTCATTTTAGCCAATCTGATAGGTGTCAGGTGGTACCTCAGAGTTGTTTTAATTTGCATCTCTCTAATCATTAGAGATTTAGAGCATTTTTTCATATGGGAATAGATAGCTTTGGTTTCTTCATCAGAAAACTGCCTGTTCATATCCTTTGACCATTTCTCAATTGGGGAATGACTTGGATTCTTATAAATTTGATTTAATTCCCTATATATTTTAGAGATGAGGCCTTTATCAGAAGCACTGGCCTCAAAAATTGTTTCCCAGCTTTCTGCCTCCCTTCTAATTTTGGATGCATTGCTTCTGTTTGTACAAAAATTTTTTAATTTAATATAATCAAAATCATCCACTTTGCATTTTATAATATACTCTATCTCATGTTTGGTCAAAAACTGTTCTCCTTTCCAAAGATCTGATAGGTACACTATTCCTTTCTCTCCTAATTTACCTATGGTATCACCTCTTATGTCTAAATCATGTATCCATTTTGACCTTATTTTAGTATAAGGTGTAAGATGTTGGTCTAAGCCTAATTTCTGCCATACTATCTTCCAGTTTTCCCAGCAGTTTTTGTCAAATACTGAGTTCCTATCCCAGAAGCTGGAGTCTTTGGGTTTATCAAACACTACATTACTAGTGTCATTTATTACTGCATTTCCTGAGCCTAGCCTATTCCATTGATCTACCACTCTATTTTTTAGCCAGTACCAGATAGTTTTGATAACTGCCGCTTTATAGTAAAGCTCCAGGTTTGGTACCTCTAACCCACCTTCCTGTGAATTTTTTTTCATTATTTCCCTGGATATTCTTGATTTTTTGTTTTTCCAGATGAATTTTGTTATTATTTTTTCTAGCTGTATAAAATAATTTTTAGGTAGCCTGATTGGTATGGCACTGAATAAGTAAATTAATTTAGGCAGTATTGTCATTTTTACTATATTAGCTCTGCCTATCCATGAGCAATTGATATCTTTCCAATTATTTAGATCTGATTTGATTTGTGTGAAGAGTGTTTGGTAGTTGTGTTCATAGAGTTCCTGGGTTTGTCTTGGCAAGTAGACTCCCAAGTATTTTATATTACCTACCGTTACTTTAAATGGAATTTCTCTTTCTATCTCTTGCTGCTGGACTTTGTTGGTCATGTATAGAAATGCTGATGATTTATGTGGATTTATTTTATATCCTGCTACTTTGCTAAAGTTGTTAATTGTTTCAAGTAATTTTTGACTTGATTCTCGAGGATTCCTTAAGTATACCATCATATCATCTGCAAAGAGTGATAGTTTTGTTTCCTCCTTGCCTATTCTAATTCCTTTAATTCCTTTCTCTTCTCTGATTGCTAAAGCTAACATTTCTAGGACAATATTAAATAATAGGGGTGATAATGGACATCCCTGTTTCACCCCTGATCTTATTGGGAAGGCCTCTAATTTATCTCCATTGCATATAATACTTGCTGATGGCTTTAGGTAGATACTGTTTATTATTCTAAGGAAAGCTCCCCCTATTCCTAAACTCTCTAGTGTTTTTATTAGGAATGGGTGCTGTACTTTGTCAAAAGCTTTCTCTGCATCTATTGAGATAATCATATGATTTTGGTTGGTTTTCTTATTGATGTGGTTGATTATGTTAATAGTTTTCCTAATGTTGAACCAGCCCTGCATTCCTGGTATAAATCCCACCTGGTCATAGTGTATTATCCTGGTGATCACTTGCTGTAATCTCCTTGCTAATATCTTATTTAAGATTTTAGCATCAATATTCATTAGGGAGATTGGTCTATAATTTTCTTTCTCTGTTTTTGCTTTGCCTGGTTTTGGTATCACCACCATATTTGTGTCATAAAACGAATTTGGTAGAACTCCTTCTTCACCTATTTTTCCAAATAATTTGTATAATATTGGAATTAATTGTTCTTTAAATGTTTGGTAAAATTCACCCGTAAACCCATCTGGCCCTGGGGATTTTTTCTTAGGGAGTTCATTAATAGCTTGTTCAATTTCTTTTTCTAATATGGGTTTATTTAAGGATTTTATTTCCTCTTCAGTTAACCTGGGCAGTTTGTATTTTTGTAAATATTCATCCATTTCATTTAGATTGTCAAATTTATTGGCATACAGTTGGGCAAAATATTTCCTAATTATTGCTTTAATTTCCACTTCATTGGTGGTAACATCACCCTTTTCATTTTTGATACTGGTAATTTGGTTTTCTTCTTTCTTTTTTTAATCAAATTATCCAGTATTTTATCTATTTTATTGGTTTTTTTCATAAAACCAGCTCTTAGTTTTATTGATTAGTTCTATAGTTTTTTTGCTTTCAATCTTATTGATTTCTCCTTTAATTTTCAGGATCTCTAATTTAGTGTCTAATTGGGGATTTCTAATTTGTTCTTTTTCTAGCTTTTTAAGTTGCATGCCCAATTCATTAATCTCCTCTTTCTCTTTTTTATTCATGTAAGCATTTAGAGCTATAAATTTTCCCCTAAGCACTGCTTTGGCTGCATCCCATAGATTTTGGTATGTTGTCTCATTATTGTCATTCTCTTGGATAAAGTTATTGATTGTTTCTATGATTTCTTGTTTGGCCCATTCATTCTTTAGAATGAAATTATTTAGTTTCCAATTGATTTACATTCTACTTTTCCCTGGCTCTTTCTTACATGTAATTTTTATTGCATCATGATCTGAGAAGGATGCATTTACTATTTCTGCCTTTCTACATTTGACTATGATGTTTTTGTGCCCTAATACATGGTCAATTTTTGAAAATGTGCCATGTACTGCTGAGAGAAAGGTATATTCCTTTCTATCCCCATTCAATTTTCTCCAGACATCTATCATGTCTAACTTTTCTAGTAATCTATTCACCTCTTTCACTTCTTTCTTATTTATTTTTTGGCTAGATTTATCTAATTCTGAGAGGGGGAGATTCAGATCCCCCACTAGTATAGTATTACTATCTAATTCCTCTTGTAACTCATTTAACTTCTCCTCTAAGAACTTGGATGCTATACCACTTGGCGCATACATATTCAATATTGATATTACTTCATTATCTATAGTACCTTTAAGTAAGATGTAATTTCCTTCCTTATCTCTTTTAATGAGATCTATTTTTGCCTGCACTTTGTCTGAGATAAGGATTGCTACCCCTGCCTTTTTTACTTTAGCTGAGGCATAATATATTCTGCTCCAGCCTTTTACCTTTACTCTGTGTGTATCTCTGTGCTTCAAATGTGTTTCTTGTAAACAGCATATTGTAGGGTTCTGGTTTTTAATCCACTCTGCAATTCGCTTCCGTTTTATAGCAGAGTTCATCCCATTCACATTCACAGTTATTATTACTGACTGTCTATTCCCCTCCATTCTTTTTACCCCCTTTGTACTTTTCCCCCCTTCTTTCACCCTATTCCTCCTCACCGACGTTTTACTTCTTACCCCTGCCTCCCCCAATCTGCCCTCCCTTTTTATCACCCCCCTCTCTTTTCTTTACCCTTTTCTCCCTTGCTTTTGTCCTCCCTTCTCAGTCCCCCCCTTTCCCTTCCCCTTTTGTTTCCCTAAAGAGTGAGTTAAGTTTCTTTATCCCAATGAACGTATATGTTATTCCCTCTTTGAGTCAAATCTAATGAGAATAGGGTTGAAACCATGTTCCCCCCTCCTTTCTTTCCCTCTATTATAATAGGTTTTTTTCCACCTCTTCATATGATATAATTCATCCCATTCCACCTCCCCTTTCCTCTCCTCCCCATAGACTCCCTTTTTATCTCCTTAATTCTTTTGTATCATCACATCAAAGACAATTTATATTTATACCCTCTATATAAAGTCCTTCTCTCTGCCCAAATACATTTACAGTTCTTAAGAGTTATGAGTATTATCTTCCTGTGTAGGGATATAAACAGTTTAACCTAATAGGGTAACTTTTTTTTCCCCCTCTGTTTACCTTTTTAAACTTCTCTTGAGTCTTGTATGTTGAGATCAAATTTTCTATTCAGTTCTGGTCTTTTCACCAGGAAAGATTGAAAGTCCCCAATGTCATTAAATGTCCATCTTTTCCCCTGAAAGAAAATGAACATTTTTGCTGGGTAATAGATTCTCGGCTGCAATCCAATCTCCTTTGCCTTCCGGAATATCATATTCCAAGCCTTGCGGTCCTTTAATGTTGAAGCTGCCAGGTCCTGAGCAATCCTGACTGTGGCTCCATGATATTTAAATTGCTTCTTTCTGGCTGCTTGGAGTATTTTCTCCTTCACCTGATAATTCTGGAATTTGGCTACAATATTCCTTGGAGTTTTCCTTTTGGGGTCTCTTTCAGGAGGTGATCGATGGATTCTTTCAATGATGATTTTATCCTCTGATTCTATGATATCAGGGCAGTTCTCCTTAATAATTTCCTGGAATATGGTATCTAGATTCTTTTTCTGGTCATGGCTTTCAGGCAGTCCAATGATTCTCAAATTGTCTCTCCTCGATCTGTTTTCCAGATCAGTTGTCTTTCCAATGAGGTATTTCACATTTTCTTCTATTTTTTCATTTTTTTTATTCTGCTTGACCGATTCTTGGTGTCTCATGGATTCCTTTTCTTCCAACTGTCCCACTTTAATTTTTAAGGCATTGTTTTCTTCAGTGAGATTATGCACCTTTTTTTCCATTTGGCTAAGTGAATTTTTTAAGGTATTGTTTTCTTCAGTGAGATTATGTACCTTTTTTTCCGTTTGGCTAAGTGAATTTTTTAAGGTATTGTTTTCTTCAGTGAGATTATGCAGCTTTTTTTCCATTTGGCCAAATGAATTTTTTAAGGCTTTGTTTTCTTCAGCTTCCTTTTCTAAGCTGCTGATTCTTTTTTCATAGTTTTTTTGTGTTGCTTTCATTTCTCTCCCCATTTTTTCTTCTACCTCTTGCAATTGATTTTTAAAATCCTTTTTGAGCTCTTCCAGGAAGGCTTTTTGTTCTTGCGACCAATTCACCTTCCCTTGTGAGGCTTCAGATGTAGACAATTTGAGGCTATTGTCCTCATCTGAGTTTGTGTTGGCTTCTTCCCTATTGATACAGAAGCTCTCAATGGAGAGGGCTCTTTTTTGCTTCTTACTCATTATTGCAGCTTATTTATTTATTCTTTAAGTTGAGGTCTGCTCTGGGGGCACCAGGGTCCCTGTTTTGGGCTTCTTGTGCAGGTGTATAGGTGCTGTGTGACCGGGCTTTTACTCTGAGGCCTTTATGGTGTGTGGAGATCCCCTGTCCTGCACTTCCTGTCTGATTGTGCTCGGCCAGCCAGGCGTCAGACCCCGGCGTCTGATCCCGCCGTTTGTGGCCCTCTCGGCCGGTGCAGGTAAGTTTTTCCACTGTCCTTCTTGGCCACCAGATTTTTGAACCAGGTTCCGGGAGCCTCAGTTGTTCGGCTGTGACCCGCAGCTCCTGCTGATTTGCCCCGACCCCCTCGGCGCTGGGTTGCTGCCCTGCGCTGGGCCTCCCTTTTGCCCGAGTCAGACCGACCTTTTCCTGAAGTCTTCTAAATTATCTCTGGTTGGAGGACTGTGTCTCTCTGTCTCTTTGCAGGTTCTGTAGTTTCAGAATCTGTCCAGAGGCTTGATTTAATGTTCGTTTTGAGGGAACAGAAGGAGAGCTCAGGCAGCTTGCTGCTTCCTCTCCGCCATCTTGGCTCCGCCCCCAGATACATTTATCTTATTGATATAACATTTACTATGAGGTTTTTAAGTAATAATACTTCAGAAAGACAAGAGAAGTATTTCAATAAGTAAGTCTTTCTCAGTGTAAAGGAAATAGGGATGAAAAGAAGGCATGGCCCATTTCTACTTGTTATGTTCCATATTGACCCCCAAGTCCCCAGCCTTCTGATGATCCTTTCTCTCTTCTTGATCACAGTTCTGAAAAGTTGCTTCATTTGCTGGCTTCTAGTGGCTTACTTCTATACATGAAGCTGGGGCAGGACATTTGGATTATTGTTGAATTGAAGGCCTTGTTTATGGTGGGTATTTAATCAGTTTGTTGAAGGTAATTGGAAGGGGATCTCTCCTACTTTCTTTTCCATCTCCATTTCCTACCAGTTGGTATTTAATTTCTTTCTTCTCTGCCAACACATACCCAAGTATTCTCCTACTGTTAGCTAACAAACACTTTGTTTCTCCATAGTCCCTGAAATGCCTGAAATTCTAGAAGAATCTCGTTCCCCATTACTGAGTAGTAGAGAAGGTCTCAGAGACAAGAAGACATGGGTTCAGATCCTGCCTCTGATACATGTTGATTGTTTGACCCTAGACAATGATTGCCTCTCATTGATAAGCCTCTCTCTAATACTCTAAATTGCAGTGACACTGCTTATATGCATCAGTAGAGGAAGTTTCGTCATCTGCAACTTCCCAGTATTAAGGAAATAATCAGTTCCATCCTTTGTATTTACTATACATCAAAATTCCTACTTCTTAGTACATGAGCAAGGGAAAGAAATAAATTAATTCACGCTAAATTTTTACTATTTAATATGTTCATTTTTTAAAAGACAATTAACTCAAATGAAGCTCTAATCAATGGAATTTCAAGCAGTTTAACATCATGAGAAAAATGTTTTCTGCCAGTATAGGTGAGGTATTTTTTATTAAATGGGCTTTCCCTCTGCCTTTCCAATCTTACCTTCATAAATAACTAACTACTCTGTCTATGTTTATTGAGCATTTTGACTGAATTGACAACCACATCATTTTTTAGTTATTCTTCACATAATTGACTAATATTTCTCCTTTTTTCTTTTTTTTTAAATTCCTCCTACCACTATGGTATTATACGACCAATTTTTCTTTTGATTAGACTACTTCAATAACATTGCATCTGGATTTTCCACTTTCACTCGCTTGCTCTTCCAGTCCACCTTCTAATTCATTTGCTTGCTCTTCCAATCCACTACCAAAAGATTTTCCTAATGCATAAATCTGATCAAATCATCCATTGCTAATAAACTTTAAGTTAAAGAGCTCCTCATTGAGTAAAATGAACACTTCTTTGCCAGTATAACATTCAGTTCTAGGATACAAAGATCCATTACTGGATTCAACCTTCCTTTTTAGCTTTAGAGCACTATGCTGGGATTGAGGAAGGATCAATTTTTAATCTACCTCTGAAACTTTCTAGATGTGCAACCCTTGAAAAATCACCCTACCCCTCTAGCCCTCAGTTTTCTAATCTGTAAAATGAGTTTTATGATAACACTTACTTGGGGTTATTGTGAGGATGGAATGAGATAACATACATGACTTGCCTTGCAATCCTTAAAATGCCATATAAATGGTAGCTATTATTATTGAATTCCATCAAAATTGCATTATTAAGTATCTCCTGATTTATCCTGCCCTCTCTATGCCTCCATAAATGGCAATTAATTACTCCATCTTCATCCCCTAATGCTGAAATCCCCTTCTTTTCTGGTACAACTTAGATGTCACCTCCTCTTCGGAGTCTTCCTGGATCTTCTCAGCTAAAATTAAACCCTTCTCAAATGTGTTACTCTGTCTAATCTTGCTTATTTAGTCCATCCTTATCTAATTTGTAGTATAATTATTTGTTCACTATTTCCTTCATAGTATACTCTGTAAGTTCCTTGAGGAGTCTTGGGAGATTCTTCATTTTTGTATCCAATCCCCTAGCACAATGCTTTCATGTATAAGATGTTTAATTAATTTTTATTGAATTACTTGCTTAACTGAATTAATCAGATATTTTGACTTTATGTATATATGTATATAAACCTATTTTTCATTAAAAGTTTTAAAAATCAAAATCAGACTAGGACAATATCTTACATTAAAATTTGGGTTCAATGAAGGGTTGAAAAATTAGGAAGAGAAGAATAAAATCAAGAAACTCCAATCTGCACCATAAAACAAATATGATCTCCAAAGTAGTCTGAAAAAAATGCTACTTATTTTGTGTGGGCCCATGTAAGTGGCATGCAAATCACCTGTTTGGTGACTCTACCAACCACTGTATGTGCATGAGGGTCTTGGGAAGATCTCATTTGAAAGTACTGATTTATGTCTAATACTGCTTTAAAAAAAAATGTCCACACGTTGCACTTCTCAGTTCAGTCAATTATACTCTTCAAATCTCCTTTAATGTGATTGAAAGAACATGTAGCATTGAGAGAAAATAAAATAAAATATCTGAATTTTAAAATTTTTCTGGCTAAAGTATTGTTAACCTCAAGGTGAAGCTCAACTTTTTAGCATACTTGGAACCAGAAATGCTCATGTTGAGAAAAAACAAATGGCTTATTTAGTAGTTTTAATCCTTTTAATGAGTGGATCCTATTAGGTATACAACCAATCTGATCCTAAGAACAGCTATCAAGGTAGATTGTGGAAATAGAACAAAGCCTAAAAGTTATTAATTTGGTAAATTTGGCTTTGGTGAACAAAGGTGATCACTCAATGAATCAATATACAAGTATTTATTAGGTACATACTCTTTGCCAAGTATGGTGGTAGACATCAAGGATGAAAAATATAAAGAACAGCTTTTAACAGCTTACATTCTTTCAGAACCATTATTCTGTTGCTCAATATATCTCCTTTTTTGTCCATGCCATAGAAGACTTGTAAATAAGGAATTATTTGCAAAGATGGGAATGTTTATAAAGATTTGTTCAATATCATCTATAGAATGACTTTTAGGTATTATTCTCAACACTGAATAATGGGAAACATACACAACACATTTACTCTCAAACATGTTTATACATGTTCATATGGAAACCCCCTTGAAAAGGTACAACTATAATCTGCTAAATATTCAAATTCTAAGGTACTACATGAAACTGAGAAGTTGTACTTATTTCAAGTTATTGTTTAAGGAATTTTATAACATTGAATTCTAGAACTACATTTAAGAAAATATATTTTGCCTTAGCCTACATTTAATTTGTATTAGTCTTTCCTTCAGCCCACTGGCCCAAGAGACCATCCTTGACTTCGTCCTGCTTTAATGATTTAGATGAAGGCAGAAATGACATGTTTATTAAATTTGCATATGGCATAAAGTTGATAAGCATGTCAAACATATTGGATGACAATATCTAAAAATACATAGGCTCGAACATTGGAATGAATTGAATAAGATGAAATTTAATAGTAATAAACGTAAGGTTCAAGAAATCAACTGTATAGTACAAGGTAGGAAAATTATAATTAGTAGTTTGTCTTTAAAAATAGGAAGTGTTTTTAATGGATTGCAAACTGAATATGAGTTAATTATCTGACACAGAACCAAAAACTCAATGAAGCCTTTGACTTCTTTAAGAGTGGCATAATATTCAAAACGCTATTAAATTTTTCTGTTATATTATGAACTTGTACAACTCCATAATATGTTCTGTTTTAGGTGATACATTTTAGGAGGACTATTCATAATCTGGATTGTGTTGATAGGAGTCTGACTAGGATGATATGAGACAATGTTGTTGGAAGATTCATTAGAGACAAGACTGTACGGTGGAAAAAGTGCTGGCTTTGGAATTAGAGGAACTAGGTTTTAAATTCTTCCACCAATGCTTAGGACCTGTGTAAACTTGGGCAAGTCACAACCTACCTGGGCCTCATTTTCTTTATCCATAAAAAGAGGTGTTATAATTGATGGCCTCTGAGACTTTTCCAGATCTAGATTTATTCTCTATCACCTAAGAATATTTAGATTAGAAAAGAAATAGTTGCAGCATGATAGCTTTCTTCAAGTATTTGAAGAGCTAGGATATGAACCAAGTATGATCTTGGTTCCACTTGGACCCAGAGTACAGAGGTAGCAGCAATGGATGGAAGCTGTAGAGAGACACAGTCAAGGTTCATTTGGAGCAAGTAAACAACAGCAACTTATAGGAGGAAGGACAGATTCCTGATGTTGAGTATGAGTTCTGCTGGAATGAGAAACAATTTCAAGGACACCAATTTGCTTCTTATCAGTGCTTTTAATATGTGTAGTCAGATTAATCTTATTCTTTTTTTTTCCTTAATTGGATAAATGATTTTGTCTAAGTAAGGTTCTATCCAGTGCTCATTTATTGACCTCTCCTCTAAAATCCTATAGACTAGCATGTATAGTCTCTGTTACACATTTGAGAATTAATTATTCTCTGTTTTTTCATTGTTCCCTAGTTGCTTCCTACGTGTTGGTCTCCTTGCCACAACCTTCCTCCACTTAGCTCTCAAATGATTTTCCTAAAGTGCAGATCTGACCATATTATCCACTAACAGCCTGCTACATAAACTCCCATGGATCCCTACTAACTTCATGATCAAATGTAAAATCCTCTACTTGGCTATTGGATTTCGATAGCTTTGTGACTTCCTACCTTCCCAATCTTTTTGACTCTTTACTCCTGTCCAATCTGCAATTCAGTGAGACTGGCCTCCTTGGTATTCCTTTTATCCTAATTCAATACTCAGTTAAAGTCCCACCTTCTACAGGAAGCCTTTCATAATCATGATTAATCTTAGTGCCTTCCCTCTGAGACTTTCGAGAATTTATCCTGTATCTATCTCGTTTGTACATTTTGTGTGTGTGTGTGTGTGTGTGTGTGTGTGTGTGTGTGTGTGAATTGTCTCCCCCATTAGACTGTGAGCAATTTGAGAGCAGAGACTGATTTGTTTGTTTGTTGTTTGGCCTTTCTTTGTATCCTCAATACTTAGCACAGTGCCTGCCACATAGTGGGTGGTTAATAAATACTTGTTAGCTGACTATTAGGCTTGTTACCTTAATGGGATTATAAACTTCCTCAGGAATGAGGCCATTTTTTTTTTATGGGAACATATATTAAGACCCAGGGAGGACCTAGAAACATTTTAATGCAATATAATACAATATACAGATGAAAAAACTGACACCCAGAGAGGTTAGAGGAATTCCTCAAGATCACATAAGTTATTAGCAAAGTCAGAATGTAAATGAGATTCTCCCACTCCAAATGCAGTGTTCGTTCCAATATTTTACCATATCAATAACAGTCATTTTTTTTGACAACCTCTTCTGATGTTTAAAGGAAATAAGATTCCAGAATATCCTCAGAAACTGCTTTACTACTTTACTTTACTTTATCTTAACCAAATATTATAAAAAGCCACCTCAGATTTGTGTTGTTTATTGAAGCCTTCTTAATTATAATCTCAGCTATCTCCAAACTATTATCCTGTATTCTGTACCTTCTTATTTTCCTCCCACTAGAATTCAGATTCTTGCCCCTGGGACTCTGAGAAATATCTTGCCAGAACTAGGACACCATATTACTTCCCAGAGATCATTAAACCATGCCCCACCCCCAACACCCCCACCCCAGCCTGGCTCTCTTCCTCCTTTCATAGAAACTCAGACCCTTTCTGTGGGACCTTGGGAGCTGCATGCTACATGCAGGACACCTCTAAAACTTGCCACCTTTTGCAGTGCCCATCCTTATCACCTACTCCAATTTCCAAATTCAAATTGCCAAAATATTTTCTCTTCTCTTATTATGCTGTAAACTCCTTGAAGGTAGGAATATCTTCCTAGGTTTTTTTTTTTAATATATCCCCAGTGCTTAGATCAATGTCTGGTAGACAGGCAGAAACCACTTAATAAATGTCTTCTCATTTATCTTGTTATAACTACCAAAACCTAATAGACATTTAAAAAATCCTCACTTAACTGATATGTTCTAATATTTTTTATTCGTTTGGCAAACTGCAATAGTCAAATTTGTAGAGTTGCTACTGTCAATAAGAAAAAAAAAAACCTAAAGCATCCACAGAAGTGTTGATCCTATTAAGATACCACCATATTCATGTTTATAAAACACTTTCCTCACATCTCTGTGAGATAGCACATACATTATTATTACAGTTTTACAGGTAAGGGAATTGAGGCTAAAAGTGTAAAAATTACTTGCCCATTGTCAAACAGCTAGGAAATATATAGCACTCAAAAAGATAACTTTTTATTAATCCTTTGTTTTTATAATGATCAATTATCAGCCTATAATAGCTGTCACTTCTATAATGATCAAAATTTATGAAGCACTTTACAAAGGTTTAAACTTCACATCAATCCTCTATGAGGCACTGGCGATATTTAATATCTCATTTTATAAGAAAGGAAACTAAGACCCAGCAAGTTTAAGTGACTTGCCTGTGGTCACAAAGTTGTAGTAATGAAGTATCAGAGGCAGGATTTGAATACAGGTCTTCCTAGTTGAATATCTTGTGCTGAATAGGCAATGATAGGAAAAGAAAACAAGGCAATAGCCAGATGATCTAGGTCATGTGGAGAGGCAGCATGAAGCAAAAGAATTCTGTATCTAAAGGCAGAAGACCTGAGTTTAAATCCTGTTTCAGCTAACTGCTACCAATTCACTTAACAATTTGGGTTTCCATTCCATCTATAAAATTAAGGGTTTACACTCAGTGACCTCTGAGATACAATCTAGCTTTAAATCTATGACCCTTTGTGCATAAATAAAGGAGGATGGGACTGTTACCACTGTCTACCTTGAGGGAAGAGAATAATAATTTCAGTTTGTGTTTGTGTAGTACTTTAAAATCACTAAGTACTTTCACATTTATTCTAGCATCTGAGTTGTGCCATGGCACTATTAAAAAGTAATACAAATATCACTGTCCCCATTTTTTTCAGATGAGGAAACTGAAACTTAAAGTGACTAAAAGAGTTGCCTAAGGTCATGTGGGAGAGCTGGGATTTGAACCCAAATCCCCCAACTCCCAGACCACTACTGTTTCACTACACCAAGCTCCCTTCCATTCCAATGACTACTGATGGGGATTTAGTTGGCATACTTTGTATTGCAATTACAGCCATTTATCCATGAACTCATTCTCATAAAAATTCCACCAAATAGGCAACATTGTTTTACAATTTCGTTTTTATTTCTACCTAATAAAAATGACACATAGCAGCGATCAGAAAGAAAGAAAAAAAGATCATAGAAACTACAAACTCAAAGATGCCAACAATTCCTGTACAGAGACAGGAAAACTAAAAGGAACTCTTATTTGGCAAGCAAATATTTCCTAAGGTCTCCTTAGAATAAGTTGTTTTCTTCACGAGATTAATTGTTTGACAAATGACATGAGATGGCCTTATGAAATTTCAGTCTGAAGCAATTTTACTGCTAATGCAAATTATAAATAATATGTGCCTTTTGTCAACTGCATTCCTCAATAATCTAATTGTATCAGGCTAATGAGACCTGGGTTAGGAAATGCACTGAGGTTCCCATGCCCCAGGTCAAAGGAGGCTGAAAGCTTCACAGAGCAGATGTGCTTAGTCTCAAGAGGATGGCAGCTGTATCACTTGTTTGACCCAAATAGCTTCAGTTGTGGAGGGAGTCATGCACTTGACCTTTCAGCCAGAGGTAAAGTGCCACCCTGTTGGCTTGCAGCAAAAAGGATGAGGAAGGGAGATAAACTCTTCATCTCACTCTGATTCCCTCTTGTTTGCTCTTAATTGTGTGAAAGAGCTTCCTGCCCAGTGAATCGTGAATACTATCAATACTATCAATTCATATGTGGTGGGATTCAGAAATGAATCCTTAGGTTCGTGTGCTTGTGTGTTTGTGAATTGTTGTTGTTTTTATTGTTTTTGATATCATGAGGGTTTTTACCAGAGGAGACTGGGCTGGAACAGCAATGAGGTAACTAAAAATAATAGCTTACATTTACATAGGGCTTAGTATTTGCCATGCATTGTGCTAAGTGCTTTATAAATATTACCTCATTTGATCATCATAACAACTCTAGGAGATAGGTAATATCCTTATCCCCATTTTAGAGATGAGGAAACTGAGGCAAACAGAGGTTCAGTGACTTTCCCAGGGGCACACAGGCAATAAGTATCTGAGGCCATATTTGAACTCAGGTCTTCCTGACTCCAAACCAGCTGCTCTATCCACTATGCCACCTGGCTGTACCTTCAACAACACCACCAACACCATCACCATCAACACCTCCTCCACCTCTTCCTCCTCTCCCTTTTCTTTTTCCTTTTCTTTCTCACCACTTCTCCAAAACTGTATAATTTATTTTACCTTCAGAAGACCTAAAGCCACACCATTCCAGATTGTGACTGACTTAAGCTACTTCAACAGGACCTTTGTACTGATTGGATGAGAGACCCTTAAGTGAAAAATTCCATGTTTTAAAAGTAATACATGACATAAGCTCCCTAACCTTGAGGTTAGGATATATATGTGGGCAGAGATGTAATTCCCTACATCCTCAGAATGATGTAATGTAGGGGTAGGGCTTCATTTGGGCTTTATACTAATGTCTTGGTCCATTTCCAAAGTCCAATTTCAGAACTTTTATTTCTAAGTCTCTCATAACTTTGCTTTTATGCTTCCATTTCAACACAGCTGAGAAAGCATATTTTATTTAACATAGGTCTTTTTCACCACTATGATTTGTGATACCATGGGACAATAGAATCCACCATCCCATGCCAGCAAAGGCCTGTTTCCTTCAGTAAACTTATTGGTGTTTTATTTAGGATATTTCTAAAGTCCCAAGAAAGATCTTCACCATTTCCCCAGGGGAATGAAGACTCCTCACAGTAAGCTTTCATTGTTGTTGTTGTTCCTTTCTCATATTCAACTAAAATCCCCTTTCCTGAGTTCTATTCTTTGCTCTATCCCTTTGCATCCTGCCAAATGATTCTTCCTCCCCTGAGGTGTTTACATCTTTCAAATATTTGTATGCTGTTATCATGTCCCCTCTTAGTCCATCACTTAGCCAAAATATACATTACATTGTGTTCCTTTAATCTCGCCACATAAATCAAGCCCTCCATTCCCCTAATCATTTCGCTGTCCTTCTATGAAGTCACTCCAATTTGGCTTTGGGTTCTGAAGTGCCCAAAATGGAAGACAGATTTTCATGTGCAGCCTCACCACTGTCATGTTGAGACTCTATCACCTCCCAGGTCCTTAATATAATGCTTCTTCATCTGCCAACCAAATTAGTATTGGTCTTTTGTGCTGTTTTGCTTTTGTTGCTGCTATATCCCTTTCTTCCTGGAGGTCCAACCACATGGCTGAGTTGAAGAGTTTTTATTAAGTTGTTTTTAAGCAACCAGTGAGAGCAGAAAGCCTACTTTTTTATTAAGGAAGAAAAAGCAGACTTTTTCTTTTCCATTTTCTCGTAACATTGGGAGTTTTTTCCAAAATTTTTCCAGGGAGGTTGCATTAAGGATGAAACCAGACATGGAAAATTTCAGCCCCCTGAAAGGAATGTTTTAAGGAGAGAAGTGCAGGAGGCTATACTGGAAGGCCTTGTTGTAACCTTACCAAATACTCTTCTATAAGGCAAAGAAGCAAGAATTGATTTTCTGATATGTATTTGCTATATTTAAAACAAAACTAGATGGCTCCTCAGTGATTTAGAGGCATTCTTCTCCAGAAGCATCTGAGATTATTGTTTTTTAATGATGCCCTTGAAAGAGAGAATTCTTCACCTTCCTGTTGGCCCCAATATTTGAAATGACCTATTTGCATCTGTCTTGATGCTAAAGAAGGGTGTGGATGCTAATCTGTGGGTCATTAACACTTAGTTTTTGTTATTTCAGAGAAGTGGCCGTGTATATGTACTTGCTATGCCAACTTTTATAGTGTTTCTTGGAAATTTGGAGGTTTTGGTTTGGGGGGGAGTGTTGATTTGAAATATTTTCCACATTTATTTTCTTTCCCCCTGTGAGTAACACAATTTCTAACTTTGGTCAGATTCTTCTTTGCTGCATGTGCTAGTTAGCAGAACCAATGGATTTATTCAATGATGACCTGAAACCTTGATCATTTACATTAACCTTCACTGTAAACCTGGGTTCCCTAGTGAACTCAATGCAACAACTTAGCTCCTTCTGTGGTTCTGCTTTGTTCTCTGTGTCTACTGCATTTTTCTCATTCAATTGAATCACATATATTCTAAATTTCACTTAATATAAATTAGGATATAATTGGTCATTAGAGCTTTAGAGCTAATGGTATAAGTTTGTAAAGATTATTCAAGTCAACAAGTATCTATTGAGCATTTACTATGTGCCGGACACAGAGTTTTGTTCATCCTTGGATAACAAATAATCCAAAAGATTCTCTGTGTTGTACTTGGACTATTCTCCTGTACTGCTAATCAGAAATGCACATATGTTAGGGCATTTAGGACTGTGCCTAAGATTCTGGCTTGCAAAGAAGAATTCTTCTCCATTATAGTCCACAGACTACTAGATAAGAGAGACAAAGGATGGGAACAGTTTGGGAAAGGAGCAAGATGGGGTAGTTCTCTCCCCTCTTCTGTCTTACCCATTGTTGAATTTCACACTGCCTCCTTCTCCCTTCATTCCTACTGAATGAATGCAGGGTTGCCACAGCCTTTTCCTCATTGGTTTTTCTTTAAGGTGGGGAAACAAACAAAAACAACTAGTTATGTCTTTGGTGTTACTATAATAGCAATTTTCTTTTTAATTTTGGCATGAAAGACTTGAAGGTAAATCAAAAGCAATTTTGTTCTTTTGGCTGATTTGAATGAGGTTTTTTTTTTTAAACTTTTGTTTTTGTAGTGACTAGAAGGAATGGCTGAGGGTGAAGTGGTTCACAGGGTCTCTTGATCTGCTAAAGTGGTCAACATACCATGAAAGTTTTCTATTGGCTGCTCCCCTGGTTTAAATGGGTAAACATCTAGTACTACATTCCAAAGAGATCTAAATGCTTTCCAAATATGGTTCTACTCCTCCTAGAGCAATTTAGTTCTCCATCTATTTAACCCAAGGATGGAAGTTTAATGTTTTACAGCTCTAGGAAACTAAATATTGTGCCAGTACTATGAAAAGAATTTATACATTTTTAAAGTATATACCTCAAACTCCAAATCTTACTCAAAGTTGTCACCCATCCTATATGTAACAGAATTATGATACCAATCAATTGACTATATATCTGAAATATACCTGTTTTTTGTTTGTTTTGTCAAAGAAAATGGTAAAATGCAAAACATAATTGGATTTGGCATCAGAGGACTTGGGTTCAAATAACTCCCCACCTCTGTTATTTATTTGCTATATGAATGACTTGGGACAAGTAATTTAAATTGGTGGCACATCAGTTTCTTCATCTGTAAAAGGATGGAGTGAATGATATGGTCTCTAAGGTCACTTCCTGCTTTAAAGCTGTGATCCTTAATCCAGGAATTTAGATAGTAAGTGAATGAGATTTTCTCAGGACAACCATATGTGGAACATTTCTTTCAACTTACAATTTTTACTTCAACAAAGAACAAAAGCATAAACACACATACAAACCACAAGTAAAATATATTTACTGAAAACAAGTTAAACAAAACAGTATCAGAGCTAAGTTGTTTGGAATTTATTCCTTGTTGAAAGACCATATTCAAGTGGGGAGAGAGTGAGGAAGTAAGAATAAGTTGGAATAGGATGGGATACACTTTTATGTAGTTTCTACATGTGCCAGAAACAATGAAAGGAACTTTTTACAAATACTGTCTCTTTTGATCCTCACAACAAGCCTGGGAGGTAGTTGCTATGACTATCCCCATTTTATAGATGAGGAAACTGAGTCAAACAGAGGTTAAGTGACTTGCCTCAGGGTCACACAGCTAGGAAATGCCTGAGGCCACATTTGAACTCAGTGCTCTTTATCTGCCATGCCACCTATCTACTTTATTTTTAATAAAAGAATTTTATTATTTTCCAGTTACATGTAGAGATAGCTTTCAACATTTGTTTACATAAAATTTCCAGTTTCAAATTTTCCTCCCTCCCTCCCCCATCCCCCAGACAGCAGGCAATCTGATATAGGTTTATATATATATATATATATATATATATATATATATATATATATATATATATATATATATATATATATATATATATATATATATATATATATATATATATATATATATATATATATATATATATATATATATATATACACACACACACACACACATATACATACACACATATGTGTATATATCTATGTGTGTGTATATATATACATATACATGCATATATATACATATATGTATGTATATATACATGTGTGTGTGTGTGTGTGTGTGTGTGTATACTTCTACTAATAATACTTTGTTGGTACAAAGTGATTCTGTCATAGCTTGTGATATTTAAACTGAATCTCTTCCCCTGTCGTTGTCTTTACTTACATAGATGTAGTCGGTGGCATAAGGGATTGAATGCTGTACTTGGAGTGAGAAAGCCCTGGTTTTCATTCCTGCCTCCAGTCCTTAGCAGCAGTGTGACCCTGAGCATGAAATTTAGCTTTGCTCAATTGTCAAATGGGTGTTATCATAGTGGGATACTTCCTTCCCCAGGCTTTTGTGAGGGTCAGATGAGATGTTTGCAGATTACTTCACAAACTTTATAGTTGTATAGAAATTCCTGTAATTATTATTACATTGTGTTTTAGCTTTGCCTTTTTCATTATGTATCACTTCATACAAATCTTCCTCATATTTCTCTGAATTCCTTATTGCATAGTAACATTGTACTTATTTTTATTCACACTGCAATTTGTTCAGGCTGACCCTAACTGGATAGAATATTGTTTCTAATCACCCTTTACCTTTGAAAGTATGCTGCTATAATTTTTTTGGGGGGGTTCAGGTAGGTCTTTTATCCCTGTCAGTAACCTCCTTGAAATATAAAACCAGTCGTGGGTACATTGGGCCAAATGGGGATGAACAGTTTTGTGCTTTCATTGTATAATATCACATTGCTTTCGGAAGCAGCCAGAGCCAAGTCACAACCTCACCACATGCAGTGCACTTTATTAAGTTCTGTGGACACAGCCCCTGTCCTTAAGGAGTTTATAGATGAATAAGGAAATCAAGGTCCCAGTATGTGGAAAAAAAAAAAGTTCTAAAATCATACATAAGGAAGACACACTGAAAAGCACCAAAGAAATGCAACTATGGAGAACTCCATGCGTAATTGCAGAGCTGATGCTGAGAGGAATGAAGTTAGTGATATCAATGATGGTTCATGCTTAAATATAATATTAAACTCTCTTAATAATAAAATAATAATTCAGTAATGTAATATCTACTGTATCCCCTGCAGGAGAAGGGTGATAAGTGCTAGTAATTAAGATGATTACCTGGGTTGGGTCAATCCCTTCCCACACACACAGGGAGGCAGAACCTAAATTGAGATCTAAGCGATTATAAACCAAAGCCCAGACTAGTTTGAAACTAGGATTTCTTCCCAGTGTCAAAATCCAAGGAAGAGATAGAAGCAAGAAGGCAAGCACAGGCACAGAGTTCCCGTTAAGTATGTCAGTACTACAAGAGATAGCCAGAGACAGGAGTGTCATCGAACTGCCCATTTGCTTGACTGCTTAACACTTGAGAAGCTCTGCCTATTTTCTCTTATCACTGTGAATTCTTCACCACTCCTGGCCTGTGGGACATGACTGCCCCCTTGGTCTACTGAGTTGTGGGAGCTTTGGAAATGGATACTCCCTTGTATAGACAAAAATGACACTACTATGCCACTGATGGTAAAACACTCTCCTTAAAGAGAATATTATAAATTTGTACTGATATTATTAGTATTAGTATTATTAGTTGTTTCCCCATATGCCCAAGGATGTTTTTTTAATATATGCCTGGTGGTAGACTCTAGATGTTAGAACAAAATGAAGGTGACTGGGCCACAGGGAATCTAATGCATGATTTTGGCCTCATTCACTCATCTTTAACCAGCCAAGGTAATCAGTCATATACTATTGAGAAAAATCAAAGCTCATATTATAGTATATAATATTAAGTTAGATGCTCAGGAAGATATCAGATTTAAAGTTTGCAAGTAGGACAATGACATGGAAAGCTATAATATATTTTATAGTGTGATGAACACAATAGAGAATTACAGAACAAAGTGAGATAATATAAGAAAGGCTTTGCAAACCTTTAACCACTGTATAAACTATCTGTCATGGTGATGAGGAAGAGAAGATGAGGTCTGAAGGAAAAGGTCAATACCAACCTGAGGGATCAGCAACAGTTTCCTGGAAGTCATGGTCTTTGCCTTGGCCTCACCTAACACATGGGTAAATCATCAACAGACAATGATAGGGAAGGTTGCCATTCTATACTTAAGGAATAACCAAAGCAAATGAATAGAAGTGTCAGAGAACAATTAATATTCAGATCATCCACTTTAGCTGAAGTTGTTGTTAGTGCTTCATTCTCAAAGAGAACCATGATGGAATTGGATTTGAGTGAGGGACTACTGTGCAAGATCATCAACCTTACTCTCTCCTCCAGAACTATCTGGGTCCAGTGTTAAGATATACAAAGGATGACTGGAGATGGCCCCAGATGTTTTAAGGCAATTGGGGTTAAAGTGACTTGCCCAGAGTCACACAGCTAGTAAGCATCTGAGGTAAGATTCGAACTCAAGTCTTCCCAACTTTAGGGCCACTGCTCTATCCACTGAGCCACCTAGCTGCCCTAGCTGGAGTAGAGAGTGCAGAGAGGAGGGGAGGCAATATTATATTTTTCTGTGAAGTGAGAATGGTGTTAGGTTATGGAAAACCTTTGAACGCAAAAAAAAAAAAAGATTTTAAAAAACTACTTTAAAAATAGGAATTCACTGAACATTTCTAAACAGATATGTGATACAAAGGAAGATTATGCTTATAAGATATAATTCTGGCAGTGATATTCTGGCTAGATTGAATAGGGGAGAGAGTGGTAGCCAGCAGACTTGTTAGCCAGTCATTGTTGGCAGAGAATTAGGAGGTGAGAGTTCACCTCCACTAACTCCTAAAAATGCAGCTGAGACTGTTGAAAGCAAGGCAGTTCTACCGATCTGAGGCAGATGGGGTTAACTGACTCCAAGTAAATTGATCTGAGACACATCTGTGGCTCCTTTGGGAAAGAGGCATATAAAAGTAGCTGTTAAAACTTTGGTAAAGAGCTCCTAAGACCCCAGGGAACCTTGCTGACTGATTCTTAGCTTTCTGGTTGGTGTATTTTATTTATTTTTTCATCTAGACTCCTTTTAAGCCACCTTGAGATTACTTCTACCTGAGAGTACTGTAATATGATTTTAGTAAAAGGATTGTTTGTATAAAGCCTTTGGCTGAGTTATCCATTGTAGCAGATATAAGCTCATGACATACTACAGCAGTAGTCAAGGTAGAGAGAAATGATGACTTGTGCTAGGAATAATGCAATGGAATACAGGGAAGAGAGAGGTGAATAATGATGGAACAGAGATGCTTGAGAGTCATGAGCTACAGAATTTGAGAAACTACCACCAGATCCTTCTGAGTTACCCCTATAGAACTGAGAAGCAGACAAACTAGTCACCTCCTAGGGATTCAAGTCACTAATATTTTTGTAATTTTTTTTTTAATTCTCAACTACATGTAATGAAGTTTTTAAATGTTTTTTTTAAATGTTGAGTTTCAAAATATTTTTCTCAACTTTCCCCCAAACCATGAGAAGGAAAGCAATTTGATTTTTATACATGTGAGTCACAAAACATAATGAAGCAAAAAAAAAAAAATGTATGTTCCAAATTTGCATTCAGACTCCATCAGTTCTTTCTCAGGAGGTGGATAGTGTTTTTCATCATAAGTCTTTTGGAATTGTATTGAATCATTGTATTGCTGAGAATGGCTGTCATTCTTAGTTGACTGTTGCTATATTGTCATTGTTACTGTTTACAGTGTTCTTCTGGTACTACCTATTTCAATTTGCATCAATTCATTTAAGTCTTCCAGTCAATCTAGTAATTCAGTTGGGAGAGGAGTTCATAAACCTATGTAATAGTATTGCAAAGCATTTTTTTTATTGTTCTATTTTTTTCAGCAACAAAAATTTATTTTATTTTCCAGTTACATGTAAGGGCAGTTTTCAACATTCATTTTCATAATATTTAGAGTTCCAAATTTTTCTCCCTCCCTCCCTCCCTGTCTTCTCCCCTCCACAAGATCCCAACCAGGTTATATATGTACAATCCACAAGTGTTCTTTTCTTTTTTTTATCAGTTCTTTCTATAGGGGTGCATAGTTAGCTTCCTCATTAGTTCCTTGGGATTGTCTTGGATCATTGCACTGCTGAGAGTAGTTAAGTCATTCACAATTGGTCATTGAACAATGCTGACGTCACTATGCACAATATCCTCCCAGCTCTGCTCACTTTACTATACATCTATGTTCATTAGTCTTTCCAGGTTTTTCGGGGATCATCCTGTTTGTCATTTCCTGTAGCACAAGACCATCCCACTACGATCATATAGAAGAGCTTTTTCCATCATTCCTCAATTGATGGACATTCCCTCAATTCCCAAGTCTTAGCCTCCACCAAGAGTTGCTATAAATAATTTTTGTACAAATTTTCCCCCTTTTCTCTTTTTCATGATTACTATTGTTAACTGTTTCCCTTCCATCCTATTCCCTTCCCCATGATATTCATTCTATTATCCGTCTTCTTTCATCCTATCACTTTTCAAAAGGGATTTGCTTCTGTCTGTTCCCTCCCCAACTCTGCCCTTCCTTCTTTTGCCCCTCTCTCTTTATCCCTTTCCCCTCCTATTTTCCTGCAGGGTTAGAGAGATTACTCCATCCAATTGAATATGTCTATTATTACCTCTTTGAGTAAATTCTAATTAGATTGAGGTCTCTGAGCCAATTCTGATGAGTGCTAGGTTCATTTATTGCCCAGATTAAATAGATTACTCCACCCAGTTAGGTGTGTCTGTTATTCCCTCCTTGAGGCAGCTCTGATGAGTTTAAGTTCTTTGAGCCTTTTCTGATGAGTGTAAAATTCATTTACTGCCCTGCTCCTCTCCCATCTCTTCCCCCACTCCATAAGCCTTTTCCTGTTTCTTTCATGTAGGATTTCACCTCTGCCCTTCCCCCTCCCCCAGTGAATTCCCTTCACCCCTCAATTTAACGCTAAAGATATCATCACCTAGCTAAGTGACACAGTGGACAAAGCATCACCCCTGGACCCAGGGGCATCCCAGCCAAAACTTGGCCTCAGACACAAGACAGTCGCCCACTGTATGACCCCTGGTATGTCCCCCAGCTCCAATTTTTTTTTTTTTTATGGTTCTCTAGGGTCTTGAATTTGAAAGTCAAATTTGCCATTCAGTTCAGGTCTTTTCATCACATATCTGAAAGTCTTCTTTTTCATTAAAGTCCCATTTTTTTTTCTGCTGAAAGATTATGCTGAGTTTTGCTGGGTAGGTGATTCTTGGTTGTAATTCCATTTCCTTTGCCCTTTGGAATATCATATTCCATGCCCTCTGGTCCTTTAATGTAGAAGCTGCTAGATCTTGTGCTATCCTGACTGGAGCTCCACAGTACTTGAATTCATTCTTTTTGGCAGCTTGTAATATTTTCTCCTTGACCTGAGAGCTCTGGAATTTGGCTATAATATTCCTAGGAGTTTTCCTTTTGGGATCTCTTTCTGGAGGTGATTGGTAGATTCTTTCAATTTCTATTTTAGCTTCTTCTTCTAGAATTTCAGGGCAATTTTCCCTGAGAATATCTTGGAAGATGGTGTCTAAGCACTTTCCTTGATCATGGTTTTCAGGTAGACCAATAATTTTCAGATTATCTCTCCTGGACTTATTTTCCAGATCAGCAGTTTTTCCCAGAAGATATTTCATATTGCGCTCTATTTTTTCATTCATTTGTATTTGTTTTATTGTGTCTTGGTTTCTCATAAAGTCACTAGCTTCCAATTGTTCAGTCCTAATTCTTAGGCAATTATTTTCATCAGAGAGCTTTTGTACCTTCTTTTCCATTTGGCCAATTTGACTTTTCAAGCTGTTGACTTTTTTCTCATGTCTTTCCTGCATCACCCTCATTTCTCTTTCCATTTTTTCTTCTACCTCTCTAACTTTATCTTCAAAGTCCTTGTTGAGCACCTCTATGGCCTGAGACCAATTCATATTTTTCTTGGAAGCTTTAGATATAGGGGCCCTGATGTTGACATCTTCCTCTGAGGGTGCCCCTTGGTCTTCCTTGTTACTGAAGAAACTTTCTATTGTCCTTACCTTTCTCTGTCGGCTCATCTTGCCTTTCTTTTACTTGACTTTTAGCTCCTTAAAATTGGGCACTGTTTCCAGGCTGCAGTATCCTTAGCTTAAGAAGTCTCAGGTGGTATGATTTAAGGAGAATCAGGTTCTTCACTTGCCTGCCCTGTTTCCTGGTCCTTAGATGACCCCAGACCAACTTGCTAATCAACCAGCTTTGTGTGTGGTGGTTGTTAGCTCCAAGGAGCCTGTGCCCCTCCCCCACCTGGGCCACTGCTACTTGAGCCTACCTCCTGATTCTCAGCAGGGTTGTAAATTCCAAGTTCTGCCTTAACACCAGCATAGACCCCTGTAGTCTCCCCCCTGCCCAGGAATCAGCCCACTCACCAGACTGTGAGTTTAGTTCCAGACAACACTGGTGCTTCAGCTGATCCAGAAGCTCTGCGGGTCTGCTTCTCTGGTGAGGCCTTCCTGGGATGGATCTGTGTCAGTGTGACTGTGGGGTTGGGCTCTACCCCCGTATCAGCACAGCAGCTCCCTCCTTCTGACCTTCCAAGCCGTTCTTGGTTAGAAGATGATTTCAGCACATTCTTCTGCGAGTTTTGCTGCTCTGGACATTTTCCTATGGCGTTATTTGGATGTTTTTTGGAGTGATAGTGTAAAGCATTTTAAAATACATTTTATTTGAACTTTACCATCACCATTTGAAGTATCATTATCCCCATTTACCAGCTTAAAAAAAAAAAAAAAAACCTAAACTAAAATCAAGGAGATTAAGAGGGTTGCTCACAGTCACTTACCTATTAAGTTATCAAAAGCAAAATTAGAACCCTAGTCTTGTCGATTCTGATTTGAGTACTCTACCTACTAAATTATGACTCATACATATATCCATTGAACCATGATGACCTACATCATTTTGTACATCCTGTATATGGTCGGTCCCAAGTTTCTGCTTCCACAGCTAGTAATCATAATTTAAAAATCTCATTGTTACTGTGCCAAGAAATTTATTTTTTCACTTATTGTAGATAGTAATGGGGCTGAGTAGAGACAAAAAGTGCATATTGATGTTCCAACATATTTTTCTCCTTTCCTTGAGCCATAACACATTATAGCTGGGTATCACAGTAGATAGAACTCTGGTCCTAGAGTCATGAAAACTTGAGATCAGACCCCACCTCAGATACTAGCTATGTGGTCCTGAACAAATCGCAACCTCTTTCTGGCTGTTTCCTCAAAGGTAAAATGGGGATAATAATGATGAAATAAGATATTTGTGAAGGAAGCACTCAGTATAGTTCCAGGCACATTTGTTGTTCAGTCATTCTGTCATGTCTGACTCTTCATGAAACCATGAATTAAACATACTGGAGTGGTTTGCTATTTCCTTCTCTAGTAGATTACCTTTTTATCAGAACTCTCCACTGTGACCTCTACATCTTGGCTAACCCTGTATGGCATAGCTCATAGTTTCATTGAGCTACAGAAACCATTCCACCATAACAGGGTAGTGATCCAGGAGGAGGCCTGGCACATAGTAGGTGCTTAATGAATTTTTAGATCTTTTTTCCTTCCAAGTTTATCAGGAAAGAATGTTGGCTATTATCCCCTCCTCCCTCCTTTTGTCCCTTACTCCATTCCCTCTCTCCTCTATTTTCTCATTCCCTTCCTTCCTTCTTCCTTCCTTCCCTCTTTTCTTCCATTTCCTTCCCTCTTCCCCTCCTTCCCTCCTTCTGTCATTTCTTCTCTCTTAATCCTTGACAGATATGTAATGTAAAATATATGGAATGAAAAAAATCAACGTGGCAAATATGGGAATTTCTTTTCTTTGACAATCCATATTTATTATTTGGTACAGATAAGTGGTACAGTGGATAGAGCACTGGCCCTGAAGTTGGGAGGACCTGAGTTCAAATCTCACTTCAGACACTAATATGTAAAAATAATGGAATTTGGTAGACACCCAGGGGTCTGACTTGATTGACTTAGTAGTGTTTGAATTGAGTGTGAATGAGGAACTACTAAGTACCCACTTAAAGGTGATTAGATTTTAGGCACTAGCCACCCCTGAGGAGAGTGTGCTCTCAGGCTATGGACTGAGATATCAACAGGAGACCCCCTCTCAGCCAATCAATTTGAAGAACCTCCCATTTCTGGGAGGAGGACAGGAAGTAGAGAGGGAAGGCTGACTGACAGGTTCTATCTCTTTTAGTTCAAGACATCTGCTTGGTGGCAGAATTTCAGATGGGCTGTTAGGAAAGGAAAGGTTTCTGTCTCTCTGGTTATACTGAATAGACCCAAGCTTTAATAAATACTTAAAAGCCTAAACTCTTGATGAATTTATCAATGATTTTAGCCAGTTTCCCCCAAAACTGGGGGAACAGATTAGAACCCACATTTAGATTTTTAAACAACACACTAGCTATGTGATCTTGGACAAGTCACTTAACCCTAATTGCCTTAAGACATATATACATTGGAAGGCCCTTCCTCACTTAAATCCAATTCAGTGAAAGTCATGTCATCACCCTGATGTCATGGTCCTCTGAGAATGAAGAACAAAAAACGACATATTTATTAGAAGTTTTTTTTTTTAAAGAGGATTAGTGAGGTAAAAGGGAAAAGAAAAAAAAGTAAATACTTAAAAATTGTTAAAATAAAATTTAATTAAAAAGCCATAGAACAGAATTTTCCCTCTACTGCCCAACTCCTCTTTCATTGTTAGGGTATTTTTTTGATGATTTGGTCCTTATTCAGTTATTCCCTTACAAATCAAGGCTTAAGCTATAATATGTTCATTTTACATATGTATATATGTATACACACACATACATATATGTATGTATAATTTATTTGCCCTAATTATCTAAATGACTGATCACAGTTTTTCAACAACAAATTAGGATTCTATCATAAATCTGTCAGGGTCAAAGCCATCTCCCAATAAATAAATTATAAAACACATAAACAAGCATTTTTCAAAAGAATTGCAAAGTACAGGTGTCCATAAGAAAACATGTTCTAAAATATGAATAATTAGAGAAATTAAAATGACTAAATACTGCTTGGTTTTCAAGTGAAGTCATATGGCAGTATACGACTCACTAAAAAAAAAGAAAAAAAAATCCCTCTGTTTATTACCCTAGGCTAAAAACAGGTTGAGGATGTGATTCAAAATCTTTCAGAAACCATAGCACACAAGTCCCCTTTCTGTGATTCTTTTACTATCTCAATTGAAAAAAGAACACTTTAGTTCCAAGGAAAAGTCATTTAATCAAATAATCCAGTAAATTAAGTGATAAGAAAATGTTTACCCCCACATCCCAAACAGAGTACTCTCTCCTATAAGTTACTGCATCAGCAGTAAAGATAATGTATACTCAGAGTATGAGTATGACCAGGGAAGACAAATGAAGGGAACATGTTCCAGTACACAAAGGCAGTTGGCACATATGTAAGTATAAGGATATATTTCGGAAGTAATCGCACATGTCTGGGGAACTCATATCTCTTGCTGATCCAACAGTGTAATCTAGTGATTTCATCACACTGTTCACCATGGGACTTAATGTCTCTGCTAGGCATGGTGTCCCCAATCTCCAGTGGACATCTCCACTGGTCTAATGTTCCTTCTAAAGGTCTCCAGCATCTTGGGAGACATGTGCTGCTCTCTACTACCATCTACTGGAGTGAAGTGTTTGACTAGTATGAAAAAGAGGACTAAATCTCTTGTAGCTGAGGACTACCTGGCCAAGCAATGCTGACAAAATACCCAGGATAAAATTGTCCATTATTTCACAATTTTTCTAGTCATGCTGACATGGTCCTTGACCAAAGCCAAATATCTGATTTAAGGTTAGAAAATTCCTCTTCTTAAATATCAGGTTATCCTTCCGTGTCTACAAAACACATTTCATAATCTACCCCAGAAAAACTACACAGAAGCCATGTGGTAGTTATAGTGAGGAGGTTTCCTCAAGCTCTCATAAGACTTTCTTAGCATATAAGATAAACTAGCAGCAAAAACAAAAGGTCTACTCAGAGATGTAAGTGCTAAACTCACACTCTCCCCCAAGCCCATTCCCTCTCATATTCTTCCTTATTAACAAAATCACTGAATAGTTAGTGCTCTGGATATCACAAAAGTATTGGTCTCTCAATACTTCTTGATATCAACTTAATTTCCATCAATTTCCTCAGATGTGACCACTGAATTTCTAGGCAGAGAGCTTTACTTATACTGAATCTCTCTTCTATTATAATAGATGCTAGCCAAAAGCAAATTTACCCTCATACTCCTGGATAAAGCAACCTGATATTCTCTCTCTCCCTCTCCCTCCTTCCCTCTCTCCCTCTCTCCCTCTCTCCCTCTCTCCCTCCCTCCCTCCCTCCCTCCCTCTCTCTCTCCCTCCCTCCCTCTCTCCCTCTCTCCCTCCCTCCCTCCCTCCCTCTCTCCCTCTCTCCCTCTCTCCCTCTCTCCCTCTCTTTCCCTCCTTCTCTCTCCCTCTCTCTCTATCCCCTAACCTTATGCCTTCTACTCTCACCCTCTCTCTCTTTCCATTTATCTGGCCATATACACCCCCCCAAAGAATGCATGTGTGTACACATCAATAGGGGGGAGGTTTTGCCAGTTTTACTTTTCAACCAGTTGTCACTGGATTTCACTGAATGATTTGGTCTATATAATGCCAGTTGGAAGCCATATTTCTAGCATTTCCATAGGGAAATAATTTGGGACAGTTTTCTAGTAAATTCCCTGGCATGTGGCAATGACGTTACAATGTGACAACCCTTCCATGATCCTGAACAAGCTCTCAGATCAGGTATCATATTTATCTTTAAGCATTTTGTTAAAGACCAACTATTCCTAATAGAAAGGCATTCTGTAGATGTAAGAGATCTACATTAAGGGCAGAATTCTTCCTGGAAAAGATAGCCCTGGCTATTGCCTTTGTTCTTTCTACCATCTGGGAAATCTTCTAGGGTGGCTGGGTGACATAGTGGATAGAGTTTCCTGGAGGAAGGATGACCTGAGTTCAAATCTGAATTTAGATACTAGCTGAGTGACCCTGGGCAAGTCACTTAACTCTGCCTCAGTTTTCTCATCTGTGCCTTAGTGAATGAAACCTATAAAGCCAAATTCCCTTCTCTGAATTTCAGGGAGGGGGGGGATTCCCAAGAAAAGTCCCCATCATTCTCTCTTAACCCACTAAGTACCTCTGATCTTCTGCAAACACAGAAATTTGATGGAAATTTTTCCAACAGCTTAGCATTGCTGACTGGACATCTTTATATGACAAACACCAGATGGAAAATATCAGTTGAGAGTCACAAGCCTGGGATGATTTCACTCTTACATTGTCATTTTCTGTTAATTATTAAAAAAAATAAAAATAAAGGCCCATCATTTCTTCACAATAACATTTGTGTTAGCAAAATATAACATAAAAATACTTTAGCTAAAAGTTTATGTTCTAATCTGCAGGGGCAACTTCATTATTGTAATATGATAAACACATTAAATGTCTGTATGGTTTTTAAACCAGCATTTTGGTTTCCAGTAATGCTTTTCAACACTATTCTATTTGCAGATTTCCTGCTTAACGGCTGTCTGCAAAAATATTGTAATAACACAGCTTTTTTGATTAACAAACAACCAATAACCAAGAACCCGTAGTGACTATCATCCTTATGTAAATAAAAAACTTATTTTTGCTCCCTAATAGCTGCACATAACAATGAAATGCTCTTAATAAGTTTCAAGAGGCTAAGACCAAGAAATCAATTTAGTGAATGCCCTTTTCAATGACCGCACAGCATGGCTACGGCTGTATCCTGACATGTTTGCATTGTTATTTGGCTGTAAACAAAATGAACAGATCTGTCATTGAAATTTAAACAGATAGAGATTGGTTACATAAACTGAAAGATTCTTAACCCAGTACAGTACAATCAACAGTCTGAAGAGGTTTGTACAACTAAACAAAGTTGGATTGTTTTTTCCAAAGAAGGAGGATTCATTTGAAAATCACAACCTTTGGCTTTTGTTACAAATTATAAGGAATAAAAATATAACTGCAAACAAAATAGTGAAACTTCAAAAGATTACTATAAGTTAATAACTGAGTATTTATATACAGCATGAAAATATATACCCACAGTGAGGGGCAGGTGGGGATGATTATCTTCTCCAGCTAGTAATAATGCAAATTCCATCTACTTTTGCCCTGCCAAAATTCCAACTCTCTGATTCCCAGGAGAGAGGAAACTGTTTACAAGGAGGACAGCTAAAGAAAAGTAAACATGCTTATCTAATAGAAGAAAATTCTATTTCTCAAATAAGGGTGACATACTAACAGTATTAATTAATGCCTTTTCTTAATGGTGTTTCATCCTGAAATTACATTTGAGAATGTCCTGATCATTATTACAAATTGGCTATGAAAGTCTTACATATCAATTTGTGTTTATATCAAAAAAAAAACCATACAGGAATTTCACGCAAAATTTCACAAATATTTCCAGATTCTTAGTAAAAAAAAAATATGCATTTGCAGGAAGTGGAAGAAAAGGATTGCATTTCCATCAATTTATTTGTTTATTCATTGCATTAGCTTACCATGTATTTCTGATTATTTGTAAGAATCAGCATATTTTGGTAGCTGAAATCTAAAGAAAAGAATAGAATTTAATTATGAAACCCTGTTGTCCTAAATTCTTTATATCTGTGATTAAGCATAATTAACATAAAACTACCAGAGTCAAGTCAACAAGTATTTACTATATCACCTAAGGACCAATTCTTCTAAAAAGGAAACATTTAATCCTGAGTTCTCAAATGATCTTTGAAAATTGTTAGCAAATGAAAATTTTCAGTCAGATGTTAAATTGAATAGTCAGTGGCACAGGAGAGGCTAATCAAAACTGTACTTTTCACTTCCCTTCAGGAATAAGAGCTATCATATTAAAAGTATTGAAAGTAAAAAATCTCACAAAGATAACTAATAAGTAACAAGCTATACATTGATAAGATGGATAAAAGACTTCCTCTAAAACTATAAAGATCTCTTTCCCATAAATCCCATAATCCTAAACTGCCATATACAGTCTAAGTGGATAATGACTTTAGCTCTCTAAGAAAAATCAGAATGTTCCCTTCTGTTTAGCTCATCACTGTGATGCTCAGATTCTGAGTCTCTGAGACATGCATGACTCAGCCTTTGAGGGTCTAGTATTGCATATGTTCATACATTGGTTGTTATTGGTATTTCTCAGAGCTAAAGAGAACTATGATAGCTATAACTTTAAAACAAGCAGTATTACTTTGTATTTTGTATTTTCTTGTTTGTGCACACATATCTCTCCCTGCACCAGTACAATGTGAGTTCCTTGAGGGAGAGATTGCTAGTTTCTTGTCTTTTTATTCTCAGAACCCAGCACAGTGCCATTTATATAGCAAATACTTAGTAACTACTTCATTCAATCAGCCCCCTCTTCAGATGTATTATATTTTTCTAAATATTTTAAAGACAATAACATTCCCTATGTTCCAAAATATTTATAATAGTATCTTTGTGGTAGGAAAGAATTGAAAACAAAGTACATCCCTTCATTTGGTGAGAGAGATAAACAAACCATGATACATGAATGTAATGGAATAGTACTGTAGAGTAAGATGACAAATACAAAGAATTCAGAGAAACAAATGAAAAAAAGTATATCAACTGATGCAAAGTAAAGTAAGCACAAGTAGGAGATCAAAATGCTAAATGACATTGTTAACATAAGCAAACATAATATTAAAAATAAGTTCAGTGCTGAGTATTTTAGTCACCAGACTCAGTTGTGAATAACTAGTAACAGAATAAACTTTGATTCCATGAGCAAAGAGATGGATTCTCAGATGCAATCCTTGTTATAGGTCCATTTCACTTAATCCTCCCACATAGGAGGATTTTATATTTGGGGTAAAAGGGATGTATCTATTAATGATTATAATATAAAAGTAAAAATCATTCATATATCTTATTTTACAAAAACTAAAAAGAAAGAATAGATCTTATAATTATTGCAATTTTAATTCATACTAATCTTTAGACTATACATGTGTATGTATGTATGCATGAATGCACATATGTATTGGGGCAGCTAGGTGGTTCAGTGGATAAAGCACCAGCCCTGGATTCAGGAGGACCTGAGTTCAAATATGGCCTCAGACAGTTGACACTAGATGTGCAAGTCACTTAGCCCTCATTGTCCCACAAAAAAGCAAAAAAAACAAATGAATTATATCTATCTATATCTATATCTATATCTATATCTATATCTATATCTATATCTGTATCTATATCTATATCTATATCTATATCTATATCTATATCTATATCTATATCTATATCTATATCTATATCTATATCTATATCTATATCTATATCTATATCTATATCTATATCTATATCTATATCTATATCTATATCTATATCTATATCTATATCTATATCTATATCTATATCTATATCTATATCTATCTATATATATACACATATATATTTATATATATTCATGTTTTGTTTTGTTTTCTTTGGAATATAGAAGCACCCACCTCACTTTCTGATACTCACTCTATTGCCTCTTATACTTCAACCTAAGTAGGACATTTTTCTGAGAAAAATAATAATGAAAGAAAAAAAAGCAAAACTTACACAAAGCCAACCATTAACTCATAGGTGAAAATAGTACCATCTCACTAGGAGACAGCTTAAAAAATTGAGATTCCTTTCATTTATGGATAGGAATTGAGCTATGAGTTCAATTTTAATTACTTTCAATATTTGGAAGAAAAATTAAAGAGCTCCAAGTATTTTTGTAGGCTTATAATTGCACATGTGTAGCTTTTTTTCAGCCAAACTAAATGAAGTATTTTATCATGCAAAATTATTGTGCTGTACAAACACTGCTGCCAGATTGACAGGGTAGGCTGTAATGGCTCTAAAAGAACTGTGATGATTTATAGGGTCTCTAATCCGTGAACTAAAAAGGATTTGCAAGATAGATGAGCCAACTTGGCCTAACAGGTCAAAAATTTACTTTTTAGAAAGTTGCTAAATATGGTATTGGGTAAATAATAAGCATTTTCAAATTGAGTACATCACTGTAACTTTCCTCAGAACCATAACAAACTGTCAAGTAAAGAAGCAAGTTTTACCATAAGAAATAAGCATAAGTACTGGTCTTGATTTCTATGTCTCTCTATCTCTGTCTCTCTGTCTCTCTCTGTCTCTCTTTCTCTCTCTGTCTCTGTCTCTGTCTCTCTTCCCCTCTCCTTTCTCCCTTGCTGTGCAAATGTCTCTGTCTCCATGCCTGTTTTTCTTTCCTGCTTTCCCCTCCTTTGCTTCTCCATCCCTCTCCTCCTCCAACTTTCTCTTCCTTCCTTTTCTTTCTGTTTCTCTCTCCTACTCGTCCCTATTCCTCTTCCCCCTCCATTCTTTTCATCTTTTTCTCTATCATCTCCTTTTTTCCTTTCTTTTCTATTCTCTCTTTCTGCTATGTTACTCTTCCCCCTTTCTTCTTTTTTTCTCAATCAGTGAAGAAGGAATGAACCAGCAGCTTACTTCTGGGAAATTCCACTAACTTTTTCAGGTCTAGTACAGACAAGCTATAATTACCCATGCTCAGAGACCAAACAATTGTAAGAACTAGTCCAAAAATGACACCTACTCACAGCAGTTGGTGCAGTTACTGTTGCAGTTACAATGTGGAATCCATCTGTTTTTTTCTGTTTATGCAATTGACTATGTGAAAACCAATGCATTGGCCTGATCAAATGTTACAGCTCAAAAGATTTCTGAAATGGTTTACTGTTTTCAATGGAAGAGCTCCATATTAAAAGAGTAATGTTGGGAAATTTTGAGTAGATGCATTGAATGTTAGTACCATCTAAAAACTGATCTATATTTCCCTTTCATTGGGAATAGCAGATGCAAATGTTTCTGAACATCAGTAAAGTCTTATATAGTACAATTGAAAAGAGTCGAAACCTCTTGGTATATTTAAAGTCATGTGAACCTTTTAAAAGAAAATTTGGCAAGAAGTGGGGGTACTATGGGTGTGGAATGTTGTATATATGCTGTCAGAAAACTTTGTCATTTGGTTTTGCTTGACTGTTCTTTGTTACAAGGCAATGATTATGACAATGAATTGAGGAGTAGAAAAGAGAGAAACTGTATTCCTAAAATGATTGTGATGCAAAAGCAAAAGGCATCACAAACATTTACCTAATAGCTGAAGGATATTCTACCATATACACTGCAGTTAAACATAAATGCTTATTCCTTAGTTTATCTGTCAGATGTATGGACAGAGGAAGAATTTAGTATCAAGGAAGATAAAGAGAGCAAGACAAAATGTAAAATAGATAATTTTGAATATATAAAATTAAAAAGTTTCTTTTTTTTGCAGAAGCAAAACTAATACAACCAAGATTATAAGGGAAGCAGAAAACTGGGAATTTTTGAAACAAGTATCTCTGATAAAGGCCTCACTTTTCAAATATATAGAGAATTGAGTCAAATTTATAAAAATACAAGTTTTTTTTATGAGATATTTTATTTTTTCCGTTACATGTAAAGATAGTTCTCAACTTTTGTTTATACATGCTTTACAATTTCAGATTTTTCTCCCTCCCTCCCCTCCCTCCCCCCTCCCCTAGACAGCAGGTAATCTAATATAGGTTATATCTATATATCTCTATACATATACATATAGATATATATATATATATACACACATATATATACACATAATAACATTAATCCTATTTCTGCATTAATCCTGTTACAAGAGAAAGAATCAGAGCAGTGATGCAAAACCTCAAAATAGAAATAAAAAACAACAGCACCCAAAACAAAAGAAATAATATGGTTCAATCAGCATCTATACTCCACAGTTCTTTCTTTCTTTTTTTTTCTTGGATTTGGAGATCCTCTTCTATCATGAGTTCCCTGGAACTCTTCTGTACCATTGCATTGGTGAGAAGAATATAGTCCATCACAGTAGGTCAACACTCAATGTTGATGATACTGTGTACAATGTTCTTCTGGTTCTGCACATCTCACTCATCATCAGCTCACGTAAGACCCTCCAGGTTTCTCTGAACTCTTCCTGCTCATCAAAATACAAGTTTTTTTTATCAGAGATATGCAAATTAAAACAACTCTGAGGTATCACCTTATACCTATCAGAATGGCAAATATAACAATAAAGGGAAATATTGGATGTTGGAGGGGATGTGGGAAAACTGGGATAATAATCTACTAATGGTAGAGTTGTGAAAAGATCCTACCATTCTGGAGGGTAATTTGGAACTATGCCCAAAAGGCTATAGAACCGTGCATACCCTTTGATCCTGCAATACCACTACTAGATTTCTATCCCAGAGACATCCCAAAATGAGAAAAAAAGACCTACTTCTGTTTATAGCATAGTTATAGTAGCTCTATTTGTAGTGGCTAAGAATTGGAAATCAAAGTATGCCCATCAATTGGGGAATGGCTAACCAAATTGTCCTATATGATAGTGATAGAATATTATTGTTCCATTTCTCAAAGGCCTGGAAAGACTTGAACGAACTGATGTATAGTGAAGTGAGCAGAACCAAGACAATGTTGTACA